>NW_024039008.1:5237500-5797500 GCF_016077235.1 Cyprinodon tularosa
ATATCAGATTTTAGTCCCCATACTGCCGACAGATTGGAATCTGTGCTTTATTATCAGTGAAACATATTTGCACAGGGACAGATAAATCCTTTCAATAAATTATCCACCCAAAATCTGACTCAATAACCATTTCAAACTACTTGCTGGTGAAAATTCTCAGTCATCCAGGTCATAGTCATTCCAAAAAAGGAAAAAAAAACACTGGATTTTGAAGATGTTTCACTTACCATCCAGGAAGGTTTTTCAATTGAAAATGTCTGAAACAATTTCATGTGAGAACAGAGCAGCCGGCTTGCTTAGACTTACAATGAATCCTGGGATACCCAAGCATACGTAGGATACACCAGACGCGTCCTTCAAAACGGGCAAAAGGAAGGCTGCATTTGCAGCCATATAATGAGGAATCTTCCAATCCAAACTGGCCTCTGCGCATCGCTGTGACGGAAGACGCAGCCCCTAAATTTTAACTCTGACGCGCTTTTTCAGTTAAAGTCCCACCAGAGATAGTTGGGAGAAGCTCCTGATACTACATCCGGACAGATGGAAGCACTGCTGGTAGCGAGCAGTGGGCACTGGTGAAGAATATGATGACGTATACAGTGAGACAACAAAAATAATTGAACAGTAATAATAGAATATCCTTATCGAAATGTAATATTTCACAAATAAAGTAAGAATCTTTTATTGTGTAATGCACCATGCATAAATGAAGGGTTTCAATTGTAATAATCACAAAAACCACTGGTATGTTGAGCTGAATCTGTAAAAATCAGCAATTTTAATTAAGTGAAAGAAAGGCGACTATGTTTGGATGTCTAAAATGAGTGCAATATGATGAATGACTGTACAGTAAGGGATAGGCGTCAACTGTGGTATCAAGTGCTGAATGTGGGAATTTCTTGTGTTGTTGTGCTGACCAAATTCTTGCTGAAGGAAAATCTCTAACTGGCATGTCAAATAATTCCATCTCATAGCTATGACATATCTATTTTAAAAAGAGGTAAAAATATGGTTTTGACCATATTTTATAATGAACAACATCTGTACCTGTCCTTTTTTTCATCCTTTTTTTTATCCTTTTTTTCATCCTTTTTTAATCCTTTTTATAATTTTTTCAGCATTTATAATATTTCATCTTATTTTGTAAATGATGTAGATAATGGTATTGGAATAACATTTATTGATGAATTTGGAACCTGAACTAAAATAAAACAAATTTTAACATTGTAGAATATTTACCTTTTTAAAAACCCGAGGAATAAACTTTAAAGGTTACATAGAGTCTATTCAAAGAGAATAAATATTTGGATAACGCTGTGCACAGAAGCGTAGCTCGGCTGGTGTTCTAAGGTATTAATCTTCAGAAGTAGTGGATTGTATCCTAAAGGTTTTGTTTCTAGTATTTTTTATTGATGTCATTTTAGGAATATTAATGTCTTTTTTTTACTATTGTTAATTTATGTACTAGCTCTCAAGAATGTATTATGTTTAAATAAAGGGTTATATAAATAGAATAGCTTACCACAATGCCTGGATTCTGTCTGTCATCCAGTTACACCTCTATGATAATCCTCCCATGCACAGCAGGCCTAGAATAGTTTTTTTTTTTAAGTAATTATTTTATTTTTTTGCCTTGGTCGGCTGGTTGATAATATTCTCGGGCTTGTCTGGTCCCAACTTCTTAACCCTTTAATCTCCTTCTCTGTCCTCACTGGGAATGGTTACATAAAATCTTGCTGAATCTGATGAAAGCTGCACCTCTCCTATTAAGTTTACTATCATCCCTCTGACTGCTGCACAAACTTTTTGTTTCTGAGGGATAATTTCTTCACTGCAACAGGGCTGTTAAATCTGTTAAAATCTGACAATGAGTGGAAATCTATTTATTCCTTTTTCATTATACATTTTCACTTTTTCTATTAGGGAGGATGGTGCCACAGTACCCCATGTCCCCCCTCTGGTACTTTCCAAACTTCAAGTTAATCTGTTGGCATAGATATGGGTTTCCATATCACATACTGCAAAGCAATGTGACTTTCTCTCAGCCACGGTAGTTTGAACAGACAACAGGATCCAGTGTTTCACCATATTATGTACCCCACATTACATTGTGATCCAAGGAGAAAAAAATATCTCTGTGGATTCTGCTTCAAAATTCTGCCTAGTTTGCCTTACCTCAAAGTCCACTACTGGGGGCTGACATATGAAGTGAATACCTGACCACCCTTTCTGAATTCAAACCTTAATTGAATAACAACTTTAATATTTTATATTGTACAGCATGTGCTTTATAACAGTGGTTCCTAACTTTGCTCCTAGTGTATCCTTCTCCTGCATATTTCAAGCCAGCGTAACAAAAATCTCCACTTATTACTGCACATACTCTGCATACATTTGATGGTATGTGGAGTACAAGCAATTATTTGAATAAGATGTGCTGGTACAAAGATGCATCAAAACATACCAGGCAGAGATATTTGAGGACCAGGGTTTTGGAGCCAGTGCTTTGCATGACTGAAAAACAACACAAAGCCTCATGAACGGCATACATATGGTGGAGGCATCAGTATCAATGCTGTATCTAATGAAACCTATATACTAAGGGGAAAAATGTGTTAGAAATATTTCCAAAATGTCTGAAATTGATTAAAGAGTACAGAATTTAAATTTTTTACATATTTTAATGAAATTAAGTATGATAAAAGTGTAATACAAATTAGTAGAAATGAAAATTAGATAAAAATGAGCTGTACTTGCAGCTGTTTCATTAAGTTTTTTTCTTTTGCTCTTTATTTAGAAAAAAGATTAAAAAAAACAAAAAGTATACTGAAGTACAGAAGCTGAGAGCGGTATTTTTTTCCCTTTGACTTCTAGAGATAATGACATAATATCTCGTTTGACCATTTATTATTTTTTCGAGATAACAAGATGATTATCTCGTTATCAGGAGAAGACAGTTAACGATTTCTGGAGATAACGAGATTATTAACCTGCATGAGTAATGAATAAGGCTGGCCAACAGCCCTGGATTCCCAGTCCGTCCATGCCTGCGCTGCCTGTAGTTGTGCAATTTTGGTACCGCGTCTGCACAAATAATCAGTTTTTTTAGTTTCCTTTTTCTTTTTACTCATTGTCAGGTCGTGGTCGATGATTGGATTGGATTGCATTGAATACAGTAGAAACAAATTTTGGCTGTTTTTTAATGAAAATCTTTAATCTGGATGCATTTTGGGGGTTAATGCATCTTATACCTGTTACAGGCGTAACACCGGGGCATTACTTAAAAGTTAAATATAGGATTATTTACAGAACCACACGCAATCATCTCAATATTACGCGAAAATGGCTTTAGATTATTTTATGTGTAGATAGTGAGAAAATTTAATTGTTTTCTCGAGAAAACCACAGTGAAAAAGTATCAGAGGAAAACGACCGCTCTCAACTTCCGTACGGAAGGTTTTAAGCATTTCAACCATAAACATATACAGTTTCTACATTCTCCCCTTTTGTTAACGTTTTAATACTTGATATTTCAATTTTAACCCTATTAATGAAATTTCGGGGTTTTTTTATGCTTCTCTAAAGTGCAATTTAGATGACGTGTTTTAAATTTGCACTATAAAAATTGACTGAACTAAAATGGAGCTGAATTGAAATAGATTTTGAAATTTTGCTGCAATAGGAAATAAAGGAAATCTATCACAAAAATAACCAAATTTTTACCTCCAAAGTGACCCTAATGGTGCCTTTGAAAAGTAAATCACAAAAAAGAAAACAATAGGAATAGTATATCTTAAAATCAAGCAGTAATCAGACTAATTTGTTAGGATGTACCAAATTAAACTGACTTTGTTGCATATGGTTCCTAAACAGCAGTTTTTGAATAGCCTATAACTGCCAAATTGTCTTTTGTCTGTTTTAATTCACATTTATTAAAATAATTTATCCATGGTGTCGGGTGAAGGCTGGTCTAGCCCGTTATTGATGTAATACAGCAAAGCTGCATCCATTTTCTGACTACTGTTGAAACAAAACCACACTAGCCGTTCTAGTAACATTAACAATTTTTTTCTCATAATTAGGAGCCAGATTTGGACCTGTTTTTGGAAATCGTTTACTTTTTGTACAGAAAATCTGAGTTTGAGGCAACACTGACAGACTGCAGCTGAAAGACCCTACAAAGTCATACGTATCATATGATTATTTCCTCTTAACAACAGGGGGTTTTGTGACCATGTGAAATAAATCCAAAAGCACACGCGATCTGTAATGAGGACTGGCTTGTTGTTTACTCTGACTTCATCGGGTGCTGTCATCATGTGGTTTCAAAATGCAGCCTAGTCCAGTTTCTTGTCCACAAACGCTCATGAAACTCATGAGACACACACACACACCCACACAGCCACACACAGCTAAAATAAAATGTACAGACGCATTTTTCCAGCTCACTACTCCCACATTAAGTCTGAAAACAACATGAAAGAAGCCAGAAATGAAAAATGAGCTGCTTTTCACGAAGAATTAACTGACAGCCTTTGGCTCCATAAGCATTGTTTTAATTTCCTGAACTTGTAATGGGCTCTGCATGGAATTTAATATCCATATGGACAGTTTTTCTTCCCACATTAATTAGATGCAAACAAATGACCCCAAACACTTCTATAAATAATACCTGTGTTACCACCCAACTCCTAACATTTGTCTTCACACTTAGTTCAATGTCAAGAATGTATTTAATGCATAAACCAGGATATTGAGAAAAAGAAGTGATCTCTTGACAAAGTTGTTTGTTTTTATGATGAAGTTCCCATCTATGATTATGTTCATAAAAAGAAATCAACCCAAAGATATTATGTTTCTTCATAACGATTTGTGACATGAACATTTATCCTGAGTTTGTTCTTTTAAGGAGCATAATGTTGTGACTTTTTTTAAATGTTAAAATAGTGTTATGGTTTTCCAGTTGGCTGCAAGAAGTATTTAACCCTCTTCATTTATGGTACTGACTCTTACTCTGAGTAATATACGTTAATATTCGGGCCAGACCTACAGCAGTATCACATGTGGGGAAATCGTGCTTTGCTAATGTACCATATCTCCCTGCTTGACCCTGTCTCCCATCAGGTTAAAATCCCCCAGTTTCCCACAGCTTCTTTGTTTTAAAGCGTGCCCTCAAAGGTGACATAGACTGTGCAGTCATAGGCAGATGTTCTGTCATTTCATTTAATGGTGATAAACAGCAAAAGATTTTTCATGGCCATATGAATAGGGGAAAAAAACAGACCACTCTTAGAAAAAAAGTCTCATATGGAGTCAAATAGAAAGTGAAATGTTTTGCAAGCTACCTTTTCTAAATAATTATTCACATTGTTATTAACACAGGAAAATGCAAGAATTTCAGCATAGAGTTTTATGAGGAAATGGCGGTATTGACAAGCCAAAGATGTTGTTTTTGGTCCTCTCTCTGATTGGTTCTTTAACCGCAACCCCCTGAAACACCAGTCTGTTAACATCATCAGACCCACACAAATCTATTAAATGACTTGGTGAGGCCAAATCACTGGATGTAAAATGAGCGTCATCTGCAAGCTGTGTTATACTTTGATTTGAATCAAAAAGAGGCTCATGCCGGCAAAATATTATATGTATATATCATGATATCCTTAGGGATATTTCATTTCTTTAAATGTACAGTGTCGTCACTGTGATTTTTTTTACCCCAAATGTTTATTTTTTAAGTATGTGAGTTTACCTTCACAAGATCCTATGCATTTTGTATGGGTTGTGCCTTTATGTGAACAACCATCAAACAACCTGAAATAAATGAAGCACAAAGAACAGGAAACTAAAAAGAACAATAATAATAATAATAAATAAATGTGTGTGTGTATATATATATATATATATATATATATATATATATATATATATATATATATATACATACATACACTGCTCAAAAAAAAAAAACACTTTGAAAACACATCAGATCTCAATGGGGGATAAAAAAATCATGCTGTTTATTTCAACTGATTTGGACTGGGTGATGTGTTAGGAACAAAAGGATGCCACATCATTTGATGGAAATGAAGATTATCAATCTACAGAGGGCTGAATTCGAAGTCTCCCCAAAAATTACAGTGAAAAAAATTATGCTGCAAGCTAGTCCATTCAGTAATTTGAATGGCCCACACGTGCGTGTATGCATGCCTGACAACATCGGGGCATGCTCCTAATTAGACAATGGATGGCGTCCTGGGGTATCTCCTCCCAGATCTGGACCAGGGCATCACTGAGCTCCTGGACAGCCTGAGGTGCAACCTGGCGGCATTGGAAGGATCGAAACATAATGTCCCAGAGGTGTTCTATTGGATTTAGGTCAGGCGAGCATGAGGGCCAATCAATGGTATCAATTCCTTCATCCTCCAGGAACTGCCTGCATACTCTCGCCACATGAGGCCAGGCATTGTCGTGCACCAGGAGGAACCCAGGACCCACTACACTAGCATTGGGTCTGGCAATGGGTGCAAGGATTTCATCCTGATACCTAATGGCAGTCAGGGTGCCGGTGGCTAGCCTGTATACGTTAGTGCATCCCTCCATGGAAATGACCATCACTGAACAACCACCAAACCGGTCATGCTGAACGATGTTGCAAGCAGCATAATGGTCTCCATGGCTTCTCCAGACCCTTTCATGTCTGTCATATGTGCTCAGGGTGAACCTGCTCTCATCTGTGAAAAGCATGGGCACCAGTGGAGGGCTTACAAATTCCGGGGTTCTGTGTCAAATGCCAATAGAGCTCCAGAGTGCCGGGCAGTGAGCACAGGGCCCACTAAAGGACGTCGGGCACTCGGGCCACCCTCGTGAAGTCTCTTTCTGATTGTTTGGTCAGAGACATGCACACTAGTGGCCTCCTGGAGGTGATTTTGTAGGGCTCTGGCAGTGCTCCTCCTGCTCCTCCTGGCACAAAGGAGCAGATACTGGTCCTGCTGATCGGTTGTAGACCTTCCAAGGCCCTGGTCACATTTTTGCTGTGCATCTATAAGCCTGTAGCCTATTTTACCAGAATTTTCTTCGCTTCAGAAGTTCCTACATTGTTCTGCGGATGTGACGTCAAGTTCTACAATGTTAAATGGGTCAAACCTAGCAAACATCCAAGCGTTATATTCAAGATGGATTTTGTGGATACTAAGAAGCCACCGGAATCCAGCTCAACTCAGGCACAAATGTCAACTCTGTGTAAGGGGGAAAAAAGTAAAAAATAAAAAAACAAAAATTTTCAAGCACAAGCTAAGAAAACAAGCAGAAGAGTGCTGCAGTTCTGTGTTTTGGCCACAGGTGGCAGTATCATTAGAGAATTCTCTAATACCTCTTTAAAACATTATATTGATTTGCTGTCCCATTTTGGGTCAATTTCAAATGGTTTGACGATAATGATTTTAGTGTGTTTGTGAATTCACAAATACTATAAGAATTTAACTCGCAGGCAACATTGATCAAATAAAGCAAATGTCACTAACAAGACTTGCCTGTGACTGCGTTGGCTGAATAAGGGGGGGCCGCATCGGTCCCCCAGCTGTTATGCACCAAAGCTTTTATCGTCTTCCCTGGTCATGATGTCAAGATGAAATATGGACACTGGTTCCCAATGTCCAAAAAGCATGATCATGGCATATGGCACAACAATATGATTTTGTATTTTCAACAATATGGCAGTTGGATCTTTTAAATCTACAAGTTTAGCAGCATCAGATCCCCCACCTTCACAAAATCAGGACCTTAACTCTTTTCCAGTGATAACATCACAACCCACATAGGACAAATTTTTTTAAAATCACATACTAACAGGACTGGTATGCAAAAAAGAGGCCCCTTTAGTAGGTGCCTTCAGTTTTCCACCACATCACTAAGGCCCTGGAGCAACAGAGCAGGACCAGAAAGGACTATGAGCAAAGGAATAAAAAAAGGGGGTGGCCGCGGAGAAGGGGAAAACCTTAGCAATCACAACTGTTTATATATCATACAAACCAAATATATATGTACACATTGTAAAATTATATTGTACTTAAAAGCAGAAAAGCCATAATTTTTCTATGTAATCATCTTGTTTAATACATACTTGATTTCTTGAATAATTTTCCAAACCTCCTGGTTGTTATGAATCTGAGAAAAGCCGAATGAGCAGCTGCGTTTGGACTCGTTGCAGCTGTTATGCTTTCACTTGGCATCTATAAAGTTGACTTGGCAAAAAAAAGAAAAATAAAGAAAAATGCAGTTGTGAGCGTAGAATATTTTAGACTTCAATCTTTTGTGCTAAGAATAGTGCATTGATGTGTCTTGATACTTCAGCTAGAGTCTTCCATCCTCCCTATAGTTTAGTTGGAGGGTTACATTTCAATAGTTACGTTTCTGCTTTCTGTTTCACAAAAGACTGTAATTAATTGTTTTTGGATCATTTACTTTATAAAAGCTAGATAGCCATACTACATTAGGAAACTAAAGTTATAAGAGATAAGAGACATTAAGCTTAATTCTGCTGCTGACAGAAAAATACACCAACATTATGACAAAATGATACATTCTTAAATACATAATTTTATAGATAATCTATGACAAAGCTTTTAAATATTGTCTATAACTTTCATATTAAGTTTTCTTTGTTTAAATATATAAAATCCAAATTTTCCATGAAATTCAGCTAGACATGCACCACACTCAAAACAAGTCTAAATATGAAGCTGTGTGACCTATCCTGTTTTCAGCTTTTACTTCACAGCAGCAACATTCAAAGCAATGCTAATGAAAGTCAAGTCTGTGCATCATCTTCATGAAAAGGATCAAATCTGCTTCGAGCAAGTTTTTACCATTTCACAGCTTTTAAAATGTTGATAGTGACGGAAACTTTGTTCTATTGGAAATGCTTTCAGCCTCTGTGTTCTTTAAAAATGCTCAGAACTTCAGACACATCTCTACGCTCAAAGGTGCCATTCAAAAAAAAGAAAAAAGAAAGATTAGATTCAGGTTAGAGAAAATGCTGATGATATGATACTACCTTAAGAGGATTTTGAAAAGCCTTGATGAGTTGCTTCATCCAAGCTTTTTAATGAAACTCTACGATTTAAAACAGGTTGACAATATAGCTATGTAGTACATGATGGAGTCACAGGACCCTAGGGAACATTTTAAGAATGTTTATAATACTTTTACAAAAAGTTGACATTATATATATATATATATATATATATATATATATATATATATATATATATATATATATATATATATATATATATATTGTTGCTAGGGAACCAGGGCAACTTGATGACAAATTGGCTACTGGAACAAGACATAGATGGACTAGAGCAGAAAACTTGGTACTGATGAAATGCTACTACACAAGCATGCCCAGTGAGAGAGGTTACATGCAGAGACTATGGGAATTATGGCAGCTCCAACAACCATTGTCATCATTGACAAAGAAACAACTACTAACACAGTGTTCCAACATCCGCAAACGGCAGCTCCTTTCACAGCTAGAAATTGACGAGGTACAACTGACATGCTGCGGCAAGGGGGAGTTAGGACAACAGGTCAGTAGGGAAATATCATCATCCCAACACACAGAGATTGGGTCCCCAGCCCCAACTACAACAACAAGCCCACTAAACGTAAGGGCAGCTGACCTGCGACAGCAGATCATAACGAAACTGGATCCCCTAGTACGACGACCAAGGCTAAGTGACAGAGTACCCTCTGAAAGCCTTCTAGAAGATGTTAATGCAGCACTACATACTATCCCTACTAAGGACATAACTGAAACCAATGAGCTGACCTACGCCACAGCTACAGTGATCCTAGAGATGCTTGGCTATAAGATAAACACTACAGGCCACAAAGCAGAGCCCCCATGGAGAAGAAGGCGAAGAAGAAGGAGAAGAAGAAGATCAAGGCAACACGAAGAGAGGTTAGTCAGCTCTCAGACCTGCAGAAAGGTGTAGGGAAGAGGTTACCTAAGTACAACAAGCTGTCAATTCCTGAGGCCCTGGAAACTGCCAAACAAAGACTCGCCGCCCTGGCCACCCGCCTAAAGAGATACAAGGGAGAAGCAGAAGCCAGGAGAATAAACCAGGTGTTCTCCACCAATCCATCCAAAGTGTACTCACAGTGGCAGGGTAATTCAAGATCAGATCCACCCAGGGCTGAGACTGAACAGTACTGGAGAAACATATGGGAGAAGGAGGCATCCCACAACACCAATGCTCAGTGGCTGGAAGATCTAAGAACAGATCACAGCAATCTCCCAGAACAAGAACCAGTAACCATTACAATGGCAGATGTCCAAGAAAGAGCAGCAGGTATGAAGAGCTGGACAGCACCAGGCCCTGACATGATCCACACCTACTGGCTGAAAAAACTAACCGCACTTCATGCACCCCTCGCAGCACAAATGAACCAACTGCTGATAGATGGGACCCACCCAGAATGGCTAACCCAAGGACGGACAATCCTGATCATGAAGGATCCGCAGAAGGGAACAACCCCATCCAACTACCGGCCAATAACTTGCCTGTGTACAACATGGAAGCTCCTGTCAGGCATCATAGCGGCTAAGATGAATAGGCACATGGCTCAATACATGCACCCTGCCCAGAAGGGAATAGGAAGCAACACCAGAGGAGCCAAGCACCAGCTACTAGTGGATAGAGCAGTCACCCGAGACTGTAAGACCAGGCAGACAAATCTGTGCACGGCCTGGATTGACTATAAGAAAGCCTATGACTCAATGCCACATACATGGATACTGGAATGCCTGGAAATGTACAAGATCAACAGGACTCTAATAGCCTTCATCAAGAACTCAATGAAGCTGTGGAAAACAAGTCTGGAAGCCAATGCAAAGCCAATAGCACAAGTCACCATCAAGTGCGGCATATACCAAGGCGATGCACTATCCCCGCTGCTGTTCTGCATAGGCCTGAACCCCCTCAGCCAGATCATCACAAAGACTGGCTACGGATACCAATTCCGAAGCGGAACAATCATCAGTCACCTCCTCTACATGGATGACATCAAGCTGTATGCCAGGAGTGAGCGAGACATCGACTCACTGATCCACACTACCAGGATCTACAGCAACGACATTGGGATGTCATTCGGACTGGACAAGTGCGGTCGCATGGTCTCAAAGAGAGGGAAGATGATCAGAACCGAGGGGTTGAACTACCAGAAGGCCTCATAACAGATGTTCAGGACAGCTACAAATACCTTGGGGTGCCACAGGCTAACGGAAACCACGAGGAGATGGCAAGAAAGACTGCCACAGCTAAATACCTACAAAGAGTAAGGCAGGTCCTGAAAAGTCAGCTGAATGGGAAAAACAAGATCCAAGCCATCAACACATATGCCCTACCAGTCATCAGATACCCCGCTGGTATAATAATCTGGCCAAAGGAGGAGATAGAGGCTACTGACATCAAGACGAGAAAGCTCCTCACAATGCATGGAGGGTTCCACCCCAAATCCAGCACTCTGAGACTATACACCAAGCGTAGCGAGGGAGGCCGAGGGCTAGTGAGTGTCAAGAGCACTGTCCAGGATGAAACAACTAAGATCCAGGAGTACATCAGAAAGATGGCCCCCAAAGACAAATGGCTTGGTGAGTACCTCAGGCAGGAGAAAACCGAAAGTGAGGACAAGAAAGAGGAAGGAGAACCATCATGGAGGGACAAGCCGCTGCACGGCGTATACCACAGACAAATAGAAGAAGTGGCTGATATCAAAAAATCCTACCAGTGGCTGGAAAAGGCTGGACTGAAGGACAGCACAGAGGCACTAATCATGGCAGCACAAGAACAGGCACTCAGTACAAGATCAATAGAGGCCAGGGTCTACCACACCAGGCAGGACCCCCGATGCAGACTGTGCAAAGATGCCTCTGAAACAATACAGCACATAACAGCGGGGTGTAAAATGCAGGCAGGAAGTGCATACATGGAACGCCACAACCAGGTAGCTGTCATAGTGTACAGGAACATCTGCCATGAGTATGGGCTGGAAGTCCCAAGGTCAAAATGGAAGACACCTCCTAAGGTAGTTGAGAATGACCGAGCTAAGATCCTATGGGACTTCAAGATCCAGACTGACAAACAGGTGATGGCTAACCAACCAGACATCGTGTTGATCGACAAACAGCAGAAGAAGGCAGTAGTGATAGATGTGGCAATCCCAAGCGACAGCAACATCAAGAAGAAAGAACACGAGAAGCTTGAGAAATACCAAGGACTGAAGGAGGAGCTAGAAAAGATGTGGAAAGTAAGAGCAGCAGTGGTGGCAGTGGTAATTGGAGCACTGGGGGCTGTGACCCCCAAACTGGGAGAGTGGCTACAGCAGATTCCAGCTAAAACATCAGAGGTCTCTGTCCAGAAGAGCGCTGTCCTAGGAACAGCTAAGATACTGCGCAGAACCCTCAAACTCCCAGGCCTCTGGTAGAGGACCCGAGCTTGAGGATGACACATACCACCCCATGAGGGGTGAGAAAACAGTTATATATATATATATGTGTGTGTGTGTGTGTGTGTGTGTGTGTGTGTGTGTGTGTGTGTGTGTGTGTGTGTGTGCGCGTGTGTGTGTGTATGTATATACACATATATTGCCACATTTCAGGCTTCAGACATAAAGATGTAAAATTTTAAACTTTTTTTTCAACAAGGGGACACAATCATGTAGTGTGACTAAATTTATTGGATTATTTCAACTTTTTTAATGAATAAAAAAACAAAAAACTGAGTGTGCAAAATTATTCAGCCAGCTTGAGTAATAATGTGTAGAGCCACTTTTTGCTGTGGTTACAGCTGCAAGTCACTCGGTGTTTGTCTCGATCCATTTTTCCAGCAAAACGGCTTAAGCTCAGTGAGTTTGGATGGAGAGCGTTTGTGAGCAGCGGTTTTCAGTTCTTTCAACAGATTCTCGATTGGATTCAGTTCTGGACTTTGACTCAGCCAGTTTAACACAATGTTATGCTTATTTGTGAACCATTTCATAGATTGTGCTTTATTTTTTGGATCGTTATCTTGTTTGAAGATAGATCTCCCTCCCGGTCTCAGTTCTTCTGCAAACTCCAACAGGTTTTTTTCCAAGAATGGTGTACGCTAGGTGTAATGGTTGTGTAATGCTTTTATTTCGCTCCATCCATCTTCTCATCACTTTTAACTATCTTCCTTGTCCCTGCAGAAGAAAAGTAGGCCCAAACCATAAGGCACAGTGGGGATGGTGTGTTTAGGGTGATGAGCTATGTTGCTTTTAGAGGGATGGCCAGGTCTTCGTAAATGTGCAGTGGTCCGATACCCTACTTCTATTTCAATATTATAGCTTGCACAGTGCTCCTTGGGAAGTTTGAAGCTTGGGAAAGCTTTTTGTATCCAAATCTGGCTTTAAACTTTTTCACAACCGTATCTCAGACCTCCCCAGTGTGTTTCTTGTGCTTCATAATGTTCTCTGCCCTTTAAACAGAGCAGATGCATTTATATGGAGACTTACACACAGGTGGCTTCTGTCTATTATCTGCAGTAATTTTGGTCAACATTGGATCTGGAGAAACGTCTGGAGAAAGTCTGCTTAACTGAAAGTAAAGGGGCAGATCAATTTTGCACACCCTGCTCTTCAATTATTTATTTAAAAAAAATGCAATATCCAATAAATTTTGTTACATTCTTCACAAAAAAAAATACAAATTCTATATCTTTACATTTGAAGCCTGAAATGTGACAAATGGTTGAAAAGTTCTATGGGGCCAAACATTTTTTGCAAAGCCTTGTATCAGTGATGAGTGCATAGCAAAGAACAAAAAGTGATAAACCAATGTAAGACTGAGCTATAGAAGCCCAAGTAGTGGATAAGTGGAAAAAATATATGATTTTTCAGAACACTTCAATCCTAATAAAGAAAATGGTGGTAAGTAGCAATCTTTAGTTTGATTAAAAACCTACCTTTGTGTAATATACTGTGACAAGTGTTTTGAAAGTCTTCCTTTAATGTGACTATGTGTGCTTACAGTTTGTGGTATACATCCCCTGAAGTTGACTGGAATATTAGGTAGAGGGGAGAAGCTGCAGTGGGTATAAAAGCTGTAGAAGTTGTGTCCACATGAAATGCACATGCTTCAAACAATGCCTTTAGTCTTCTGCATTTTGAGTGTTTACTCTTGCAATCTCATTTGAAAAACCTCATTGCAATAGTCTGAATGAAGCCAGTCATTCCTTCTTTGCAGAAAAGCACTTAATAACAATATTAGCAATCAGTTGAACTTTACTGTAACATACCATGCAGAATCCCCAATTCCTCCTATAGCACACTAAGAATTGCATATTGCTTTAATTCCCTTAGTGGAAGTCTTTGCTGAGGCAACACCTTGTATGTTGTGTATGGAGAAAAATATTATCATAAAGAGAGGACATTTAAGTCTGAGACACAAAATGATGCAGAGAAGAAAAAGGGCATGATTGTCAAAGTTTCCATTGGGATTAAATAGCAGTTTTCTATTTTCATATGCATGGATGATGTACCAAGATTGCTGCACAAATGTTAAATTCTGCAAACCTATTTGTTTCTACCCCATGAAAATGAGCAGATTGCATGTGCTGCTCGCAGTTTGAGTGTGCCTATTTAAGAAAAAGGAGGTTCTAAGCCATGAAGTTGGAGGTAATAATAAAAATACATACACAAGTAACAACGATGATAACATTAAATGTCATTTTAAATAAATTTTGCATAGGTAGACTATATTATAGTGGTTCAATATAGTGTAAAATATAAAATTAATAAAAATAAATTAAAGTTAAATATAAAAACAACAGAGTAACATTAAAGTATAGTAAAGTATGGGAGAGTTTGCTCTGTCTGTGTTGAGTTTTTTCTGTGTTAATAGTGTTTTACTATCTTAACTGAAGGTCGAAATGTGCTAACAAGTGCACAAAATCTCTCTCATTGTAACTAAACTCCTTTTGTGCCCTAAATGGTGGCAGACGTTTTTGCATCTACGTTCACACCTGACTTTAGAAGTAAAAACAAAAAAAGACACAAACACTGTGGCCACAGTTGACTTTAAGATTTTGAAAATCACCTTGCACACGTTAAATATCTACATTTTTTCCCCCCAGCTATTTATTATCATTACACTTTCACAAGAACAGTGCAACTAAATTCACTCTCTGTATTTGAACCATCCCCAATAGGGATGGGTGCTGCAAATGGAAGCAGTGGGCTTCCATTTGCGGCTCCCAGGGAGCAGTGTGGGGTTAAGGGTCTTTTGTTCTGGGATCCAGAGTGGCCATGGGTTTAAAACTCAAAACCTCAGGATTTCAAGCTCTATGCTGTAACCACTGTGCCACCATTCCCTCATTTGCGCACCCTTACCCAAGAATTTGTGTGATTTGGTCATCAGAATATAAACTGCATATTGATAAAATGCAAGAAGAAGGAGCAAAACACTGTGCATACTTTTCAGATCTGCTCTGAATATACAAAAAACTTTTCTCACGATTTAGGATGTGTAGACCTTCTGAAGATCAGGCCCAAAATGTTTCAAACATACATAATGCAGTCTCTGTCTTTCCTTTCCTGACCTTGGTTTTTAGTTGAACATGTTTTTTTTCTGATCTTGTTGTTCAAGGAAATGTGTTTTGCACATGTACATTGAAGTGGAACCAGGTTTAATTGCCATTTATAAACAGCCTGAAGAAAATATCATGTGATGGGCCATTGTTACTTTTTTTTTTTAGAGGAATTAAGATTTGACAGTCTATAGTTGTATTTATGTGAGGATGCTTTTTGCCAAAGATTCCAAATTGACTAACTCAAATATATATAATCCTGAAAAATTGCATACCTAAAACAGCTAAATATTTACAAGTCTTTTTGATTTATTAGTAAGATTTTTTTTCTCTTGCATTTTTAAAATCAGGAACTATCTTAACCTTGACAAGAAGCCAATGTTATCGTAAGCTAAGCTTTATTTTAATATGCAATCTTTTTATTTTTATAATAGTACAAATCACTTGCTGACAGTGCCACACTTTCAAGTCTCTGTTTTAGGTTTTAGAGAACCCCTACATTTTTCTGTTCATTACTCATAAAATACAAAGCCCTCACCTGAATGGAGTTTACAACATTTGGCATCAAGCCACTAGGTAAAAACCACGAGTAGAGAAGACACTGTTTGAGGCCTGATTCCACTGAGACAAAAAAAAAGCTTATGAACATCTTGAAGACATATGGTAGAGATTGTCTAGAGAAATATAAGATCAAGGTCCTAAAATCCCACCTCCAACCATCAAAGAGGCTGCAGTAGAAATGTGATTTTGGGTAAAATGTATTCACGTTGCTTTTTCAAATTCTTTTACTTGGCTAATTTTTTTGAGAATATGCATTTTGCATCAGCTAAACTCCTAAGAGACCATTTTCACTATGGGCTGTTGCTATGCAAACCTTATATTTACTACACACTTTGGGATCAACAGTTTACTGTACAATCAAGTCTGTCACATTCTGGAATATGTGTATGGTTCTCAATTGTTCCATAATCCAATTCCTTGAATAAAAAAAAAAAATACCTAATCATATTTTTTTCTTGAATACAATTATTTATCCCCTATAATTTGTCCTCAATTTACTTAGTTAAAATAAAATTTGTATCATAGACCATAAAAGTAGAAAAAAATAAAGTCGTATGAAAAATCCACATGCAAAAAGCTTACCAGTGTTCACACAAGGGGGTTTACGGAGGTATGAACCAGCGATTAATTCTAAAATTTCTTTTTGTTTTTTATTCAAATGCACATTAATATGGAAAAAAAAAATCTCTATTAATCATACTATTAATATACAAATTCTATAAATCATTTTCAACTGGATTAACTGTTTGTGGGATAAAGGGCAAATATGTAAATTGAGTTGGTCAGATGTGACCATAATTGTGCTTTTTGGCATACATCCCAAATTATGTTTGTTGTTTGAAACCGTGCATTGTGCCCTGCAAACACCACCATCACACTGAAAAGTGGTGGCAACTTTAGGCTGTGGAAATCATCCACGCTAGCATGGACAGGGCTAGGGTTAAAGTTGATTGGATGATCAGGAAATCCAGAAAGAAAAACTTGTTAGAAACTTCAAAAGGGGAGGTTATACCTCATATAATTAAAATTATGAGGCATAATCATTCGCTTTTTGCATCTGTTACAAAACTACAGTTGTTTAAACACTGTTCTCCTCAAACAAAATTATGTTTACCTGTATCTCTGGGTACACCATTTAGGGATCTGATCTTTGCTATTGTTTCACACAAACATTAAAAAATGCTTAACTACCTATTCTTATACATTCATTAAATAAGAGTACATGGTATAAAATGTTGATAAATGGTCTAATTTCTATATGGTGCTACTTTAGTTAAAATATTCATAAAATTTAGATTCCCTCTATCAGTTTATTGACTGAACTGAACCAATCATAATAAAATTTTAAAGGTCAAGACATAGATAGCTCTCATTCTATAGCAGCTTTGAACTAAACCCTAAATTTCAGTTACCATAATCAACTGAAATCTAATTAGGGATGGCAGCGATATCATTTCCCTTGTGTTTTTTTTTCTTCCCCTCCTGGCAAGAGTTAGATCAGAATTCAGTCCTGTCCTCTCCCACAAAGTGAACCCTAACAATTCTTTCCAGAGTTCCAGATTAAATTACAGATCTTCACACTCCTGGAACCCCCACCCTCTGCCGACGCGCCGTCTCTCCCATGCAGATGTGACACTTTCCAGAGACTGCGTTTTCTCATAACATTTCAACACAGTTTGGGATAGAGGCGAGGATACGCAGGGGGAAAGGAAATGCCTATGAAGTTCGTAGTATAGACTTAACTCAGGTATTAAATAAATTATTTTATACCTTAAATTTCTGCTCTCAAGTTTCCCTTCTCAAACAAATTTATGCAAAAAAAATTAAGCCAGCTTTGATATTTTCATCCTATTTTTGGAGAATTAAGTAAATAAAAAAAGCTTACAAATACCTATTAATCCAAAAAGAAAAAAAAAATTAAACTCTACAACTAAAGACCAAAAGAAAAAAACAATTTCATACTCAGGTAAAAATCATAAAAGCTTAACTTACTGTACCAGACTGTAGAGGAACTAAACAGCTCCTATAGTCAAAGGCTTATACACCCTGTTTGCAAAAAGGAGCGCAACCACAGCTCATTCATCCCTGCTACAATTAGATTTTACAAAGCGGCACTATAACTTCAATAACTAATGTGCAATCACTATTTAATACCCTGTGCAATAACCTGTTTATATTTAATACCCTGTGCAATAACTAAATATACAAATGCCTATTTATATAAATACCCATTTGATATCTTGTGCAATAACCCTGTGCAAAGAAATAAAAGATCTATGGTAAAATAAATATAAAATAGTTTCTAATCTATCTAATATGATTGAACTTTAGCTGTTTTGAAAAGTAGAATTGGCTATTTTAATAAAAGGCTTGTAGAAACAAACCTAAAAGAATTGTATTTGTAGAGGAAGTGGTTTATGAAAGTGTTGTCTCATGAGGGTTCAATACAACTGAATGTTAAGCTTTGTCAAAAACTGTGAAAATGTTCTTCTAGTGTATAATTATGGTCAACATTGTGTTTTTATAAAATCCCAGTTAATAGCACCAAAACACCACAGAGCCTTCTGACATGCATCAAGGTCCTGGCGGTGCACTAAATCAGTGATCTTTTGCAACATAAAGAGGTGTCTGAAAATACATTTTTAAAAAAATGAAGTGGTTACATGTGTTTAAAGCTTTGTCCATACTGCCTGGAGGATCTTAGAGCGTGGCTAAGAAGAGGATGGATTACTAACATGTGGTACTCATCTGACAGGAGAGGCATGCTTAGCATCATTTACAGTATTACCCATCTGTAGGGCTGCTGTTTTACCTCTTGCACAAACCAACCCTCTCTCACTTTTACCATTTCCTCCCTGTACCCATACAGTCGGCTATAATTTTGCTCTGGTATCCTTTCACTCTGAGATATGCAAAAATTCAGGATATGATCAGGAAAATGGGATTTATGCAAGTCAGATGAGCTAAAACAACTCTTGAAGATCAGTCTTGCAGCTTTAAATAGTGTATCCACCTCCAACTTTGCAATGCTCACACATACGCACACGTTCTTTTCATCCTGACTAATGAACACTGGGAAGACAAAATTCTTTAAACATCTTACCTCAAAGTGATGTTGATGAATGGTTGTGTTTGTGCAGAAAACCCTGCGGATCTTTCATTCATACATATTCATATTGCCTCTAATGAAATATATATGTGGCATGCATACATAAGTGTTTCTCTTGAATGCAGTTCCTTGTAGACTCAAATATATTTTCCTAAGATAAGAATTAAGGTTATCTTGGGAGCAAAAGTGTTAAACAGCTCACTGTAAATTATAAGCATACTTTGAAACAACACAGTAATCTTATTTAATTGTTTGTAAGGGTGTCTATGTAGATGTAGAACAAATACAGCACAGGAGAACAGGTGCTCCACAGGAGACCATGGTCACAGTATTCCTGTTGGCTTAAACTTTCAGTAGAAGTCAGATTATATTAACTTCATTTTATTCATATTTATATATTTATATTTATATATTTTTATATTTGTTAATTACTGACATTCAGATTGACTGAGCAAAGATCTTTAGGGACTCTTCCAGATATAGACGGACCAAATGTTTTTAATGTGTATATATATGTATATGTAAATATATACAGGTATATGTGTGTGTATATATGTATATATGTGAACGATTGATCATAGGTCATGCCTAAAAATGTAAATTGCCGAGGAACTTTTCTGCATGCAAGAAAATATTTGTTTATATATTTATAATTAATTCAATTCATATAAAGAAAGTGTTGGAAGCTGGAGAAGTACCTCTCTTCTCCAGCAGAGTCCGCCGTGGATCCTCCTGAGCAGAGCCCTCTGCACAGCTGCTGCTCGTTACCATCATCAGGAGGACCCTCTACTTAAGCTGTCTTCAGACCTTGCCTCAACGCCGCAGTGTTGAGCCAGTTGGTTAGCACCTAAGCCCAGAACCTCTGAGAACTTTGCTTGCTCTGAGATCCTGACAGGATCCTAATCTTGTCTCTGTCTTTCCAGGAAAACCTGATCTTCCTTCGTGAAGCTCTGGTAGAGCTTAACCCGCCGAGCCTGCCCTCAGAGCCAAACCTGAAGACTTCCCCTGGATTCTCTTGCAGCTCTGGACCAAGAGCTGGAAATCCAAAGTCAAGGTCAGCTACCTTTCTAGAAGCAAGACGCTGAAGCAGCTAACGGACCCAGCTAATCAGACTCTCTCCAGTTCCAACAACCTTCCTCTCCAAGATCCATTCAAGGACCCACAAGGTACACTCCAGAGACTATCAAAGGACAAACCGCTAAGAGCCCAGCTAACTAACTGTCTTCCTCACAGACTCCGGTGAACCCGTTTGCCCAGGACCAGAACCAGAACATACTATCATTGGATTGTATTCAATAAACTCTGTTAACTTTTCATCTGTTTCCTGTGTCGTGGTGTTCTGCATAATTGGGTCACATTCGTGTACCGATCATGACAGAACACTGCGGCCAAACACAGGACCCAGCAGAGCACCTCCGGAGGAGGCTTGAAGTACTAGAAGCTCAAGTCCATGGTCAAGCCAAAACCCTCCGTGAGTTGAATGCTTTTGTTGAACACCATAACCAGACTTTACAGTCTTTCACCGGCTATTTTGGAAGCGCTAATGCCGTTCCGGCAGCGCAACCACTTCCGGGTCCAATTCCCCCTCAGAGGTCACCAGAAGTGACGTCATCAGAGTTCCGCCCAAGCCTTCCTGAGAAATTCTCCGGCAATATGAAGGATTGCAGAGGATTTTTATTTCTGTGCAGATTATTGTTTCAGAACTCTCCCAACAGTTTTTCGACGGACTTTAAGAAAGTAACCTTTATTCTCTCTCAACTAACAGGAAGAGCTTTGGAGTGGGCCCAGGCCAGATTTCCCTCAGATGAAAGTCTCAACTGCCGATACTCTGATTTCATTTCTGAGTTCTCCCAGGTTTTTAATCAAGAAACTGATCAAACAATTGACTCTCGTGCTCTTTTCAGTATTAAGAAGGGAATGTCTCGGAAACTGTCTCCCAGATTCATCGGTCCATTTAAGATTTCCCAGGTTATCAGTCCCTCCGCAGTCCGTCTCCAGTTACCTCCGAGTCTACGCATCCACCCCACCTTTCATGTCTCTCAGGTCAAGCCCGTAGTCTCTAGCCCTCTGTGCCCGCCATCCGACTCCCCACCACCCGCCCTGGAAGTCGATGGCCACCCTGCGTTCACCGTCCGTCGCATCGTGGACTCCCGTCGGCGAGGTCGCGGCTGGCAGTACCTCGTCGACTGGGAGGGCTACGGACCTGAAGACCGTCAGTGGGTTCCCGGCTCTTACATCCTCGATCCTTCCCTGATCGAGGAGTACGAGCGTTCCTGCCCATCTACTTCCTCCGGACCGCCAAGGGGCGGTCGTTGAGGGGGGGTACTGTTGGAAGCTGGAGAAGTACCTCTCTTCTCCAGCAGAGTCCGCCGTGGATCCTCCTGAGCAGAGCCCTCTGCACAGCTGCTGCTCGTTACCATCATCAGGAGGACCCTCTACTTAAGCTGTCTTCAGACCTTGCCTCAACGCCGCAGTGTTGAGCCAGTTGGTTAGCACCTAAGCCCAGAACCTCTGAGAACTTTGCTTGCTCTGAGATCCTGACAGGATCCTAATCTTGTCTCTGTCTTTCCAGGAAAACCTGATCTTCCTTCGTGAAGCTCTGGTAGAGCTTAACCCGCCGAGCCTGCCCTCAGAGCCAAACCTGAAGACTTCCCCTGGATTCTCTTGCAGCTCTGGACCAAGAGCTGGAAATCCAAAGTCAAGGTCAGCTACCTTTCTAGAAGCAAGACGCTGAAGCAGCTAACGAACTCAGCTAATCAGACTCTCTCCAGTTCCAACAACCTTCCTCTCCAAGATCCATTCAAGGACCCACAAGGTACACTCCAGAGACTATCAAAGGACAAACCGCTAAGAGCCCAGCTAACTAACTGTCTTCCTCACAGACTCCGGTGAACCCGTTTGCCCAGGACCAGAACCAGAACATACTATCATTGGATTGTATTCAATAAACTCTGTTAACTTTTCATCTGTTTCCTGTGTCGTGGTGTTCTGCATAATTGGGTCACATTCGTGTACCGATCATGACAGAAAGTTGTATATTAATTGTATGAATAGCAATTAACATTGACATTTAATTTATAAATAGAAATCTTGCATTTCCATACCTGCTTCAGTTGCAGTTGATCCCACTTATAGACTTCTGTTTATGTTACATGTTCAGATTTGAGAACAAATTGTTACGGTGAAAATATTTCTTATGAAGTTGAGGCCGTATAGCTGGATTGTCTATTTATTAACCTCCACCACCGCACCCGGCTGATCCTAGTGGTGCAGCATGGTAATCCCATTATGATTTGTATCATGAGCATCCTTACTAGCTTTGATCACCTGCACAGAGAGCGGACCTTCTGCAGGTGAGAGCAATTCTATGTTAAAGTGATGAGCCGCTGCCTGACCCAGGAAGGTGGGGGAAATATATTTCCTGTATTTTATATATTTTCCTGTCTCTACCTGCAGCTCAGCGAGCCTTATGTGGAGCAGCTTAAAAAACTTTAAAGATGCTACGTCTGTAGTGTTTTGAAGGAATGGCAGGTGGGGTAACTTCCCCAATACTGCAGTTTATAATCAGAAGAAAGTAAAAATATTAAAGGATTTTATGTAACTTAAAGGTAATTTGGAGGATTTTTGCGAATTTTTGAAGGACCCATCCTCTCCAAAACATGCACATGCACAACTCTTTACCCGCTCAGGCGAGAGAACGGCTATTAGACATGTGCAAGAGCATATACGAGCCCATTTCTCCTTGTGACTTTATAGCAAACTGAGTTTACTAACCGTTCAGACAGATGATCATTGCTATTTGCTCCAGTGGTCGCATAACTCCTCCTCCACTGCGCGGTGCTTGCACCATCTTTGTTATGTCGGGTTGTGACAGCCCATGGCAACAGCGGGCTGCCATGACAGCAAATCCCATAATTGTGAGGAGAGCTCTCTGGCAAAGCATTCCAGGATACATCTGCCTCTTATGAGGCCTTTCTTTTCTTCTCATACACTTCATAGACACTTTTATTTTCTAGGACACTCTGCCATTTTCAAAGAACCACAGTAAGAAAGGTGAGCTTCAATGGCTGGCTGAAACTGTAGCTTACCACACATATACGCCTGAAAGTGTTCATACCCAGAAAAAGATAGTTAACAGTACGAGCTCGTGGGACGGCCTAATTAAACATATCACCAGAATGACTGAAAGTTAGGAAAACCACTTATTTAGATGATCCACATGAAATAAGAGATCATCCTCTATACCTTTAAAAATAAAGCTGTATTTCTTATAAACATTTAAGAAAAATAGTTTTGGACATAGATGCAACAGACTGGTTCAGGTCCCCCACCATTTGCTTGAATTCCATATGCAGACATTGCCAGTAATTTTTATCAAGGTCTCAGGGATAATGTCCCGACTTTCTGTTGTTTCTTTTAACATTTTCTTTCATTTGATCTAGGCCCAGATTCTCACAGTTTAAAATCTTCCACTGGCGTAAAAGAAACTTAATCTTAAACCAAATGAACAGTCTAAACACTGGTAAGAGCTATTAAAATAGATTGGTTCATCTCCAATCTGGAGCTTAAACCGCTCTCAGATGCACTCCAAGGCCATTGACATGAACAGTGAGGCAAAGATCAGCACACACTTGACCTTGTACCCATTTAAAAAAAAGTAAAAGCTCAAACTCAACAATAGTTAGGCCTTTTCTTGCAGAGGATAAACTAATAATTGTAGCATACATAAATAACACATATGTTCTCTGTAAAGCTAAGGCTTCTCTTAAAAATATGAAATTATGATTTACTGCACCTTCACAACATACTGTACTTGAAGGGCCAGAGACAACCAGATGTACAGAAAACAATAAATATCTCTTATATAACATCTTATAACCATTTATAATTTCAAGCCTATTATATCAAATCCACATTGAAACAAATTATGGTTGCTGATTTCTTGTTGTATTTGAAGTTATTGCCACTTACTCTTGAAGGGCTTTAAGCCTATGTTTGCAAATAACTCACTTTACCATTGATAATTACACCACTTACCAGCCTAAGGCAGAAGTTCCCTGTTTCCCAGGCACACCTGTCCTGCATGTTTTAGGTGCTCCTTGTTGGATTGCACCAGAAAAGAATAGATGATTAACAGGCGTTTGCAGCACCTGGTTGCAGAGGGATTTGAATAAAGTGTGCTGGAACAGAGACATATCTAAAACATTCAGGGCACGGCAAAGCCTTCTGCTGTTGTTCTCAGGTTGACACATTTTGCACAAAACACATCTGAAAGTTGGGTTTTGTATCCGAGAGGTAAACAAATTCCCATGGTGCTGAATATCATCGTTTACATAAATGGACGTGGCACCAGAGGCATCTGGAAACTGTACCGAAGGATAAACCATTATGATTTATTGGCTTATTTATTTTGAATTTCCCATGACTGCTCACAAGGAAGAGTTGTGTTTACAATCAACAGATCTGCTGATGCCATTAAACTTTGTATTGCTTAGCAACAGCAATGCTGACTCATGTAAATGTATGAATTGAATTTACATAGAATTATAAACCAAATAAAAATAGATTTATGTCTGTTTGTGTATATATATATATATATATATATATATATATATATATATATATATATATATATATATATATATATATATATATATATATATATATATATATATATATATATATATATATATATATATATATATATATATATATATATATATATATATATATAATATGGAATAATCTGTGCACCTTTAATACTTTTATTGCCCACCCCAGGGGTGGTAAAAATGGTATTTGATATGATATTATTTGGACTGTCATATATTGTATATGACCTCACTCCCTAATGGCTGTCTATTAGAACAATAAAGGAGAGTGTGAATAGTGCTCAAATCATGGTCAGACAGATAATTCTGTGCATATATTGAATAAATTCACCACAACTTCCATTGAAAATATAAGAGTTTATTAACAAAAAATGTTCAGCTCCAACTCAAACATATTTCAGTTCAAAACTCTTGACTAATACTAGTGAAACTCAACTAAACTATGCTACTATGTACAAAGAAGAAGGAAAAACATGGTTGAAAACCATAAACAATGAGATGATGCAGTGATATCACAGTTTAACATTGATTTTGTGTTTGACAACAAAAGTTTATCTTGAACAATTTGAAATGTGATCTAATTAGCTTTTAACTAATTTGGAGTGATTGGAATGTTTTCAAACCAATTCACAATGCAAATCCAAGAGGTGAAAAATACATTATTTGGCCAAATGATATTTTATTAAATTACTGTTAGTCAATTGATTCTTTACTCTCTTTGAATGAGCTGGCATTAGCTGACATGAGAATTCCCATTAACTTACTTTTGGTCATAATTAAGTAATCAAAATGTAATGTGCGCATGAGAAAAAAGATGAATTTAATTGTTATATTACTGTTTAAACCCTTTATATATATAGATTCAACCACAGGTTACGTGTTATTTTACTTTGAGATATACATTCTTCTTTCTGGTCATCGGAAACAAACGTGAAAAAAGTAATTTTTAGCATCCCATCCTGCAGTTTTCCCTACAGAAAATGTGTCGAACAATACATTGCTCTTTGCTTTTTAAATGTAGAAATGCAGATCAATAAGTAACAAAAGCTTGGATGCAAAATTTTTTTTTGGTGAAGTCATTGCTTGAATGATTAAATGGGTACACCAAAAGAGATCTTGCTAGAATTTCTAACTCCCTACATTTCACTTATTAATAGCACTTTCTTCCATAGCACACTTGAAAGTACTGAGTAAAATGATAGTGGAGACCATGTTCATTAACTCCAAATATGTATCTCTGTTGCTCACAATGCTCTGAAGAGATTTGTTTTGAAAGTTTTTTTAAAATTCTTATCAGTTCAAAAAATGGAAAATGAAGACAATTTTGGAAAAACTATTTCTTATGTATAGTCTTCACATACAATAAGAGATCATGATTTATTTTCATTTTAAGAATGAGGATATGGTTATTTAAGAAGTAGAGACTGATGATCACATATTGAAGAAAAACATATTTTGCTTGAAAATGGTGTAGCTTCAACTTCAAAAAGGCAAATGTAAACTACATGTAAAGTAAAAATTAAACTCCATCTGAGTCAGAATGGCAAGAAGTTTTTGAGTTTATCGATATAGTGACTCATTGAGTTCCTATGAAACTAAGCTGAAACTTTAGACACACGCTGGCAAAGTATTTTTCATGTCTAAATCTGATAGAATGATTAACCAATTATGAAACATTTCCTCTTTTCAGTAATTATCCTATCTGAGATGTTTGCCTTTAAAAGCAGCACAAAAAAAAAACTTATTTCTAACAAACCTTATTAAAGGAGATTTTTACTCACACACTGAAGGAATCACATTTAAACACCCTTCACTGACAGTCACAAGTCTATCTCAACTTTTCTTGTGCATGCACACAAAGTCCATAATAACAAAAAAGAATAGGGATCCGATCCATATTATTTAGCAATTGCAGTTCATTGAGCAGCAGAGGTTGAGGACTTTCATTTGTCTTTTTTTTTCTGCTCACTGATCCAACTCTACTTCCTACCATTTTCCCCTATTTTTCCATCCAGCTATGTCTCAGATCCTGTCTCCTTGTACAAATGCCGATCCAATGTTGCTAGCCTGTGGAGAGAGGAGCAAGCTAATCTGACTTGCCTCGGGGGAAATGGAGTTGGGCTTTGGATAAGGTTTAAAAGGAGTCACACAGGAAGCTAGTTTTTCATTCTGTCTTTAACTTTGCACTGATAATTACAGTCATTTTTAATCAATATATTTCATATTTACTTATTTTGGCTGTGCTCTTTTAGGAGAAAGAAAGCCAGAATGTCAGAGCCTGACCTGTGAAAATAGTATATTCCTTGTACTGTAGGCTGTATGTTTGCATTTATGTTTTCTGGCAAACCAGCAAATTAATTTTGGTTTTTAAACTACTTATTTTTACATTTGTATCAATGGATGAGCTTTAATCCAAAGACAGCAACTTCAGCTTTCAGGAAAGGCAATCATGTTATGTCAGGGTGGGAAAAGTTTTCACTTTCCCCTTTTTTTTCTAACTTCCCAACAGCATAAGTCAGAAATTCCTATTTTGCCTTGTCACTGAGGATTTATTGAACACTGACTCTTTTCTTGTGATGCAGTTCTCGGCATGTTGGCTTTCAGAAATACTGCTGTTGAGTAATGGTTTCTGTCAGGAAGGTGGCTGTTTTTCATTCCTTGATATGCACATTGTTACATCTCAAGTGCCGTATGCTACTGTGCCTTTGGCCTTTCACCTCATCTGCACTCCAAGGTATTTAGAATAGAAATACCGAATTGCTTAAATTTGAGTCATCCTTAACCCTTTAAAGTATAAAATATATATATATATATATATATATAATTAATTAATAAGTAAATGCCAAATAATAGATACAAAAAATTTAACAACAGGAATAAAATACAGTGTTCAAAAGTAATCCTCTCATTTTACATTTTGTCATTTTACAACTATAAACTTAAAAATATACTTAGACTTTATGTCATTTTGTATACACAGAGTGTATACAAAATGAAATATGCACATATATACATAAATAAACAACATATTCTTCGTACTCCTGGGCAGGGTGAGGGTCTTTGCAGTATATTAGCTGTCCCTAGAACTGTGCATTTGTGCACTCAGATATCTGATGTTTCTCCAGATATCTTTGGAGCCACTTACCCAATGCAGGGGTTGTCACCATGAGTGCTCCGATGACCATGGGCATTACGGTTACTTTCACCTTGCAGGCTCTTTCTAGTTCTTCCCATTGCCCTTGATATTTCTCCAGTGTCTCATGTTCTTTTTTCCTGATTTTTCCATTATTTGGGATTGCCACATCGATCCCTATGGCTGTCCTATGCTGCTCCTCAGTGATCGCAATGTCCGGTTGGTGGGGCACAACTATTTTGTCCGTTTGTACCTGGAAGTCTTACAGGATCTATGCTCTGCCATTCCCCATCACTTTGCGAGATGGCTCCCATTTTGACCCAGTAATCTCCAGTCTGTATTCTGTATAGATAATTCTGTACATTATAGCTGTCATGATCTTGGCACTGATGACTGGCTTAATTACTCATTTCATCCACCTGTCCAATTTTGCCCGGTTTCTCATTACCTCTCATATGATCCATCTGCCCCTGCCTCTATTTAAGCTGCTTGCATCCAGTCATCAGAGCCAGATTATTCTTGTTCTCTCTAGTCAGTGGTGAATAGTGGTGTTTTTAGAGTACCTTGGTGTTTCAGATTTCCTAATTCTGACCTGTTCTGCCTCTCAACCACTGAGCCTGCCTGTTCAAGTCTGAACGTTTTGCCTGAACTGTCTTCGGCCTCCTGGATCTCTCAGACTGCCTGTTCCTGTTGTTTACCTGACCTGGCTTTGGACTCCTGCTTGTTCTCCAGGACTGCAACATCTGGGACACTCTGGGCGCCTCATGTTGTTGGCAGGCCACTGGCTGGATCCTACCTCGATCTCTGGGCATGGACTGAACTTGTAAACCAGAGTTTCCTGCCTCAGACTCCCTAGTCGCTGCTACTGTAGATCCGCAGTTCATCAGTTTTAAAATAAACACTTTTTTAATAATCCCCACTCTCCGTCTTGCCTGAATACTGGGTCCTCTGTTCTGAATCTTGACAATGCCAGCCACTTGGTTATGACAGTCTATGCATTCCTTTCCTGCCAATATCATTCACCCTGGTGTGAGATGCTGGATTGTTTAAGGGGCCCCTTTGCATAGCCTGCACCTGAGATCATGCCTGGTTTGGTACATCTGGGCCTCTATAACTTTCATACTCAGGGACTGCTCCTGTGCTGCCATGATCAGTGCTTCAGAATTTTAACATATTAGCCACTGCAGCTATCTGTCAGTGGTACATCCCATGCAGGGATTTTTCCTCCCTCTTCCACTCCCTTCAGTTTCAGCTTACATTTTCTTAGACATTCACTGAGCGCTTTATCCCTCTCTTTTGTGTACCTCTTCAGTCTAAAGTATGGGCAGCTATGTGTATTTCCAGGGTATTCCTTCTCAAATCGTTTAGACACATATCCTACAACTTGAAAAGTTAATAACAGTTTTCAAAGCAATATTACTATAAAGCACGTATTCATTTATGCAACTCTGAGAAAATTATATGGATTCACATTAATTTAAATACATTAGTATGTGAGACTAATGACTGGAAAAAATAATGTTTATCATAATTAATATGTAAAAACAAGTCAATCAATCTGATCCTCTGCAGAGAGTAAGTCATTTGCCACTGTTAAATTTGTATCACAAGTGTTTTTAATTGAATAAACTAATTAAAATAGGGGTTTTTAGAATAAGACCTCTTCTGCTAATGAATTCGACCTAAATGGCTTAATTAAGTCAAATTGAGTGTTTCAAACTCTCCTTGTCATTTACCTAACCCCTTAAAGAACACATATCTCAATTTTCCGAGTTAATAGCACTTATGAGCAGGATTAAGGAACTGTTTTCAATTTGTGCTGAGCATGCAAGCCGTAATAATTTCTCAAAGTCAGCTTAAAAGCATTTGCATGCAACATGTTCCTGGATGATATGAGTTATGATCTGCTTGGCCCACATTGGCTCAGCTGACAGCCAACACATGTGGCGACAGCTACAACTAATTTACTTGTGGCTCTTTCACTTAAAAGCACTTGGACAAACTTGTGATCCTCCCCATACATGCAGAAGACCATACTCCCCCATCAAGCATGAAGCATTCAGATATGCAATACAGACAAGCAAAAGATCACAAATTGAGGTTTTTGATTTGTCTTTTTTTGGTCAATAAGTCAGAGGGCTCCAATGCACACATAGTATTATTATTATATATTTTTTTAACTTTTTTTTATTATTATTTTTATCCAATTATCCATCCATTTTCCTGGTGCCTATCTCCAGCTGTCTGCGAGAGGCTGTGTTCACCCACAGTCTATTGCAGGGCTATTATTATTATTATTATTATTAAAATTATTATTTTGTTTTTGTTGTTATTATAACAGTAATAATAGTATTCAATTTCATTTGTAGGGCCCATTCTCTCAAAGGGGTTCAACTTTTACTTAGCCACAGCCTCACAGTTCAATGTCACTGATTAACAAACATCACAATTGTATATACTGTATTTGTATATAGTAAAAGTTGTAATGGGATACATGTAAAATAATAAAAAAACAGAAAATCAAAAATGTAAACATCTCAAAAGCAGTATTATAGGCGAGTCCAAGTATTTACATGAACAAATTTGAAAATGATGTGTGGACGAACAAAGATATGTTTGATTTCTCCTTCAACTAGTCATTAATCTGCAGTTTCCCAAGTGTTTCAAAAAGAGCATATTTTATCAATTCCACACACTGAAATGCATAGCAATCATAACTTCCCTTTTAAAATGTTTTTTATGGCCTTGAAGCTAGCACGGTACCAAAATCCCTGCAGTACACTACAATGGGTGCTGTTAAAAGCACATTTAAAACAGCTAATACTAGACCTCTCTGCATGGATACATGTCCTAGGTTCCTTCCGGTCTAAACAACCCCACCTCAGCCTCTTGCACTAATAATGTTATAAGTACTAACAGTCTCAGTTAAGATACGTAACAAACAAGCCTTTTTGCTCTTTTGTCTAATAATGATTCTGCTACAAAACTGCTACAATTCTTCTTCAACCCATTTCCAAAATATGTACCTGAGGAAAAACAGGGGAAGGAAAATCATAGAAAAAAAGCATTTTATTACAAAGTGAAAGCCTAAACGTGAAGTCAAAACAAAAGGGATAAAGGAGGATTTAGAAGTGCAGGAGGAATTAGGTGAAAGGTACAGAGAAAAGCACAAACACTGACAGTTGGAAAATGACACAATAACAGAGAGAGGATGGTGTGACTGAGGACTGGTTTTTCTAAATGTCCCATCAGATGTTAACTAATGCAGAGGAATTATTTTCGGTATTAACCTAGATGTATTATTACAGATGTTTCTCTATTGGCCTGATTTCCATGCAAAACACCAAGTAGGTTCATTTAAGCCTCGCTGGACCCTTTTCAATTTAATGTCACAAGAGGGAGGAGAAGGCTGCAGAAGAAGTAGCAAGCTGAATGGGAGAAGATCGATCAGGGAATTGGGCACCATTTTATGTCCTTTGAGGATTTTACTCCAGTCATTCAGCCTTTGAGAAAATAAGAATCTATAGTGAAAGTTGGCAGGAAAAGAAAGGAAAAAAAAACTTTGGGTTGGATGTGAGGTTGGAAATCTTTGGCCATTAGCTGTTGAGCATGAAGTGAGGAGCAACAGAATAGCAAAAGAATGACTGCAATCACATAAGGACATATTTTTTAAATATCTGCAAACATTCAATTGAAGTTAGACGTAGACATTATCTGTGTTGCTATAAGTAAAATTATTGCACCTTCCTGCACTTTGAAGGTTGTCTCCTTGACCATGTTCTTTTTTGTAAAGTGAATTTACCTTTATGAATGGAAGTGAAATTCTTCCCTAATTTGACCACTGCTTAGCTGCACAAAAACAACAGATTGAATATCTAATATAAGGACATGTTACCTAAGTAGCTGAAAAAAGAGTAATTTTTATTACCCGACATTATTTTCCAAGCTTCTATGAAGATTCCTGACAGATTTATGGGGCAGGAGTGCCTTTTTTGGTTTTAGAAGCATGAGCTGAACAAGAGATACTCCACTCTCTCCTCTCTTTATTATTTTATCAATTAAATAAATGTATCAGTGTGAATATCCAGGTCTTACTATCTATCAAATATCACACTATACATTTTTATCTGTAGCCAAATTTGATTGATTCATGTTAATATAATATAATATGGGAGTGGCGGCCTAGTGGTTAGGGCATAGGACTTGGAATCCTGAGGTTGTAAGTTCGAAACTCACTTCCACAGACTGGCCCTCTGAGCAAGACCCTTAACCTTACACTGCTCCCCAGGTGCAGCCCTCTGGGTCCCCAAGGGGATGGGTCTAATGCAGAGCGGGAATTTCATTGCCCTGTAATCGCAATAAAAAATGCTGGAAAAAATATAATATATATAATTTGTTTGATTATTTATAATATAACATTTATGAAGCTCTATCCTTGTTTTATTTAGATTACAACAGTAATTTGAAGTGCTTAGCCTCAGCAGGGTGACAACAGCTTGTAGTAACTTTTGATTAGAAGATCAGCTGAGAAATGCAATAAATTCAGGAATAAAAATAAATAACAATTATTGCCCTGTCTCCAGCTCATTAACCACTGCTAAAACAAAGTACTAACACATGTTGCTCCTCTTGGCTTTTCGTGTTCAGTTTGACCACGATCAACTTAGCTTCATGTGAGTTATGGGATGAAAGTGTCGTATTTGTGCATTTGGGGGATGCATTCCTCAGTGCTCATCCCTTCTCATTCATTTTATTCTTCCCTCTTTTTGGTTTAAATTTTTTTCTTTTTCTTCCATCTCTCCATCACAGCCTGAGGCTCCTTCTAATCGTCCTCTGCTGTGCTGATTGGACTTTTCATTAGTCTTCTCCCCAAGGCTCTGCATGACCTCCTCTGGGTCACAGCCTACTGATTATACACTTTCTATTCTTTTTCTGTGTTGTCTTTATCAGCTCATTGAAGAAGCTGGGATAATGCCTACTTTATCTGCATACTTACTGTAAATCTGGAAAAAAAAAAGTCTTCAGCATTTAATATACATTTAATAGATTTTAGGTAAGATACAATTACTTAGATAACATTTTAAAAACTTTTCAGAATAATTGATTCGATGTTACTTTTGCTTAACTAAAATGTGTTTAGATGCAGTGGAAGAAAGCAATTTAAAGTTGGTCTTTACCATGTCAGCTACTGTTTGGAATGATTTAAACTGTCTTTGCATATTTGCTCCTTGATGTAAAACCCTCATCGGATCTGAACTACTACTTACTGGCTGTGACATGTCCTTGAAAGTCAACAATAGGTCAGCTACTGAAGGGATTTTAGAGATGCAACTATGTCACACGCTGCCAACTTATATTTGTGGGCTTGTTTTAAAGTTGTATCCTGAAATAGGTGTTTTTTTTTTTTTTAAATGAGAGTGCAGGTGGGGAGGAATATATTTTTTTGCCATGTGACTAACCATGACCCTGTGCAAATGAAGACCATAAGCCACACATCACCCCAATCACACAATCACGCTCACAGACACAGTTTCATCCCTTTGCCCCCAACTCCGGCACGCTCCAAAAACTGGAACAGATTACTCCCCTATGAGCTTGTTTTAGCTCTGATTGCTGCAACATCCAGCTAGGCTTTCAAGTGGCCCCCTGTGTTCACAACACCCCTATGGGGTAGAACCCAGAGCACTACACATGGGGACCATTACCTAGGACTGCAGAGGCCAGCATGAGCTCGCTGTGATCCCTATCCTAGCCACAACACTCTAAACACCCATTTCCACTCCCAATCACTGCACTTAATTACAGTGATAGCTCTGTCCACAGCCTCCCTTTACAGTGGAGAGATCATTCTGTCCTGTCAGAGTGTGCAGAGTCAGTGTTTACCGACAAGCATCATCTACTGAGCTTACAATTAATGGGTTCAGGGCTGTCCGCCTAGAAATTTTGTCAGGATTTAAAGTAATTCTCAAAACTCTGCTGTCATGACTATATTTATTTAAAAAAGAACCAACAAAGGAAACAAGACTGATTAATAAAGATGAACTGCTTAAAATTAAGTTTTCAATTTACTTAAACATAAAAAAAGTCTCAGTTTTTTTTTAAGGGTTTTAGTTTTCTGTCCAAACGTCACTCATACTTGAGAATCGGTTTGATTACCATAACTAAAAAAATTAAAGGATTTAAGTCTGCCTGCTTTACATACGCCATCCCTGTCCGGCATACGAAATTTAAAAGCAAAAAGTTTGGAGATAACATTCTTTAAAAACATACATTATTAACAAAAGGCTGACCTGGGCATATATTAAAATACTGAGTGAAATTCCTTAAACTAAAAGTAACTCAACAAAGAGTCATTCAACATCCTTAGCAATATTAAGTTCATGTAGCAGGTGTGTCCTTATGGAGCTTAGGGTAGAATCACTCCTAGTAGTAGCCAAATAGCTTCTGTGGGAGTAAACCACAGCAGGAGGTTTATGACAAGTAAAGCTAGCATTAATGCTGTTTATATGAACCTGATATAATCTGTGGTGATTTAAATAGTCTTTGTCAGAAAGGCAGAGATATACCATAAGGCAGTGTCCATTTTTCCAGCCACACTTTAGGATATTAATAGCCAGGGGAAAGGAGGCTGAGACAAAGAGCCTCAGCTTCCTTTAGTTAGTCACTGACTAACTGGTTCAGCTTTTAGTTAATCTGTGATAAACTGATATAAAAGACAACCAATTAAAAGATGTGGAAAGTTTATGGCATCGCTTTTAACATAAGAAATATCCAGTTTGAGCAAGTAAAAACTCTATAATTTATAGTTATTGTATCAAAACCACTTACTTTACTGTTATATTAAATATTGCATGTTGCAATATTGCCTTCTGCTCTGCATTTCCTCCTTTTCTGCTCTTGTGTTCTTTGCTTTGATTTATCACAGCAAAGTTAGTACTGAGCATTGCTTTTTCCAACATTAAAGAGCATTCACTTGGCAGAACGCACTATATATGACCAGAGAGGTCTCAAAAGCCAGCAGTGGGCTTGCCAAAAAGGTATAAAAAAGTGTTTTGAATGCAATACATTACATTTTACCAGAATCCACTTGTTCTTGCAGCTTGAGATGAATCGAAAATTCAAGAACTGATTTAGTTTAGGTCTTGTTCCATTCTTTGGAATTAGTCTATAATTAAATAGCCCAGGTTTGACTTGCCAATTTTGGAGGAGTTTTAATCCTTGTCATAATTTAGTACTTTAAGTAGAGCTATATAAAAATAGCATCCGTTTTCTTTCAAGCATTTTCTTAACCATGTGCATTTTTTTAATTGCATGTGGCAGAAACAAAAACATATTTAGGTAATAAGCAGTTAGCAATATTAAGCATTAATGTAAATATGCTTCAGGAGGCATTTACTATGAGCAATACATCTTATTTCAGCATTAGACCTCAGGCATTAGATCTTATTTAGAAGGAGACAATCCCCTTAACGACCGACCCTCAGAATCATAGACAGGTTTAGCATATTACTGGCTAACGATGGAACCAAACGACCCATCCATTGGTTACCATTTTCATGTTTCCAAGCAATACAAGGCTTTGTCTATATAAGACTCAAACTCACTGCGGATCCAGACATTTGTATTGAGAAAGCTTCCTGGAGAGGTGGCGAAACGTCTTCAAATCTTGGAAACCAAGTCCAGTGGATATTTTTTGAATTTTTACGGGAAAAACCTTATTTAGGTCAAAGTGCTGATTAGTATTTTTGATTAAGATTATCATGGATTAAGTTATAGTTTTGATTTAAACTATCTCCTCTGGGGAGTTGCAAAACACCAAGGGGTGGATCATGAGAAGGTTTTCACATTCGTTATAATATATATAGAGGGTCAATCATAAAATATATAAATTAGAATGTACCATAAAATCAGTATATGTACACCAAAAAAGTATATGTAATTTTATTTAATATATAAGATAAATATTAATTGTAAAATTTACAATTAAACAATTGTACATTATTGGTCATCCCATGGTCCTTCTCCTGATGCGACATGGCTGGAACATCTACCAAGTGCATCTGAAAAAATATGTCCGAACCAGATCTGCTGACTCCTTTAGGTGAGGAGGAGAAGCAGTTCTTCTCCAAGCCTTTCCTGGATAACAGAGTTCCTCAGCCAAGGGACCTCATACTTAGGTAGTGCCCAGACACCCTGCGGAGAAAGCTAATTTCAGCCACTTAGATCAGGATAATGTTCTTTTGGCCATGGTGCTGATTTTATGGTCATACTGTAGGTGACAGTAGCAATATAGCCCGACCAATAAATCAATAAGTTTGCCTTTTCACTCTCTCTTCACTACAACAGACATCTGGAGCCAACTTTCTCCAATTGAGAACAATGACCTCAGACTTAGAGGAGCTGATTTTCATCCTGGCCCTTTGACAATCTGCTGTGCACTACCCAAACACATGCTGTAGGTATTTGCAGGAGAGGGCCAGCAGAAACATGTCATCTGCAAAAAGCAGGCACAAAATCAACTGCTTTCCAAACCAGAGCACCTTTAGCCCATAGCTGCACCTAGAAATCCTATCCATAAAGTTTATGAACCAGACAAGCAGCAGCCCTGCTGGAGTCCAACATGAACTGGGAACAGGTTGCTACTTAATTCCAGCAATGCAGACCTAACTTGCCCTTAACTTGTACAGAGACAGGATGGCTCCCTGTAAAGGGCCCCCGACGTTGTACTTCTTGAGCACAGTAAAAATATGCATTTGTGGAGGTTTCACTAGTCTGTTGCAGTGTTATTTTCTGGGTTACAGGCTGTAATCTTTAGGAACACCTGGTTTAGACCAAACAAAACTGCCTGAGGCCTATTTCACAAAAGCTGAATTTAGAAATTCCAGGATAACAGACAAAGTCAGACCTGACCTAGCATGAGGAGTGCATCCTGGCACCATTACACAAAAGCCAAGCCAGGCTCCATGCTGGTATGTCAAGGCAGGTGTAAGTGAACAAGGTAAATTTAGTTCTGCAGTATTCTTAAAGGGTCCGTGGGGTTGGTAACAGATTCATTGATTCTGTAAACAGTAGCAGATCGACTTAATGCCTAAACAGCCTAAAATTAATTTGCCAATCCCTGCTCTCATAGTTTAAGGAGTTTCTCAACTGAAACTCAAACTCAAAGTGAAAGCTACTATTGTAAAGTGCGAATGAAAATGATGTCTTGCTGTAGCATCTGTGTTGGATATATTAGGTAGGTCTAATCCAGCTTTTATTCTTAACCGCACTGTGTGCTCTACTTAACCCATAGAATAGGCTAAGAGACCAGTTTTGCATGCCACACACACAGCCATGCAGGTCCATGCCCTCCATGCTGGCGGTGGAGATCTACGTTGACTCTGTCTCTGTCTATATAAATATATATATAGATATATATAGATAGATAGATAGATAGATAGATAGATAGATAGATAGATAGATAGATAGATAGATAGATAGATAGATAGATAGATAGATAGATAGATAGATAGATAGATAGATAGATAGATAGATAGATAGATAGATAGATAGATAGATAGATAGATAGATAGATAGATAGATAGAAGTGTCCTACTAAATACAAGAACATACCACTAGTGAAACAATCTAAGTCCAAAAGAGATCATCAGTGTAATGGTCAAGGCGTGGTTCTGTTCTCTTTTGTGCTGAATTTAGGGATCCAGCAGTTTGCACATGTAGAGGATGTTATCCCCAGAAAAGCGATCATGGCCATGCATGTAATTGTCAGGAAAATTAAAAAATGGTCATGCTATTAAGGAAGTCACGTGGTTGAAGCTACTTTTGGTGCCTGACTTTATAGACAACACCTTTCCATCCTTATTCATATCTCTAATCTCTCCAAAAAGCAATAAGCCTCTCTGTCAAACTAAGTTCAACAGTCAACAGAAATCAAAAGCTGAAGAAAAGTTTTTTTTTTGTGTGCAAGTGACAGATTACATTTCTTTCTACGTGATTGTTCCACCTTTTAACATAACAGCATCATTTGAAGTGCATCTGATCATTAATGCAAAAAATGTATCTTATCACATCCCATTTAAGTGACAACTGTAGGGAAATGTACATGTCACATATGTTATCCTAGAATCACAGCATGTGTTTGCCTTATATTACTCAGTGATGGAGATCTGTGCAAGTCAGGCAAAAAATCTGACACAAAGCTTAGCAGAACAACTGGCCTGTGTCCTCAAAGGAAGGCTGCCCCATTAAAAGTCATCACATCGTTTTGCTCATGACTCTGGGTTACAGTGTATGTGACCTCACCCGTCACCATTTAGCTGACAACCACAGTATGGTAACCTTGTTAGATGCAGGGCTGGAATGGCCATTCTCTCATAGATAACAATCAGTGTGTCTGTGAACTTCAGTATGACACAAATATGAACAAAACTGCAGCTCCAGAGCAAAGCCCACTCTGGAGAACATCAGGCGTGGACAGTTTCACAGTGCAGTTCCCTGTCATAAAACCTTATTATGTCTAAGGGAATTTTGCTTGCAATCTTTCAACCCTCTTTAGAGAGATCACCAAAGTAATTTATTTTTTTTAGTTCTCTTTCCTCAGGATATTTTTTATATTTTTCTTACTAAACAAATCTTTCTTGTGCCACTGATATGTGCTGCTGGAGCTGTAAACATTACTCACTACAAATTTCACAGGAGAATTAGAAACAGCTGTGGTTTCTGTCTATAAGGCGGGGAAAATGTGTGTTCTTTTCACCTTTGTTAAAATCTGTACAACCCCGCAAGACCCCTCAAACCGTCATGGAGGTGATTTGGCAGCCGCCTGTACTCTGTCACGACCACATCACCCGAAATTTTAGCAATTAAAAGCAAGCAAGTCAAAATAAATTTCCTGTGTTTCGTAAAAAGAAACAATGCTTTTACTTGTGTGACTTCAACACATTTTCCTTTATATATATATATATATATATATATATATATATATATATATATATATATATATATATATATATATAAACCCAAATTACCCTCAAAATGAGAGCAGGATTAAAGCATGATAAACTTATTGCACTACCCTAAGTCTTTTTAAGCTGCTGTCTCCCAGCTTTGTTTTTTAGTCAACAGACTTGGAAATCTGATATACAGCATCTCAGCAATTGCTCATATGGTGTTAGTGATGTCATTAATTTACAAGAAACTCAACCGGCTGTACATTGTTTTGATTTCTGTGAACCTCCCTGCTGCTGACGATGCTAAAAGGGACAGAACTATTAATGAGTGCTTGTGTGGGATGTATTTATTTCACAGTGAAGAAAAAAAAAATCAATACTGCCAAATCTTAAAAGGGAATAAGATTTGGCATGTGCTTGGCTTCCATATAATACAATTTTGCATTAGTCAAGCATAAACATAAATAAGAGAAATGCTAAATGTCTCAAAAACTGTGCAAAGAAACAGTCTAAAAGGGCTGATAACAGTGAAAATAAGACGTTAAAAAGTAACATATTACGAGAATTTAACTACTTAGGTAACTACCATGTTTTAGCTAAAGGGAATATTTAGAAATAATAAAAAAAAGAAATGGCAAAAAGTGTAGGAAATTTTAATTTGTACATGCAAAATTGATTAACTGTGACATGATCTCTCTGGAATTAATAAGGAAACCCGCCACACATATGCAAACAATCGGTCTTCATTACAGTGGCTCGGAAAACAATTAGGTGAAATCCACGGCCCTTATGCAGTTTTCTTTAGTCAGTTTAGGATATTTTGCTTATTTATTTTTTTTATTTGTTTGTTTTTTGTTTATTACATATGTCTGTGTATGGAAAATGTTATAGTTGGTTGGGGGGCAGGTATTTAGCAGTGTGAATCTCATAGAAAATAAGCAATCTTTTCACTCAGTCATCCAAAAAATGCTTTTTAAAAAAGAAAAACTTTAAAATCCCTGCATAAATATGCAAAGAAAAAAAAAAAAACATTAAGTGAAACAGATTTACAAATAACTCTTAAGTTGCATTCACTATATGTTGTTTCAGTTACAGACATTTAGTTTTGGAGGTTACCTCTTTTGCTGACTCATACTCTTTGTTATTAAGCTGATAGCTAAAGAGGTGCAGCCTAAGTAAGGTACACTTTGCAAATAACAACAATAAGGTTAAAATAGCAAAAAATCCACATTCCCGAAAACTATAAATTACAACAATTACAGTGTTAAATTTTAACTATCATTGTGAAGATATTAGTAGGAGGAGCAGATGGGTTTAAAGGTAATAATTGTCAGTTAAAGATTTTTTTAAAATTCCAGTATGTGAAGCAGAAAAGATGATGTTAGAAAAATTTAAGTTTCCTGGCCCAGGATTGACAGTAATATGCCAATTATAATTCCATAGTGTTATTTAATTTCTAATACAGGGAAATGTTCATTTATTTTTAGATTTCTAGAGGTTGCCAGGAATTTGTTGGAAAGTGTTTATAAATACAGATTTTGGGAAAAAGTTTTATTCTGACTACTGTTAACAATTTGCTTTTAAATGCTTGTTAATGGGGCTTTATGCAAGTAAAAGTACCAGCTGCAGTGTAATTCAACATTGTTTCTGATAGCATAATGGCCTTAAGTTTTAGTATAAGCCTAAAACCAGTTACTTGATATTAATCCATCTCATAATAATTAAAAATTTAACTGAGATAGATTTTTAACCATAGCACAGGTGTAACACACAACCTGTAAAAGTAAATCAGCAATAAAGTGCAGCTTTGACAGCACTGTCCCCCCGCACTTTTTTTCATGCTTTTGTGTGTGAAGGTTTGTTTATGCAACTGACTTTGTAATTCGATGTAGGAGAGCATCAGCTTAAAGATGTCTAGATGTTTCTCAGCACAATCAAGAAAAAAAAAAATGGAAAAGGGACTTTCTCTCAGGCACAAAATAATGGGTCCCCTGAGCCACTATGAATGGTTCACCTATGTGAGGAAAGATTCACAGCTGACCTGCATTTGAAGATAGAAGATAACGTTTGTAACATTTTTCCCTGAATGCCACTCCTCTATTTTATTAATACAGGATGTCTTCTCAGGTATAGATTTCCATCTATTTTCCATTGCTACTTTAAACTTACAGTATGAGAAGGCTTACAGGATTGTCAATAGTCAATTGCTGGACAAGAGAAGCAGTGTGGCTTTCATCCTGGCTCTGCCGACACAATTATTTAGTCTCATGCAGCTTATAAGCATGGCATCCATGTTTATGCTTCTGGTCCACCTGTTTTGTGAATCTGAAAAAAGTCTTAAAACATGCCACTTGATGCATTTTGTTGTGAGGATCTGGAGAATATTGCAAGCATTTAGCAGAGTATCTTCGACAGTATATACTTTGAAATAAGCAACTGATTGACCATCAATTTCACATGCTGTTGTGCAAATGAAATAGAAAACAAGTGAAAAATTATTGGTAAATAGCAAGACACACTTAAAAAAGGAGAGGTTCTGCAGTTGGGGATCACTTCTCAATACCTATACTATATTGATGATGTTTAGGAATGTTGGTGGTGCTTTCACACTCGTAGCATGAGACAGACTCTACAGCCCACACAAGTAGCTCGGGTTATGCAGCTCATCCAGGATGGCACATCCTCAAACCCCATGTGAGACCATAAGCTGGTGCGGTTGGCCCCTTGGTTCCTCCAATGCAGGACAATACTAGACCTCATTTGGCTTGAGTGTGTCAGCAGTTCCTGCAAGATGAAGACAATGGAGCTATGGACTGGCCCGCCAATTCCGTAGACCAAAATCCGATTGAGTACATCTGGGACATCATGTCTCAATCCATCCATCAACATCACGTTGCACCACAGACTGTCCGGAAGTTGGCTAAGGCTTTTAGTACAGGTTTGGGAGGAGATCCCTCTGAGGACCATCTGCCACCTCATCAGCAATGAATGCACAGGTATTGCAGGGAGGTCATACAGGCACGTGGAGACTGGAGTTAAGTGTCCCTTGAGCTTGATTGTTATATGTTGCGTAATTTTATTGTTAATGGTTTTCAACCATTTTTATTTGTATTTTCATCTGTGCATACAGAGTAGCAATTTAGTTTTAGTTGAGTTCTACTACCTTATGTAACCTGCCTGATTTCGAAGGTTCAAATAGAACTTCCTTTGGATTGAGAACTGTTCCATTTTCACTCAGTGTATAACGTGTTTTTATTTTGAAAACTGAAAGTTTATTGTGATGGGTAACATGAAGTAGTCTTTAGAAAGGCAGCTTTATCTTATTGTTTTTGGTGTTTTGTACATTTTAAGTTCATCTTATAAGAATATTTTGTGCTAAATTCCATTTTTTTAATAATTTAGTGAGAAAGTTCATGGTTAGAAGCACTGTGCCAATTAAAAGATGGAGCAAGACTTTAAAAACTTGGCCCATAGGCATTGTTACTTTTGTATTGTGTGTTTTTTTTTTTTTCCTGTATTGTTACTAAAAATTTACATTTACCTGTCACCATCATCTTATTGATGTTTCCTCAGCCGCTATGAACCTAGAGCCTAGATGTATACATACCTTGAACTGGGTTACACTTAGTAAAGAGTTTTTATCTGGTTTCTTTTACGTGGAATTTGATTTTGTTATTAAATTCTTATAATTTGATAAAAAGTTCAGGAGAAAATATTCCATATGTGTGCAGAGTTAACTGTTTGACCATGATTTGAGATGACTCACACTTTCATTTGTTGCCCTGACACACAGCTGATTATGTATAGTTGGGCATGTGTTTGTATAACAATGCATGACAGACCAAAGGTTATTTGATGAAATACTGAATAACATAAAGTTGAAGCAATGTCTTCCAAACTAAAAAGGTCTCATTCTTCTTTGTCTGTTTCTTGTGTATGTTTTGGTGGCTTCAGGCTCTCACTATCAGTGGACACTGGAGGAGTAAAATATTAATAATGATTAAAAAAGGGGGATCTTGGATAGCCCACCCCAGAGCTATTTAGGGGAAATATATATTTTTGAACCTGGAAATGATAGCTCTCCTAAGAAATAAGCTGGAGTTTCTGGAAAATATTGATTTTCTGGCTTCCCTGCAAATACCTTCATTTCTCAGGGTGGATGAAAGAATACAATTTCTGCCAAACATATCTCTTCACTAAACATTTACACATTTTATTATTTTTATATTATGTAAAGTGCAAATCTTTTTCAGTTGTGTGTTTTAAGCTCTGTCTGCTTTTAAAATTATGTTGTTAAGAGTGTCAATCATCCCAGCCCTTGTTTCATTAATCCTTCATATGTCTTCAGCACATTACTTTGTCAATGCAGGCCTTGGAAGTAAGATGCAACTTCCCCTGGTGAGCTGCTTCACATGTGATTTACACTATTGATCCAACATCCTGATTAGAATTTTTAATTAATGAAGGAAGCTAACTGCCTAGAGAGAGGAATTCACGTGACCCTGAACACGGCTGATAATTTTCTTAGCAGCGCTGAGCCTAAGTTAATTGCAGGGCTGATTTGACTAGCCTTGCCAGAGATAATATGCTGTGCCCGTTTGAATAATTGACCTCTCTCTCTTTCTATTTAAAGATCATAAAAGCCAATTGCAGTAAGGGAAGAGGAAAATGGGACATATTGGTGTGAAGTTGCACACATATGTAATACTACCTTGAAGTATGAGTTAGGGTATGTTTTACTGTTCATCTGTGCCTGTTATGGTTGATATTTAACTGGTTAAGCTAATGAAAATAAGATTACATGGATTGGGAAATGGAAGGGGAGGGCATCATTTCCACAGACTCCAGTGGCTTGACAATAATCTGTGCTTTTCCCACAGCCAGGATAAGGGCCACTAGGGGTATTTCCACAGCCTAAAGGCCTTCCATTAACTATTAATCTTCTCCTGGAGTGCAACAGGGGAACCATGGAGTCACAGCTGCCATCACACTGGATCTTTTTTTTCTCCTCACCCCTCCTTTCAAACAATCCACATCCATGAGGCAGGGTAATTAATTTTAAATAAAACACATTGGCTATGCATAATTTATGCCCAAAGCCCAGAGCTACCGGTGTTAGATAAATACACAAACTCCATACTGAATTACCAGCCATTTGAGCTATAAGGAAGAGAGTGCACCGTTGTATCGTTAAGGTTTCCGTTGTCCAAATGAAACAAACATTTTAGGCAGAATCAGTAAAGGATCCTGGATTTTGCAGTTTGGAATTAAGAACGAGGAAGGTGAGAGTCTCCATACTGTTTTAAAAGTCAGTCTGTGAGTTTAATAAGTACAGAGAGGTATGTAGAAACTATTTCAACTGAATTAAACATAAAATTTTGAATTAATAATTTGGTGCTTTGATCTTAAAGAGCTTTTATCTGATCCCATTGTGCAAGGAGGAATACAGTCAACTCTTTATACAACTAGTATGTCAAACAATTTACAGAGACTTGCAAAAATGTAAATACTGTTCGTTAAATTTTTTATATACTAATTTACATAGCTACAAAGGCCCTTGTGTTTTATTGGGATTTTTATTGAACACTAGCACAAAGCAGTATATACTTTTGTTAGAAACTAGAGCTTTCCTGCGCACTTGTGAAGCAGGAGGGAAGATTCATTTTTATTGTTGATCAGCAAACATAAAAGGCATGGATTTGTATAGTATGTAGGGTTCTTAATCAGAATAAAATTTTGCCATATTTACAATGGCAAGTCTTTTCCAGGTGTACACAATGCAGACATTACATTTCTGGGCAATTTTCTGAATGAATAAAAAATCAAGCTCAGTCAAACATCTTTGTACAGGCAATTATTTTATTTAATTTGAATTATTATTTAATTTTAACCTTACTCAAATTTATTTAAAAAGCCCTTTAAAACAACCACAGCTGCCACAGAGTGTTGTACATATCAGTTAAAGTTAAAATTGTATAAATACAAAATAGAAGCTTAAATATATTAATATATTAAAATAAATAAATTAAAACCAAATAAAAAAACTATAAAGCAAATGCAAAAACAATGAGAGAGTCTCATGCTGTGTTAAAAGCCAAAGAATAAAAATAGGCTTTAAGACAAGTTTTAAAAATAGACAGTGAAGAGAATTGTCTAATGAGGAGGGGTAATTCAATTCATAATTTGGAGCAGCAATGACAAAAGCCGTCTCTTCTGAGCTTCCGTTTGGATCCTGGTACCCCCAGGAGCAGCAGGCCAGCTGAGCTGAGGTGGGAGCATAGGGGTGAAGAAGCTCAGAGAGGTAGGGAGGGGCCAAGCCATTTAAGGAACAAATAAAAGAATCTTAAAATGATTACTAAAATGGACAGGCAGCCAATGGGGCTCTTTAGTGCTCCAGTTATAAGGCATGCAGTTGCATTTTGCACCACCTGGAGATGTGAAGGGAGGACTGGCTCACCCCAAAATAAAGTGTGTTACAGTAAAGGCATAGATTACGGTTTCAAAGTGCTGCAAGAAAAGGTTGACCTTGGGCAACTGTCTTATGTGATAAAAGCTGGACTTAACTACAAAGCTAATATACCGATCCAATTTAAAATCCCTGTCCATCTTAAAACCCAAGTTTGAGACAACAGGCTTTAAAAAAGGTTCAAGTCCAAAGGAGGAGATTCACAAACGTTACAGGGAACAAACATCTTTAGTTTTTTCTTCTTTAAGATATAAAAAGTTCAGAGCTAACGAAGCTTTAATGTCCTTAAGGCAGGCCAATAGTGGTGCAAGGGAGAAGGCATCTTTACTTTTAATAGGCACATATATCTGACTATCATCAACATAAAAATGATAAGAGATGCCGTGCTTTCTTAGGATAAACCGCAGAAGCAGCAATTGAAATGATAAGACAAGGTCCTAACACGGAACCCTGTGGAACCCCATAAGCAAGAGGAGTGGAGATAGATTTGTAGTTCCCAAAGCTCCAGCTCAAACCTCTATCAGAAAGATAAGACTTAAAGCAGTTCAGTGCAGTACCAACAAGGTGGTTTATCCAAGACATGTGTGTTGTGGATGGTCCACAGTGTCAAAGGCTGCTGTCAAATCTAACAGGACAAGAATAACATGGTCACCAGAGTCAAAGCTGACTCAGTGTTATGCATAGATTTAAAACCAGACTGAAACACCCCCAGGACACGATCTTAATCTAAAAATGACGAGTTGAGTGTAAACAACTTTTTTCAAGAATTTACAAATAAAAGGCAGCTTAAAGATGGGCCTGAAGTTGTCCAGCAAACTGCTATCAAGGCCAGGTTTTTTTAAGTAGGGACTGGCCCACAGCATGTCTAAAACTCAAAGGTACAAATCCAGAGGAAAGACTACTGTTTATAATGTTCAGAACTGAATGGCCTACAACATAGGAAACTGATTTAAAAAAAACTGGTGGAGATAGCATTGTGGGGAATACCTGATGGCTTACTATGGCCAATCAGCTCTTCTAAAAATTATATAGATATCATCTCAAACTACTCCAGAGCCGAAGAACAAGGAATACAGGTGGATGGGTCAGACGCAGGGGCAGAGATTAAAGTCCTTGCAGTGGCAACCTTATCAATTAAAAAGTGCAGGAAGATACTGCAAGTCTCAAAAGATGCCTTCAAGCTGATAAGGACATTTAGAACACTGTCAATTAATTTTAAACAAAATAGGTGGGTTATGAGGATTTAATTATAATGAGATCAGCAAAGTATTTTCTTTTTTGCTTCTTTAACTGTGCTCTGATAAGAATGAAGGAAATCCTTAAGGATATGGAAGGAAATCTGCAACTTCACCTTCTTCCACTTCCGCTCAGCTTGGCAGCATTCCCTCCTATCTGCACTAGTTTCCTAATTAAACCAGGGCTCAGATTTAACTTTGGGCTTCACAGTTTTCACTGGAGCAACAGAGTCCAATATGGTCTTGCATAGTGTTAAACCAGGTGCTGAGCTCCTTTTTCTTAACAGAGGCAGAACGAATGTTGATTAAAAGCCACAGAGAACCATCCAGCAGTTCAAAAGTTAAAAATCCAAAGTTTCTGTACGGGAGCACCAGATTTAAGATCAACAGAGGACAAAACAGCTTCAAACACAACAGGGTTATGATCAGAAAAAGTATCATCGCAGATCTCCAAATTAGACACAGATAAGCCTAAACCAATAAAAAGACAAGGTCTGAAGCGTGTCCATGTTCATGAGTGGGACTAGACATTAATTGCACTAAGTTAAAGCCTTAAAGAAATCATCACCAGCAGCTTATCTGGACAACGCCCATGAATATTAAAATCACTATCAAAAATTGCCCAATCTTTCTTTAGTAAAATTTCAGCCAGCAGATCGAAAAGTCTCTTTCACACTGGCTGTTATACCTATTGAAACCCAGGAACAATCTACTTTTAGTGGCAGTGGGAACAGCTAACCTACGTGTGTCTGCCCGTGTCAAAAGACTCTGCAAGCGACCCACGTTAAAATCGCCTCCACTCTGATTGGCATGCTTTAGTAACACCAGAGCATGCAAAATTACATGACACCATTGAATGCAACGTACGGACGTCAGCATACCTCACCAGTTGCTTCTGATGTAACAAGCGGAAACAACTCTGTTCATTCGATAAACATTGCTCAGCACTCGTAGGGGGACAAAAGAGTGAAACAATAAAGCACACTCACTATGACCTCGCTTCTTCACATGTTGCTCTCCATTGTTTATTGATTTCTATCACTGGCGACATCAGTAGCTCTAACCCAGCATGATAGGGTGTGGTGGCCTAGTGGTCAGGGCATTGCGCTCAGAATCCTGAGGTTCTGAATTCAAGCCTCACTCCCACGGACTGCAACTCTGGGTCGCTGAGCAATACCCTTAACCCCCACACTGCTCCCCGGCCGCCGCACAATGGCAGGTTAAATGGAGAGAGTAAATTTTGTTGCTCTGTACTTGTGACAATAAAACACTGGGGGAAAAAATGGTGTCACAAGCCATGCAGCTTACCAGGGAAGGGTTGAACACACAACTTTTTTAGCAAGTCGGAAGGGAGCCAAATGGCAATTGTTAACAGTTTTTTAAAAACCTGGTTTAAAGCGCAATTTTCATCGGGAAAGAGGCTTTAAATATGACTGCCATCCCTCCTCCACAGTTTGATGTCCATGAAGAGTTAAAGTAGGAGCAGTCAGATGGTAAAAGTTCAACTAGAGCACTGGACTCACCAGCACCGATCCAGGTTTCTGTCACCCTGAAATCCAGGGCATGGGGGCTGAAGAATTCCCGCAGGAGGGAAGTTTTGTTAGCCAGGGATCTGATAATCACCAAGCCTATCCTGGAAGATGTTAGGGGCCATAGTCCGGTGGGTCGGGAAGCCTGTGGTAATTCTTTGGAGCCGTTGATTCACACCGTGCTGAAAGAAGGGCAAACACAGCAAGGCTGAAATCCCTCCACAACACTAGCGATGTGCACCAAACAGGTGTGGATGGGATTGAAGAAGTGTCTGGACACATTAGTGTATATATAATAATCCAAATTCTGTCAGGGAAGCATACGAAGAGCTTGACAACAACCGAAGTTTCAGCTTTACCAGGGAACTACCGCAACTGCCACTGCAGTGGGGATGCTTCCGCAGAAAGGATGAGGTCTGGCGAGGTCTGGCACAGGTAAGATGGAATCCCTGCAAGGTGAGGAGGCAGAGTATTTTTGTCATAATGAATCCAAGCATAGGAGCATCCAATTTTCGGCCAAAAAACCCCCAAAACAGACTGCATTCATTCAAGAGCAGGGACTCAATCGGTTTTGATGAAAGAGTTAAAAATAAAAACATCAAACATTGTTTGAGGAGCAAAAGGTAAAAACGAGAGAGACAAAGAACAAGAAATTTTAAGGTAAACTTTTGAACACACCATTATCAATTCCACTAGAACAAGTACACAACACATGCTACATGTTGTTGAACCTCACAAAAATAAAGGAAGCAATGAGCAGATGTGTCTAAACACAATGCTGTAAACATTTATTTATATTTCAGGTCCTTCTTTTTTCTAAAAAAAATTGCTGTATAGTCATGAAACTTTTTTTTGGCTATGTTAGGACATGCTACGTTATACTACCTTAGTAGAAAATATTGTACATTCTATACTCCTCTATCTCTATCCTTCAAATGTACTTCTCTGGGAAAACCGAATAGCAGATTCCATAGGTTGCTGACCAACTCGAGCAAGGGAAAAAAAAAAAAAAAAGATAAGCACATTATACTTTTATCAGACTTTGACAAAGTGCAAAGAAAGAGATTATATTAACAGTAATATAATGAAAATATTAAACTAACAATGGAAATAATCTTTATAAAGATAACAGCGTTAAATATAAAATGTGAAGTAATGATCAAATTAGTTTTCATTTCAGATACACAAAATGACCATCTTTCAATTTAGGAAAAATAAGAAGGGCAGAATAAAAGAAAGGGGCTGCAAATGGAAAGAAGGGTGGAGAAAGAAACATTCCCTAGCTGCCCTTGTTAATTGCACAGAATTGGAAGCAGATGCTCAGTTGCAGTGACGTTATCTAAGTAGACCTTGAAAGGCCTTCTGGTTTAAGGGAAATGGAAATGATACGATAGAAACAGAGGGAAGACAAAAAGAGATGGCAGGGAAGATCAAATGTCACCCTGGTGTTTCAGCTTTAGCAGAAAAACAAAATAGCAGATAATGAGGCTAGTACTGCAACTGCAGCTTTGATGGTGTAAAAAGCTACAGGCTACCATGAAATATATCGACATCAAGAAAACATAACCCCACACACTGCATAAAGTTAGCACAGTAAATACTAAAACAAATGGTTTGAAAACTATTTTACTAAGGATTTTGCTTCAATCTTTTGGGTTAACGAAATTTATGAAAAAATAGCTCATGTAGAAACATGTTTCATCACATATTCCAACTGTTGCTTTTTATTCAGGAAGCAGCACCATCTTTAAGCAGGTATACCTGAACAATTAAAGCAGAACCGTTTGAAATGAACCTTTAAATGAGAGAACAATGCTTTTTATTTAACCATTTGTCTATAACAACTAAAATGAGTTTTTATTATTCAATTGGAGAAAGTCTCCTGTGTCTGGGACTGTACCTCTTCAGTCCCCCCCATATCTCCCATTAAGCCAGCCAGCATCTCCAGCAGCAGTGAGCAAACAGATGTCTGAGAAAGTGCCCACTCCGCTGGCCGGGCTGCCAAACCCACCCGCAGCTCTGGAGGGCCTCAGCGCCAGCTCTTTCCAGGGACGCTTTGCTCTCTCTGTGCCACTTTCCATCTTCTTCTCATCCTTCAAAGGAACAAAATTCTCTTTCAAGATATAGTTACTGCTTTAATGAAGAATATAAATCATTTTTGGTCATGGGAAAAGCAAAAACAAAAAACTTAAAATAATAAATATTTATTTGAAATTTGAAATAGTGAGGAGTACGGAAGAGGATTAGGGCCACTGAAAAAAAAAAAAAGTTAACTGATTTTTAAAAAAAAATTTCAGTTTAGTATGGGAAAAAAGTCAGAATTCTGACTTTAATCTCAGAATTCTGACTTTAATCTCAGAATTCTGACTTTAATCTCAGAATTCTGACTTTTTTCTCAGAATTCTGACTTTAATCTCAGAATTCTGACTTTTTTCTCAGAATTCTGACTTTAATCTCAGAATTCTGACTTTAATCTCAGAATTCTGACTTTTTTCTCAGAATTCTGACTTTAATCTCAGAATTCTGACTTTTTTCTCAGAATTCTGGCTTTAATCTCAGAATTCTGACTTTAATCTCAGAATTCTGACTTTTTTCTCAGAATTCTGACTTTAATCTCAGAATTCTGACTTTTTTCTCAGAATTCTGACTTTAATCTCAGAATTCTGACTTTAATCTCAGAATTCTGACTTTAATCTCAGAATTCTGACTTTTTTCTCAGAATTCTGACTTTAATCTCAGAATTCTGACTTTTTTCTCAGAATTCTGACTTTAATCTCAGAATTCTGACTTTTTTCTCAGAATTCTGACTTTTTTCTCAGAATTCTGACTTTAATCTCAGAATTCTGACTTTAATCTCAGAATTCTGACTTTAATCTCAGAATTTTGGATCTTAATGCAGATGCGCACCATGCAGGAAGAGATGTGGCAGCACTAAGCTTCATTGCCAAAGATACAAGTAGTTTGGGACGGCCTGGTGGAAAATGACGGAATTAGGTGACTTTTTACGTGCCAGAGGAGTCCCCGATGATGCCATTTCATTAATGGAAGAGCAGAAGGTGAGTAAAACAAGAGAGTAGTCTATAAATAGACACGGCTACAGCTTTATGCTAACATGTTTGTTAGATTAAGTCGATAGAGATTGTCAACATAATAGACAACAGAGTCACCGGTTTAACAGCGAAAGCTAGGGTTAGATTTATAATTTGAAATGTTTTACTTTCACTGTGTTTTACATTTGACTGTTAAGACCTGGAGCTAAGATGGCTAGCCACCGGTCCTAATATCAGCTGTTTGGGCTGATATTCAGCGGCCAATGTCTAGCAGACCGAGAGTTATTTAAGAAACATTACATAAATGTGACGGTGGTAGGCTACAGTAACAGCTCACTAAATCAAACAATGCGGTGCTTAAACTTTTTATACATTTTTTAAAAACATGATTGTCGGAACCCACTGTAGCTTTGAACTGTGACCACAGGGTGGCGTGATGACGTTAGTGCAACCAGTGGGAACGCAGAATGTTGGGATGAATGGGTGGATAGATGGATGGATGGATGGATGTAGAGATAAAAAATAACATGATACCTTTGGGATGATTTAAAATGTTAATGTTTGTGTGTTCTACCTGTAATACTTTTTACCTTAAATGGACTGTAAGTCGTAATCTCTTTTTACATCACAATGAATTATTTTCTTTTTTTTTTTATAATTAGTGATCAATTTCCTTAAAGGGTACATTAAAGCTCCCTTCTTCCATTATTTGTATCCCTCCTCAAAACAGTAGGTAGCCCTTATGTTATTTACAGTCAGTTTTCCCATCTATGGGTGCAATGTTAAGGGTGCTCTAATTGATTTGTAGGGAAAATATTTTCAAAACTAATAATTTTCTTGTTCTTTGTGCTTAGATCGACTGTGATGTCATAGCGCTGATGGATGATGCAACTCTGGCAAATTACATCCCCTCCTATGGAGACCGAATTGTCCTCTTCAATTTCTGCAGGAGCAAACAACAACCCTCAAAAAGAAAACAAGGACTTCTGCAGAGGCTTCGTGAGAAAATGAAAAACAGAGAGGGAAATTCAACAGAGAACACCTCACATGAAAGAACAAGGCAGACAAAGAAGCAGAAAGCAACACGAAATGTGGAGATAGGATGGATCCATTCTGATGGAAAAGTAACCAAACAGGTGAGAGCGAAGCAGGGAGGCGGCACTAGAAAAATTCAGATGTCCGCTGATGCTGGATTAAATGATATTCTTCGAGAAGGAAAGAAACTGTTTTTTCCTGGTGGCATATCACCTAAGGGACCTGAAACAGATTTTGAATTTGAAGTTTGGGACTTTAAACAGAACCACCTTACTGAAGACACCTGCCAGAGTATTGGCACTATGTATGAAGCAGCGAGGCTGACAATGTTGCGCTTCTACATTTCAACAAAGCTGAAAGATCCTGAAGAAGATGAAAGTGAGAAATCTGATGTCATATTTGTCTTGGAAAGCAATAGCAGTGAAATTAATCCTTTGCAAGGGGTGGAACTCAGGAATAGTTATGCTGAAGTCCAACCTGGATTGGACAATTTAGATGATTCAGAAATCACTTTCGGTCCCATTCTTGATGCTGAAGAAGATACAGAAGAAACATTAATCTATGAGGGTTTTCTTGCACCACTCAGTCCAGCAAATCCAGAGGATGTAACAGCAATCACTGTACGTTACACTAACACTTTAAATGACATTATTAGTGCTTTTTCTGATGCTGAAATTATGAGAAAAACACTGAAAGTGAAACGCATACTTCCAGACAACAAAGAGGAAGCTGGCAGTGGATCAGGGATACTGAGAGATGTACTCACCTGCTTCTGGAATGAATTCTACGAGCGATGCACTCTTGGAACAACAGTTAAAGTGCCATTCATCCGCCATGATTTCACTGCTGAGAAATGGAAGGCAGTTGGGCGAATACTTTTGAAAAGTTACCAGGACTGTCAGTATTTTCCAAATAAACTTGCAATCCCCTTTCTTGAACAAGTGCTTTTCAATGGTGTTTACAGTGATCTTCAAGGGCACTTTCTGCAGTTTGTCAGCAGCCAAGAATGTGAGGTTTTGAGGGAAGCAGTCAAGAACATTTCTGCTGTTGACTTTGATGATCTTTTGGAAGTACTTGATAGTTATGACTGTAGAAAACAAATAACGGCTGAAAATCTTCCTACCATCATTGATGAAATAGCTCACAAAGAGCTTGTCCAAAAACCAATGTTTGTCATTGACTGCTGGAGGGAGGTCATCTATCCACATCTTTCCATTACTCCAGAGGAACTAATTAAGTTGTTTTCAGACCTGCAACCAACACCAAGAAAAGTCTGCCAACTGCTGAAATTTGAAGAGGATTTGTCTCCCATGCAAAAAGAAGTGGGAAACTATCTCAAAAGATTCATCAGAGAGCTGGATGACGTTAAAATTCAGAAGTTTATGCGATTCTGCACTGGATCGGATCTTATAGTAACAAATAGTATTTATGTGGAATTTCAAGATATGACAGATTTCACAAGACGACCAGTGGGACACACATGTGGAAGCATTCTACAAATAGCTGATAGCTATGAAAACTTCCCTGACTTCCGTTCTGAATTTAATGCAGTTCTTGAAAGCAATGTATGGGTAATGGACATTGTGTAGACTCTTAACTCTCCACTACATTCTAACTATTTATGCAGACTACAGCAGGGCTGTAAAAAAATATAGATTATACATTTTGAACTCATGAAAATGACTCCTCTTCTAAAAAAAAAAAAAAAAAAAAAAAAAAGAAAGAGATAATTGAACCCTTTGTGCCTGAAAAGCAGTTTTGGCTAAAATATTCCTGTTTCTTTTACTATGCCTATTTTCGGATCCTATAGTTGAATTTGTCAAGCACGAATGAGTTCACTGTTTATTACTGTAACAGGAGCTGTTTTCACCAGACCAAGTTCTCCAGATGCATGCTAGAAACTAAGCAGCAAAAAGAAAAAAATATCAGTTGATATCTATAAATTAGTATGAAGCTTTTACTTTGTTTTCCTTAATATTTCACATATTTTGTGACAGTTTGGCACAGACTCTTGTAAGTTAGAAGTAAGAATAATTAATCCAGGTTTAAATTTCTTTACAGCTTATGCAATTGTTTGTTAAGGTAAGTTGAGGTATCAGACTTCTTTTTTGCATTTGAACATAAATGAACATGTTTATGGCTTTTCCAGTATTGTCTAAATGTCTAATTGATTCTAAGCATATATATGTTTCATTCACTAATCAAGTTCAGCTTTCTTGTGATGAATCCTCTGACCCTTATGTTATAAATGTAAACTTTACAATGGAGTGAGCTGATCGTAAGCTCTGATATTTGGTTGTCCATATGCCAAATAATAATCTTCTCAACTGTTTATTGATCTAACATCTGATAGAATTCCACTGTTACTGAATGAAGTTCTTTTTTTCTATTAAAAAAAAAGAATAGAGCTTGTTTTATCTCTGAACCTTGGTTTTTACCTTTAATTTTGTTTACACAGGAACATTAATGTTCATTATATTCTAGTTAATGTCACTGGTGTATTACAAACAACTGTATTAGACCAAAAATTGTTCTAAAAGTTGGCTCATTTTAATTACTGAGTTATAAGGATTAGCAAATGTTTTTCTAAAATGTTCCTAATAAAGTGTTGCTTTATTGAAATCCTTTATCTAGCTCATTTATATAAAGAGGGCTCAAATCCAAAGCTTTAAATATGTATTTTCCAACTGTGATGATGTGAAAACGATGGAATCACAATTCAAAGAGACTCCAACACTTAAACTCTGTAACAGGGTGGAATACCATTTATCTTCTCAAATATTCTTTAAAAATAGTGTGATACATGCAATGTATCTATTAATCGTACATGCTCTCTTACATGTGATGGACAGATGACTTGGTATTTTATCTGTGTCATAGATGCAGGGATGTTGCACTAGATTATGTTGGGTATGTGTTTCTTAAAAATTCGGGAGTCATGTCAGATCAAGGGCTTTATAGTACAGCTCACAATGCATCATTATGGTAATGGCTCAAGTCAATTTAAATGAAAAGCAAACAGGTCTTTAACTCCAGTCATTTAGGGCTTATATACAGGAAATTTTAGATGTTTCTCTGCTTCAACAAGCGCAAATTAAATAATCATGTCATTTCGAAGACTTGGAAGAATATTACTGCATATTGTGGATATAATTTGACAATTTGATTCAGGTGTGTTGGATCAGAGTCGCATCTAAACATTCTAGTAAACTCAAGGAGTCGAGTTGAAATCCCTGTACCCTAAAAGGGGAAAGCAGCTTCAATTTAACTACATTTCTTCAGTTACCTTACTTGATGTATTTACAATGGTTTAACTAGAGAACTTATAAACTTAATAAATCAAGCTGCAGAAACTGAAATCAATTACTTATCAATCGAAGTACTCCAAGTTGGAGCTGCATTCTCTTTAGAATGTGAGCTAAAAATATTACATTACAGAGCTTAAATGCAATATTAAGGTGATGGATCTACATATCTGTCATGATTAGATGGCAGTTCTTATTAACACTACAAGCTTTCCAACAAGCATAATAGCTTGAAATCCACATGAAGATAAATGTTTAGAAATGCTTAAATGTTGTGTTATCACACAAGGGCCAAGTCCAACCTCCCAGAGCTATTATTCTGCAACTTTAGATGTGTAACCATTCCAGCAAACTTAAATCTTAACACTGAATACCCTCATCAGCATGTTAAGCAGCTCTGTAGAGGACTGATAACAAGCTTGTTGATTTGATGCTGGTATGATGACGAAAGTATACAATGAAGTTGAACGGTAGCTCAGTAGAGTTTCACTTTATACTACGTAAAAACTTTGCAACAAAACTGTTATATTTATATTCAATGGAAGATGGATAAACAACTTTTATGTTATTTTAACTGTACTTACACTGCTAATGTTACATCTCAGACATGCACCGTTAGTGAATTTAGTTTAGCAGTACAGAAATGTTAGAAAACATTGCGATAATTGTACAAGCAGTTGAATGCATGGGTATTCAGAAGGATTTGCATAGTACACCATAGCTAGTTAAATCATAATATGCAGCTTTATTAAGCAACAGATTTTCATTGTTTCCTGTAATAGAAAAGGTTAAAGAAAAATGAACTATTTTGTAAAATAAGGTCACATAAACTGCTTTTTATTGTGATCACTGACTTAAGCATAACTCAGACTGTATTGAAAATCAGAATTTACAAATAAATCAGTAAAAAAAAAAAACACAATATTTGGACAGAATACAAAAAATGGATTTGATTTCACCCAAAATATCCTTTGCTTGCTACAATGCATGAATGCATGTGTATTGGGTACCTGTAAGACATGGCTTGGCTATTCAGTGAAATTATCAACAGAAACAGAAACACTGTGCTTAAATTTTTCCTTTTATTGCGAGCACTTCCTAGATAATTTGGAGTATTTCTTCTCTTAATCTCATATACAAATCTGCTGCAACAAGTGGATCTCTTGGGGCATCCCAGTCATTTTCTGCCATGAGCAGACAACAAAGTTCAAAGACGGTTTCATCACAGGGATATTGGCCTTTTGGCGTACACTCCTCAGAACACACAATGATCTCATCTGTGACAACTGGTTTCAGTCTATCCTCTGCCCTGTGCAGCTCTGGAAATGAGTACATCACTACTGGTCGACCTGATGTTGCACTAGCACTTGGCCGGATTTTGTGTGAGTTCCATGTGTTCACAACGTCATCAAGTTCATCCTGCAAAAAAAAAAAAAAAACAGAACAGAGTAAATTTATGAAACAGACCATATAACCATGCAGCAACAGAAATATAGCACATTCAGCTAACAGCACATGTGGAATGAGTATGAAGCAAATTTCTCTTTTTAATATTTAAACAAGCAAAAAAAAAATTCAATTAAAACATTTTTGGGAACAAAACCTTTTAAATGGAAATGAGATGTATTTATGTATTTTTAAAAGTTCTGTTTGCAAACCGGTTTTTTAAATTACATTGTTTGATTAAATAATAAAATAATTCCTTCGATAAACAGAGGTGAAAAAAGGTATAGTAAGTGTGCAACCCTTCCTCAATATATTTTATTCAGCATTCCTTAATTAATAAAAATAAAACTAAAGTATTTAAAGCAATATCATATTAAGCCACTAAAGGACACTTGTCACAGCCAGGTTTAGCACCCCTGATAGTAAATGGGAAGACGGCACTGTAGCTAAGTTAACCTGTGTTTTTGGATGTGTTAGCACAACCCTTTGAACAAGCAGATTGAGATGTCATGGAGTTACTTGTAAAACCAAAGCTACATTTACCCCTTTAGATTAACTACTTTATCAGAGAACTGAAATATTTCTGATCAGGTGTAAAATCTGTTTTGCTGCCTAGCAACACCTTTTATCTTAGTTAGCTCATGTATTTAAGTGGAGCCAAGACTGCCATAAAGCTGCGCTCTGTGTTACGTGACTCATTCAGTGATGGATCCAACCGTCCCTGGTCACATTGGTGAGTTTTGAGAAGGGCAAATCATAAATCTTAAATTAAACTGGTACTTGGGTCAAAAGTTACACAGTACTGCTTTCAATAGAGGTAAAACTGTTTGTCATGAAAAGACCTATCACTTCAGATAACTATGCTGCAACTTATAACTTTTCTACTTTAAAAACAGAGGCAATACACAGCATTAGAACAAAATATTACCTGAATAAGATTAAGAAAGCAGAATTGGAGAAGACTTTTGTCCAAAAAATCTCCTGTGAAGTGACCATCATCCTGGAAAGTTTGAAATAAGCTAATCCAAAACTGTGCACTCTGTTTGCGGAGGGTAGCCCACCAGCCTTCTATACGCTGGTTGGCTGTACTTCTTCCATAAATGAAACTTTTTTCTCCTGCAAAATTGTCTGCGTGGTTTCTCCGCAGAAAAATCTGCATTTGTTCAACAGAACTGTTTTCTGTGCCTCTGTCAGCACGGATCCTCTCTGGACATCCATTGGCAAAAGAAACTGTTTTCAGAAAATAACTTGCAATCAATTTAGGATCATTGTTTGTGGTATAAGCCTCCATCCATAAAACATAGCGGCTAAAACCATCTATACAGCCACTGATAGCAATGCCATAGGGTTTTAGCTTATCGTAACCATCCATGTGCCAAAGAGCATTTGGTCCTCTGCAGTTGTACTGACGTCTTCTTAACCGTCGAGCTCGTCTCAGTTCCACACCTTGTGGGTCAACCAGTTTGATTATCCTTCTTACAGTGTCTTGTGACACCACAAATCCATATTGAACAGCACGAAGATGTAGCCAACGATATCCTTGCATCTGTCCATTGGTCATAATTTGTTGTTGGATAAAAGCTAACACTTCTTCCAGGCTTGACTGATTCTTCCTTCTGAACAGCCCAAGTCTTTTACAAATTCTCTTTAAAGTTCGAATGCTTATTACAGTCTGATAACTGTGTGCTAATATTGCAAGTATTTCTTTGTTACTGAAGGAAAGCCTGAAGTACAGTCTGACTAGCTCATCCAAATCTGACATCTTAGGAACAATGACTTTCACTTTCAGAGGTTCTGCAGAAGTCCTTGTTTTCTTTTTGAGGGTTGTTGTTTGCTCCTGCAGAAATTGAAGAGGACAATTCGGTCTCCATAGGAGGGGATGTAATTTGCCAGAGTTGCATCATCCATCAGCGCTATGACATCACAGTCGATCTAAGCACAAAGAACAAGAAAATTATTAGTTTTGAAAATATTTTCCCTACAAATCAATTAGAGCACCCTTAACATTGCACCCATAGATGGGAAAACTGACTGTAAATAACATAAGGGCTACCTACTGTTTTGAGGAGGGATACAAATAATGGAAGAAGGGAGCTTTAATGTACCCTTTAAGGAAATTGATCACTAATTATAAAAAAAAAAAGAAAATAATTCATTGTGATGTAAAAAGAGATTACGACTTACAGTCCATTTAAGGTAAAAAGTATTACAGGTAGAACACACAAACATTAACATTTTAAATCATCCCAAAGGTATCATGTTATTTTTTATCTCTACATCCATCCATCCATCCATCTATCCACCCATTCATCCCAACATTCTGCGTTCCCACTGGTTGCACTAACGTCATCACGCCACCCTGTGGTCACAGTTCAAAGCTACAGTGGGTTCCGACAATCATGTTTTTAAAAAATGTATAAAAAGTTTAAGCACCGCATTGTTTGATTTAGTGAGCTGTTACTGTAGCCTACCACCGTCACATTTATGTAATGTTTCTTAAATAACTCTCGGTCTGCTAGACATTGGCCGCTGAATATCAGCCCAAACAGCTGATATTAGGACCGGTGGCTAGCCATCTTAGCTCCAGGTCTTAACAGTCAAATGTAAAACACAGTGAAAGTAAAACATTTCAAATTATAAATCTAACCCTAGCTTTCGCTGTTAAACCGGTGACTCTGTTGTCTATTATGTTGACAATCTCTATCGACTTAATCTAACAAACATGTTAGCATAAAGCTGTAGCCGTGTCTATTTATAGACTACTCTCTTGTTTTACTCACCTTCTGCTCTTCCATTAATGAAATGGCATCATCGGGGACTCCTCTGGCACGTAAAAAGTCACCTAATTCCGTCATTTTCCACCAGGCCGTCCCAAACTACTTGTATCTTTGGCAATGAAGCTTAGTGCTGCCACATCTCTTCCTGCATGGTGCGCATCTGCATTAAGATCCAAAATTCTGAGATTAAAGTCAGAATTCTGAGATTAAAGTCAGAATTCTGAGAAAAAAGTCAGAATTCTGAGATTAAAGTCAGAATTCTGAGAAAAAAGTCAGAATTCTGAGAAAAAAGTCAGAATTCTGAGAAAAAAGTCAGAATTCTGAGATTAAAGTCAGAATCCTGAGAAAAAAGTCAGAATTCTGAGATTAAAGTCAGAATTCTGAGAAAAAAGTCAGAATTCTGAGATTAAAGTCAGAATTCTGAGATTAAAGTCAGAATTCTGAGAAAAAAGTCAGAATTCTGAGAAAAAAGTCAGAATTCTGAGATTAAAGTCAGAATTTTTTCCCATACTAAACTGACATTTTTTTTTTTTAAATCAGTTAACTTTTTTTTTTTTCAGTGGCCCTAATCCTCTTCCGTAGAGGAGAAAACTACTTTCTAGTTTTATTTAGCTGTGTTTTGTTCATTTTTTTAAATGCTCCAAGGCAATAGTTCTCTGCAAGTAGCATGTAAGGAACTTATTTTTGCAAAGTACATTCATCAGCACAGATGAATTAAAAAAGAAGGGCTTGTTTGAGTATCAGCCTTTATACTGTATGTTACACGATAAAAAAAAAAAAAATGGTGGAAAAATTGAATCTTTCTGAGGGCTTGAAATCCCATGTCTGATTTTTTTTTTTTTTTTGCCAACCTGACCTAGAAAACTCAGTACGCTGCCCTGCATGTACAGCTTATACAGTAGTCACAATAGTTAATTGTACAGCAAAAGGTCAAATTGTGAGTATTTTGTTATATTGATATATTACACACATAAACTGTAATTGCTAACAGCAAGATCAGATTCCTAAAACAATGAGAAATTGTATTTACCTTTTTTATTACATTTTCTAGATAGTCAAAAACAAACCAGAAGTAAATAAAAAACAAAGGTAATTTCCCAGAGATTCCAATGCTGCAGGATCCTTTATTAAGTTATTAAATACCGGTATATCTAAATCAAGCTGGCCAAAGATAGAAAAAGCATTTGATCAGTGGTTGAGGATCTATCTGTCCATGTATATAAAGAACAATCCGGGTATGATTACAAAGTCCAATTTTGAATCCAAAAAGTTAAGCACAAAGTGGACATTCTTCTCTGAAATCCAATATTTTCTGCATTTTTATTATTTTTTTATTAACTCAAGCAATCGCATCATGTCTGCAAGCTTCTAAAAAAGTATTTGTTCCCTGTTATGCAATCCTTAAAAAAATACATTAAATAATAATATCCACTTTTAATTTTGCTGAGTATCAAAGAGAAAAGGGCTAAACAATAGCATTTCTGACTAAATCATTCATGTTTAACTTCCAGAAAGTAGGAAAATCTAGATGATGGTTCAACACAATGTGCAGAAAATCTTCTCCAGGAGAAGAACGACCACCCGGTAAGCAGACAGCTGCAGAGGCAAGTAGGTTTAAGCATTCAGTCTATGAAAAACAATGGGGCCTTTTTGAAATTTAATGAAATCTACATAAACCAAGCAGTTGTGAACCATAGTCTCACAAAAAAAAAAAATTATAAAATGTACGTTGGCCATTTAAAAGCAAGCATAATATAACAATTTCAAGCAACACATTTTGCCATTGTGTCATGATCTGGCCTGTTTGCTCTCCCTAATTAGTAATTCCTCTCACCTGCCGTTTTCCCTCCCTGCTTCAATTATAATTTATTCCTCTCACCTGTTTCCTCTGGTTTATATTCAGTTCAGCCTGAGCCTTCAGGGCCAGATCACTACTTGTCTTTCTGTTAGCCTGTCTGTTAGTTTTGTTCCTTGGTTCGTGTCCTGGATCCTAGCAGCCAGTGGAAAGAGGGTTTTTGTGTTTGTCTCGTCTCCTGATCGTCCACTGTTCCTCCCCCGCCGAATCCTCTGGGTTTTTGGCTCAATATGTGGGTAGGTTCAGTTTTTATCCAGTAAGCCTGGCTCCAGGGAGGAGACCAGTTTAAAGTCCTGCTTCAAGTTCCGGTTCCACGTCCTGTCTGAGCCTGCCTGTCTGCACCTGATCCTGCCTGTTCCTGTGCGTGACCACCTGGTCGCGCTTCTGGTCCCAGTCAGTCTCTGAACCCTCCTGGGAGCCTGTGGATGCCTGGAAGTCTGGATCCTGCCACCTGTTTCTGTTCCTGACCAGGATCGGCTTCCAGCATGACCTCTGGGACTGCAGCACTTAGGGACATTCTTGGTCTGGACTGTTAAACCAGAGTGTCTGAGATTAGGCGCTGCCCCGCCTCCCCCGCCTGCAGTGTCCGCGAGCCACAGCTCCACTTTAGTTTTTGTTTAATAAACATTTTTGAACTTTCCTACTGACTGTCTCTCCTTGAATACTGGGTCCATCTGTCCTCGGTTCATGACACATTGGTACAGTATCTGGCATTGCTGCCCCGACTTGACCATCATGGAAAGTGGTGGGCCACAAAGGATGTAATGGACCAATCCTCTAGATCAGGAGAAAGAGGGAGAAATGTATCAGCTGCATTTGAACAACTCTTTAAATTAGTCATGAACTGAGACAGTCTTCGTCAGGGCTCTGGTCTCTCATCCATTTTAGACATAGAAAATAAAAACACATAATCTTAAGATTCACAAGCTAATTTATGTACTACTTTATGTAATTACTCACCTTCTTTTGCAACTGCAAAATGTGTCAGACACAGCTTTTCCCCATACAGACAGGTTTAGCTCCTTTATACTTTTTCTGTCTGTAGTCTCGCAATTTTAAGACAATTGACATAACACAAACTACAAGATCGCTCCCTCTATTAGTAAAGCACGGTGCTACTTCAGGCATTTGCCCAATTAATATACCTTAAGGTTAACACAACAGGCCAAATTGGTTTCTGCATCAAGTCCTTCAAGGCAGCAACAGATTAGCAGAAAATCCGTGTTAAAGGCAAAATTTTCCACAGACAGAGGAAGAACAATAATGGACACAGTAAGGCTTGCTGTGAGTGAAGTTGAGTCCAACACATTTTGCATTTACAAAAGTTAGTGAATATAGAACATAAACAAGAAGGTAAACATTTGAAGCAAGTTCTTATCATGTATATAAGCAGGCCTTGTGTCAATGTTTAAAGCCCATGGCAGCACATTGCTTTGGATGCAGTTTGTTAGCAAATTCTGTAATCCATCAGGCAACACATGCATTTTCCAAGCTAAACACAAGCAAACAAAGTCAAAGAATTGTCTGTTTTTCTTTTTACAGAAAAAAACAATAGGTAACTTTTACACTATTGTATTCATAAGGTCAGATGCAGGCCATTGTCTGTCTTTGGAATGTTGCAAGACTCTTTTTTTAGTTTTAGAAGTTGAATCAATGGTGTTTCACCTTCTAAATACTTGAGGTAATGCGATTGAATTGCATATTTCCTGTAATAAAATTTATCTTTAACAAATCCTAACAATGTTGGGAATGAATGACCCTTTGGGAAAGGGCCATTCGAATTGTGACCACTGATTAGTTAGTTGCCCATGAGCCTTCAGGATTGTTTGACAGGTGACCAGCCTGATATACGACCCTATAGATTTTTTTTAGATTGTTATCTTTGACTTTATGTTGGCTAATAAGGCAAAAAAAAAAAAAAATATGACGCATCTCTTGTTTATATATTAACACTTATGTATTTGTTGTATATGTCAGGGTTCAGTGTGTGTATATGAGTGGAAGCTATGCATCTCTTCCAGTGAGGATCTTTGTGGAGAACCTGGGTAGTCTGCATAGGTGGAGCTCATTAGTCTCATCAGAGTGCTGGGCCTTAAAGAGCAGCAGAGCCTTCACTCAGTGCTGGTTTCTTGTTGTTTTATAGTTGTTCCGTCGCTTCCTCATCTCATGCTTCCCTCAAATATTTTCCTGTACGTTTTTGGAGACTCCTCCCAACCTGACAATATATGTGTTTTTAGTACCTCATTAAAGTTCCTTAATAATTAGTAATTTCCCCATTAAACAATGATTAATTAACAAAGTGAACATTTTTGGTTCATCATTCATGTTTTGTGTGTTTGTTGTACAGTGTTTTTGAACATTGTGCTTGGTGTATTAAAGAGGTTTCTAGTATTACAGTAGCAGGGCTCAAACTTTTTTTGTTAGACAATTTCTCAAGCTTTGAAAAATATTCTTTCACAAATAACATAGGCTGTAATAAGGTACTGTTCAACTGGGTGGTAGAGGTTTGGATTGAGAATTTCGTGCTCTGCCCAATATTTCAGCTGCTCCCCTACTCGATCCAGAGGAGGAGTAGTCAAGTAATGCTACACCTTCACTATTGCACCTGTAAGGTCTGTAAAAAACCAAGATGAAAACCTGTTATACATCTTACCTGTTATGTATTTGGCATTAGTAAGAACTGCACCTATTGCATGACATGATATAATGAATGTCAAACTACTGGAGAGTATAGGCTTTAAGCTTTCTAATAAACACTTTGATTGTACATTGCCTTATACTGTAAGTGGCTTAAAATTTAAATATTTCCACACATGGGAATGCTCTCTTGAAGTTTGCTCCATAAAGGGATTATCCAAATACTCTGAATATCAAGAACTGAGAGTTTATCATACAGTGTATTACTTAGTAGAATAGGACATGAAACAGCGCTTGACCCATCTTAAATGCATTAAGTTGTACCAAATGTTCAAAGCTCCGCCTCTCACCTCGAGGCAACCAGCTTATTTTGAATGAAGCAGGGGAGGTGTTAAAACATCATCAGTCACGCGCCGCAAGCTCTGGCCCACTGCTTCACCATAACTGCTCTGTCGAGATTAAAGTGTGCATTGAAACCACAGTGTTAAAGGTAATATCACTACGAAGCATACCAGTAAATTAACCTCCCAATTAATTAAAAAACTAAAGTTGAAATTACATAATGAAGGAAACAAATCAAGTGCAGAGGGAAGTTTATTTCAGATGATGTAGCATAAACTGAGACAGGACACTAAGTAGTGGCCTAGTGGTTAGGGCATTGGGCTTGGAATCCAGAGGTTCTGTGTTGAGTTCCCTTAAGCCCACACTGCTCCCCGGGCCCTGCACAATGGCAGCCCACTGCTCCTCAAGGGGTTGGCTTAAATGCAGAGATAGTAGATACCCTTTTTCTTCTTTGCACTTTGCACCAACCATCTCTTTTTCTTTTTCATTTTAGCATTCTTGCTCATTTAGCCCAAATCTTGTATTTTTGTTTGTTTGTTTTTTTCGCACCTATGAATTCTCACATTATTTAAAGATAACATTCATAAAATTATTTTGAAAGAATTGTAATCACTCTGAAATGAGCTGAGAAATATGGTTGAAATCTCCCTGAGAAAAGCACATTCATACACCACTACTATTTTGGGACTATTTTTGCGCTCTTTGCTGATATACTGTGGGAGGACCCTGGCATGTAAACTGACTGCAGCTAGAATGACTGACAACACCGACGGTGGTGAAGAAGAATCAGTCACCTTCAGAGAGAGATGAAGAAGAGTCAGAGGAAGAACGCCAGAGCCATCCAAAGGTAGAACACAAGTTTAGAGCTACAGCTGCTACCAGAGCAGATAGCCAAACAGCAGTAAAAAAGAAACTAACGAAAAACATGTGAAGTAGACCAGGACAGAAGGGTTGCAGCTAACGAGACTGATAATTTTAGGACTTAATGGTACTACATTAGAATCTGTAGTGATGAATTTATTTCAATATGCCATATGTATTAACATTTTAGACTTATAATGTTTTTTTATTCATTTATTTTAATAATAAAAAACATAAATGGTTGGCTGTACAAAGAAAATGTTACACATATGTAAAAGTATAGAATTTATCTTATCAAATCTCAACATGTCTGTCCAAATGCATGTTATGTTCATACTATGTAATAGCATGTATCAGTGGAACATTTCATGAGATCTGTATCATAAACTGGACTTACACTCTTTAATCTATAAATCAAATCAAAGCTAAGCTTTTTAAATTAGATGCACTAAAGTCCAAGGGAATATCATCCCCCTTTAAGGTCCACCTTCGTCTGTAACTCAGACTCTCTGAAATAACATCTCTAGCGAATTCCGACGTTTCTTGTTGCCAAAAAATCCTCAGATTACAGCTAGGCAGACAAGCCCTGCTGTCTCTTGTCAGTTTTACAGCTTTGCTCCAGACAGCGCTTATCCTCTTCTTTACAAAAAAAGTAGTGCAAACTGACATCCAGTGTCGCTGTATTCCTACAATCAAGCAGCAATGCGTCAATTCACCATAATGATGCCTTTTTTGCACAGCTATATACCAGAACTTTTTATATTTGATGTTCATACAATGACTGAGTTCTCAGGAATTCCTTTTAGTTGTCATGTGTGGTGAGATGGCACTGTCAGGTTGTAAGAAAAGAATATGCCTATATTGTGTGAGAAGTGTCTTTTTTACAACAATGATCATGAGATGATTTGAATTACTGCCCAGTTTTTCAATATCAGATTGACTCAAGCCTGGTTAAGTGACAGCGCAACATTATATGATTTAAAAAGAACAGCTAATTGTAATATGTTTTACAGTTCAATTTATTATATAGTGCCAATTCAAAACATGTAATCTCAGGGAACTTTACAGAGACAATTAAATTACTATACATCATCCATCAGTCAGATTGGTTAAAAGTTTTCTCTCTAAGAAAAACAATGTGATTGTACTTTGTGTAATCAGCTGGTCCTTGATTTTTGCAGGGTACACTCCTCCTGGATGAGCATGTGGCGACAGTAGACATTCACATACATTGTAATGCTGACCACAGCAATTTGTAACAGGAAGGAACCTACAGCAGAATCAGTCTCTGTGTGAGCAGTCTACTGGGGAGTCAAATAGAAAGAAGCAAACATACAAAAGGAAAACAGAAACCTTATCTATAAATACTCTCTATGTTAGAAAATTGTTAGAGTGGCTCAGGTTATCCTGAGCTATCTCTATAGTTATGCTGCTATAGGTTTAGACTTTTGGAGGACATAGGGACCCCCATTTCATCATTTTGCTTCATTCTCTCTCTATTCTCCTATTCTCCTATTCTGCAGAATGTTAGTTCAATCTCTAACGTTCTGCTCTCTCTGCTTTTCCTCAGTGTAGCTTTGCCTTGTCTGTTCCTGTTTGGCTGTGACGTCATCCTGGAAAGCAACATCGGCTGTGCTGCTTCCATCAACACCCTTGTTTATAGATGCTGGAGATCGGCCTGTTTTCCAGTGTGGTCCTGTTTCTCTGATCGTGACTGAGTGGCATGACTGACTGGCATGGGAGCTGGCTCGGAACTCTTCTGCCCGGCTGTGTGTTTCCTGGAAGGGGCTGCCTTTTGCAGCTGCTTTTTGTGTCTCTGCTTCTGTATCCTTGAACCCCAGTCGGCCTCAGCAGATGGCCGCTCACACTGAGCCTGGTTCTGCTGGAGGTTTCTTCCTGTTAAAAGGGAGTTTTTCCTCTCCACTGTCGCTACAAGCATGCTTAGTGTGAGGGATTGTATTTGAGTCAATGAGTCAATGCAATCAACTGGTTTTCCTTAGATAGAAAACTTTGTATCAATTTGACTGTATGATCTGGTTGAACTGTAAAGTGCCTTGAGATGACATGTGTTGTGAATTTGGCGCTATATAAATAAACTGAATTGAAATTGAATTGAAATTGAATTGTTGAGCTAACATATATTACAGAAGCGAAGACAACAGATAGATTGAAGCAGAAAGTTGAAAAAGTGTTCCCTATGTCTTCCAGCAGCGTAAGCCAAAAGCGGCATACCTATAGGGATATCTCAGGATAACTTTTTTTATAGATGTTATCAGAACTATCTGCACAATTTCAGATCCGCCAAAGGCTTTTAATTATAGTTTGTGGTCTTCCTGTTGGTAATGAATTACAAGAGTCCCAAAATGAATGGATAAAAATAATCAATAAGTTATATTACAATATGACAAGTATGTGACTTTTGCAACAAATTGTATTGGTTATTGAGAAGAATGTAAAGATTTATAAGGTGTTTTAAATAAAAGTGTTATTGAACATAGACTGTATTTTCAGAATGTATTCTTATTTTTCATCATTTTATTGTTTTATAGATATATATATACAGAGGCGTGCACAGACATTTTGGGGGGCAGGTGCTCAGGAGGGGGGGGAGGGCACTTTTTAGCGCACGTGTAACACTTAATTATAAAAAAAAATAAACGCATGTTGAATGAAATTTGACTTTTATTTGTAACATTCTCTAAACGTGAGTTTTCAATGGAAAAAAGTCACATCACCAACACAACAGAGATCTAGTCCTATTGGCAGACATCCATTTAAAATGTAGGCATGAAAAAAGTGGCTTCTACTTTTACTTTTATACTTTAAGTAAATTTACAAGCCTGTACTTTGTTACTTTTACTTGAGTAAAGAAGTTTAATCAGTACTTCCACTTTTACCAGAGTATTTTTTAACACAAGTATCTGTACTTTTACTCAAGTACGGAAAGTGAGTACTTTTGCCATCTCTGGTCTTAACACATAGATTTGTACAGAAGAGGATTAGGGCCACTGAAAAAAAAGAAAGTTAACTGATTTTTAAATTTTATTTCAGTTTAACATGGGAAAAAAGTCAGAATTCTGACTTTTTTATTGTCAGAATTCTGAGATTAAAGTCAGAATACTGAGCAAAAAGTCAGAATTCTCAGCAAAAAGTCAGAATTATGAGAAAAAAGTTAGAATTATGAGATTAAAGTCAGCATTCTGACTTTTTTCCCATACTAAACTGAAATAAAATTTAAAAATCAGTTAACTTATTTTTTTTTTTTTTCAGTGGCCCTAATCCTCTTCCGTAGATTTGCAATTGCAAACTCTACCAAAATTATTTGTAGTCCAATGTGGTCGTCCTCACGTTATCTGTCATTGACTTGGGCTACAGTGTAAAACTTTCAGAATCAGGTTTATTGCCATTGTTAGTGAAGGAGTTCACAAACTAGGAATTTTTTATGGTACAATCGTGCAACATGAAACATGTAATATGGAATAGGTAAATAAAATTATAAAAATATCTAAAAACTGTGGGTATACGTCATGCAATAAAATAGACTAATGTATACACTTTAGATAAAAAATATGGATACAAAATATAAAAAGTAAAATAGCATCTTACAAGGAGACAACTAGTTTATCAGGTGACCAGTCGGCAAAATGCGTGTTTGGTGCTGCTGAATGAGACATTTTAATGCACAACAAAATGATTCTGCTTGATCTGTATATTACCTGGCTAATGGGGCACGGGAGAAGCAGCCTGTCAGCGACCGTTTCTGCTATCTGAAAACTGCTATGATGCTGCGCATCTGGCATGCCCTGCGGGCGACCGAGCTCACATGACTAAGGAAGTGAGAGAGGGTGGTCGTTTGTGCGCAACTAGGTGGCTCATTTCGGGGCATTGTTTCAGTCGTTTTTAATGGCTCAGGTTTTCAAAAGATCATTTCAAAACCGACCTCAGTAAAATCTTAATAATATTAATAATAATTTAAAAAAAAACGAGTTTCAAAAGGGCATTTTCTTTGATAGAGGGCAAACTTCCTAGTGCTTTAGCACCACCTAGTGTCTATGTGTGCACGCCCCTGTATATATATATTTTTGGTGATGCTTGTCTCAATGGTTGTATGGAAATAATTTTAGAAATAAATCTGTGAGGGTAATAAATTATATGTGATATTTGGCTTGGTTTTCAGGAAAGACAGCTCCTGTACTAAAATTATGTGAGTTTTGATTAGCAACTTGATCTTGGAGGTATGGGGCCTTAGGGCCCTTAATCCTATAATTACACTTTGTCCCTGGAGAGGGACCCCAGAGTGGCAGCAGTGTAGTTCCCATTTTTACCGGGTCAGATGCAGGAATTGAGTACACCTTGTACTCATGGCCCTTTCCTTTTTAAACAGCTATTCCCAAGGACCTTAGAACACAGGGAAAAGCTCCACATTACCAGTGGGCACCTTTTCTCCAACCTACTTTAATGCTGTGAGGGCTTTGCAGTCAGGCTCTTGTTGTGAGTTTAAATAAAGGTGAAAGAAATATAGAGTATAGAGAAAAGTGCAGTTTGTTTTATGCCTGTGCAACAATAAGTTGTACTTGATAATGTTCCATTATGCCCTACCACTATAGAAATGGGAGAATTGAGTTCTTAGAGTATAAACCATAAATACATAATTACACTGTCCTTGGCTTCTTTTTACACTAGATGATGTTAAATTAAACATAATTTTAACTGAGATGTCAGTTTTAGTTTCACAGAAAAAATACTGGATAGGGCCCAATGACAAGGCAAGAAGCAAATAATGTAAAATAAGTCTCTATGTGAAGCTTTTTTTCATAGGAATTTGCCTGAAATTGGTATTTTCAACTGTTTCTAATTTGAAAATGACACAATTGTACCATCAAAAAAAAAAAACTGGTCTGATTAAGGCGATTAATAACATCAATTCCTCGTGCTGCACAGATATCCATACTTGAGACATTAAAAACCAAGATACTCGTTGGGCTGCTTGCTAGAATGTTGCTTAGATGGCAAGAAGTAGTTTGAATTCTGTTCAGTAAAACTCAATAAATAAATAAATGATGAAGTTAAAAAACTACAGTATATGATGCAAACCACTAAGAACATCAAAAAGATCTAATTTCACAGAGGAAGCTGACCAATATGTTTATGAAAAGTTCTGTTCTCATGAACTTTTTTTAAATTCTGTTTTATTTTATTTTTTTGCTTAAAGAAAGTAATGTGGAACGGTGCTGTGTTACTTTCTTTTTTCCATAACTGTTAAAAAATCCCAAGGTTTGTCCTATTTTCTTTAATCGCATACTGTACCTCCCAGACATGCAAAGCTGCACAAATGATCTGATTTTGAGTCCAGAGGTTAGGAAAAGGTGGACAGCAGGCAGACAGAGTGGACCTATCTACTAGACCTTATAGGAAAGTTGACAAATAAAAAAGTACAAAAGCATGTTTGTTAATAAGAAATTGAGATAAACTACTGTCCTTAATAGGAAATAGCAATTTTTGCACATTTATTTGTTAACTCTGACAGCCCTACTTGCTAGTGTGTTCTCGTTACCACTCACCATTCATCGTCTCATTTCACTGTCTCATCATTCTTCTCTTTCACACACAACTCTTAATGCCTTTTTAAACACTGGTCTGAGGCATAATTGAGACCACTGACAGCTGGGAGAGAGGGGCACAATGGAAGGGTCTGGAGTGGTCTATCTTTTTCTTAAACAAATATCATTCTGTATTGCTGACATTTTATAATTCCATTTAATTAAACAAATACTTCATTAATCCCAAAAGGAAATTAAATGTTTCAGTAACTTATAGGTTAATTTGTAACCAGGTGTTGTCATGTTGATAGCTGTAGGCAGGAAGGATCTTCTGTACCGGTATGATCTGGAGACACGCTCACTGCAGACAGTTTAGTGTTGTTTGAAATCTTCTAAAGAGGGTGCTCTCTGTTGGCAATGATCTTCTTCACTTTATGAAGGAATTCCTACAAGGAGTTCCTAGAGCACAGCCAGATATAGAGAGATATAGACCCAGCTGTGGGAATCAAAAGTTCATCTCAAGCACTTAGCATTTTAAGACAACATATTCAGAGGCAGATGGTTGCATTTTAGCCCTCAAGAAACAGATTGACTCTGAAATCTCCCTGCTTCTTCCTTGGCAGATGTTTAGGGATTTTGATGTTCCATGGCTTTACTGTAAAGCAGCTGACTACAGCACAGAGTTATGTTTTATCCTTGCTATTACAGCCTGTTTGCTAGTTACAAAGTGAACCATGACCACCCCACACACTGTCTAAGTAAAGAGGAATTAAATTCAAAACTGTGAAAATTCAATTGATTCATAATGAAGTGGTGCTCTGTTTAGAAGTGAAACTAATATATCTGTTTAACTTTTAACACAAAATTGTGTTAATGTCAAAGAGAGTTTCATTTAAGGTAATTAAAATACATTAAAAGGGATGTGCGACTACAGAGAACAGATAAATAAGCAAATGTAGGGCAAGAGCAGACTGCTTGATTTTGGATACAATAAATGACTAACAATTTATTTCAGGAAATATTCTAAAAGGAGTCATAACCTGGTATTTTACTTTTGCAATCCTTTTCAAATGTTCTTTGAATTCATGTTTTAATCATTTTTAGAAGAAAAAAATTAAATGGAGCTTTTCAAATCTTTTTTGTTATTAGGTTATGTGTATTAGCATTCATGTGGATGTAGGATTATCAACTTTAATGCTTTGCCACAGTTCACTAACCATTGTTTCAAGGTCTCTTATTCAACAGGTAGAAGTTGCACAAGCAGCAACACTTACCGACTGCCTGCAGATGAGTTCCTGATTGTTCCCTTTTGGTGAAATAGAGATGGGGGTGGTGATTGCTACAGTAGATGGCCCAATGTTAGCAACCTTTCAGTATGTACGTCAGTGCAGTAAGAGGATGAACATTGTGCCTTGAGCAGTGTGCTCTTTTTGACTTTACTGGTTTACAATGAGCCGAGCTAAAAAAAATCACAGCACTTTCACACTCCAGATATTCTGGCAACTTTTAATTAAAGCCCAACACCAACACAGATGTTGTAACAGTAAGTAAGTTGATGTCTCCTGTAAATAAATAAGAAGTTTACTTTAAGTCTGTGAACTAAGTTAAGAATGCATACCTAGTCAAAAATGCACTTTCCAAAAAGGAGTACCTTCAAAGTATACTTATAAATATTTTAAATAATGAAGTATACTTACACTTTACTTGCAGTGCACTAACAGTGTCAATGATATTCAGTGCTTAACAGACAGTAAGGCACCTATCCATGGCTTATACTAAAACTACACTGAAAGTATTTAACCTGATAGTTATAGGCAGAGGTGGATACATTTACTTGAGCAGCTTTTAAAAAAATATATATATATTTTAAAAATGTTTGCACTTCACCATACTTATTTCTCCTATTTAGGTAATATTTTTGTGAGTGTCACTACTATTGAGTTACCCACCACAAGTAACTTACAGTAAGTCATTCAAAATCAGGAAAATATATGGTACACACTAGATATTGTCAGTGGAATTTCTTTACTGTATATATATATATATATATATATATATATATATAGAGAGAGAGAGAGTTATAAACTGTCCGTTATTTTTTCATCAGTAGCTTATACTTAGCTCCCTTGGTCAAAGTAATTTTTGTTTTATGTATTAATGATACTAATATGTCTCCCAGGGTGACACCATTCATTTCTGCTTGACAAATGCAATGTTATGCCCCTGAAAATAACCTCTCACCAGAGGATTTAAATATGTATTTTAAAGTTTTACATTTTCCTTCACTTAACTCATTTATATATAGTGTCTTTTTTATATATTACTGTTTGGAACCAGAAACATCTGTTTTCTCTTCATACCATGATTTCCCAGCAGACTTCCACTGGAGAAGGGTACCAACCACTGAAAACACATCAAAAAACCTTTCCATACATGCAGGCAGTCATTCATCTTTGTGATCATATATACATTTAGAACCTAGAGATAACTTTGTACATTTAGCAACCACAGCAAAAGCACTCTGAGGAACACTTTAATGTTCAGACATATTTTCCTTATATTCACTGCATGTCAACATATCTACCCAAGCAATGAGTAAGGAAAAAAAAAACAAAAAAAACGACCTGGACCTGAGAGTAAAAGAGAGCAAAACCCCACAGTAGTGGGTCAAAGTTCATCTAAAAGTGATGAATGAGCAAATAAATATGTGTCCAGGATCTGGATCTCATAGAGCAGCATTCCGTTCCACATTCCACTGCTAAAAATCCTGCTCACCACAGGGTTCCCTATAGGAGCACTTCACAACCTGGAACAGTAGAGTAGTATAGGTGGAAACACGTGACATGCTCTGTTGTAATTCTATGCTGTGTGTTTCAAACTGACTAAATGGAGAAAAAATAAAAGTTTCTGTCGATGAATAAATGGACTTGTGTACTTGTGCCTTAAACAAACCAGAACTGTCTGAGAGCCTCTTCATGCTCCTTAGCTCTTATGTGTATCTTATGGTTCAGATTTGACATCATGGTGTGCATGTCAGTGTACACTTAAAAGTAGCTACTGGTTATTTGTGGCCTGTTTAAGCATACGCACTGTTTTACAGCAGTTCATTTGTCATGTATCTTTCAGTTTTTCAGGACTCCTTCAACTCTATCTGTTGACAGACATGCCCTGCAGACAATAAAACATTTTGTGAAATTTCCCTCTTTAGAAAATCTGCAACTGATGTAACCTTGTGTCTTCACAGAAATGTAATATTTTCATGGTATTTGAATTGTTGTGATTATTGCAGAAAAGATTTTCTTTGATTTAGCAGCAGATTAAAAACTAGAGTACATTTGAATTTCCAACATAAACCTATTCAACTAAGCTTAATTTGTTTTCCTGTTGACATCTGTTTTTTTCCCCACAAGATACTGAAAAGAGCAGCAAACAGCCAGTATGGAGACCTTGACTCATGAACTTCATATGCTCTAATATCATCAACTGACACATTCAACAAAAAAGCTAAGACCGTAAATAAGAAATATTCCTCGATAACTTCTTTACCAACCACCATATAGCACCACAACATTGTAATAATTCTTGGCTCTACATCCATAACATACCTCTCCTTTTCTGCCTGATCACATATGATGTAGTGGTTAGAAAATTAACCTCTGTAGAGGCCTCAGAGTTGCAGCAAGCAAATTTTAATGTTACAGTAAGCTGTTTGAAATTATTTGGACTATTAAATGTCCTCTTCATACATTGGACATCCATTCATCCATTATCTGTCACACTTATCTCTGGGGTCATGAGGGGTGCTTGTGCCTATCTCCAGCTGTCAGTGGTCAAGAGGCGGGGTCCACCCTGGACAGGTCGCCAATCTATCGCAGCATATATGACAATTATATGTTACTGATTATCGCCCACTGGGGGGACAGTGGCATTGGATGTAGGAGTTTGCCCTGAAATCGAAGGATTGACCGTTCAATCCCTGACTCTGACTTTCATTGTTGTTGTGTCCTTGGGCAAGACACTTCACCTGCATTGTCTACTGATGGTGGTCAGTAGACAATGCAGTCTTCTGACTTGAGAAAAGGTGCTATATAAGTCTATGCCGTTTACCATTTACCATATTGCATGTTGGATTTGGCAATAGGCCTTTTATTAGTTTGTCCGAATTATTCATCATTCCTTCATTCTTTAAAATGGTGCAGTAGCTATTAAATAGGAAAGTAACCATTAGAGGTTAGATGATTTTTGGACATTAAGGAATGAACAGTTGAACATAGGAACATGCGGGTGTCATATTGCGTCTTCACAATATGATATCACCACTATACGTCTTGATATCGCTATCAAGGCTGATAGTGGTATCAGTCTTGATCTGCTCTTTAAACTTTTTTGCTTCAAATTGTCTGATATTATAAGGGAAGACAGTACTTGATTAACATCCTTTAGAAAAGACAAACAATTTTAATTTGAATTACTTGTTATTACTCATGAATAAACACATTAATGGATGGATTTACAAGTTTGTAATATCAGGGATAGTTTTACACATAAAATTTTCATGAAATTCCAAATTTTTGCACAAATGACATTGTTAACATTTCCTATTAAACCCTTTAAACTTTTATATTTAGTAACGCATCAGAAACATTCCAAAATTCTTATATAGTAGAGTAAGCATCTTAGTGTGTCTGGGTTGAAAAACATACCAGGATATTTGAGCTTTGCAAATTCATGAATAGGTGAAAAAAGAATGTGTCATATACTTATGAAGAGACAAATGGTATAAATGCAACCTAATAACAAGGTCTTGCATTAATTTTCATCTCCTAAAGCACAAAACTAACATACAGTAGTAAGGGTTTAAAAGTTCCCCTTCAGGCTGACAGCCAGCCGAATGGCCTTCTGTTTCCAGCCAAGTTCCGGCCAGATTCCATCCAAATTCCAGCTGCTGGGTGGCCCCTTTCTTTCTGCAGGGAGTGTCAGTGTAGCTCCAGTACTGTGACTCCACCCATAGGTATTGCAGTTGGTTTACACCCTAGCAGCTCAGGGCTTTGGCCGTACTAAAAACGTGATCACAGTGAATTACATTACCCCCACATACCTGTTGGTTACCAATGAAGGACATGCCAATGACCAGTCAAGGACCCATCATCGAAACAGGGGAATTTTTAAACTACGTCTACTGTACTACAGCATGAAGATACAAAATGTTAAAAAAAAAAATGGTTTAGTCTCCTTTACAAAAGGTTGCAACATATTTGCATATGAGAAGAAGTTAGTGGGAGGACTAGTTGCTCAAATCTTAGCAAAAACTTTTCACAAGCATCAAAGAAAATATTTAAAACGAATAAAAAGAAAAGCAAGCAATTTTTTTATTTTTTATTTTACATAAATGTATCATATACACATTGTATTTAGTATTCAATCTAATTCAGTTTACTTATTACAATGGCAGTTCACAACCTTTGTCATCTCAAGGCATTTTACATTGACAATCCAATCAGATTATACAGTCTATTGGTTCAAAGTGTTCTTAGGAAAACTAGCTTATTGCATCGACTCGTTGACTCTTCAGCAATGCCTCACACCAAGAATTCTTGTAGACAGTTGAGAGGAAAACTTTTTGTTGACACAGTAAGAGAAACAGAACTACACTGAAAAACACGCCAAGCTCCAACATCTATAGACAAAGTTGTTGATGGCAGCAGCACAGCTGATATTTTTCTCCAGGATGGTGTCACAGACAAACAAGACAGACCAGATGAAGCTACTATGAAGAAAAAAAAACATTGATAGCATAAAATACTGCAGAATAGGAAATTGGAGTTAGAATGAAGCAGAATGATGAAAAGTGGTCTCTCTGTCTTCCAGCAGTCTTAAGCCCCATTTACACTGCCCTTGAAAAACCGATCCAGGCCGAGACCGGTCCGAGCTTGGATCGGTAACCAGGCCAAGCTCAGTTTTGACGACCGTTCACACGTCACACTTATCTCGGTTATCTCGACTCCTTGACTCCTCGCCTCCTAGTGACGATGTGCGGTATTACTGCTAGGATTGAAGGAGGGACTCAAGCAGCTGGTGGCGGTAATGCACCAAACGCTGTTTGTCAACCGCCGTAAAACCCAAGAAGAAGAAGACGAAGGAGGAGGGAATCAAGCAAATCAAAATGGCGGCGCCCGTCACATTCAGAAAGTTATGCTTGATTATTATTGCTGTACTTCCGTGTTTGCGGTGGGTCAGGCGAAGACGGCAACCTTGCGCGGATGTACTTGAGAAAGTCGGCTTTTGGGAAGCCGACTTTCTGGAATGGAGTGTGAATCGGCATGTTCAGCCAGTCGGCGATGACGCGTTCTGCTCATGCGCTCTTGTTATCAGAGAACCGAGCCGAACCCACCTCGGGAACTGGTCTGCAGTTAGCGCGGTCCGGTTATGTCTATCTCGGTTCAGTTCAGGTTGTTTCCATTCACACACGACTAGTTATCTCAGTTACTGAGCTCGGACCGGTCTCGGCTCAGTTTTTTAAGGGTAGTGTAAACGGGGTATAAGCCTATTGCAGCATAACAACAGATATAGCCAAGGGTAACCTGGGCTACTCTAACTATAAGCTTTATCAAAAAGGAAAGTTTTATACCTTGCCTTAAAAGCAGACAGAGTGTTTGCCTCCAGTCTGAAACTGGTAGTTGTATCGACAGGAGAGGAGTCTGAGAAGTAAAAGATCTGCCTGCAATTCAACTTTTACAGGAAATACAATCTATGATCATTGATGGATATTATTATTTGTACAAAGGAATGATGAGCGGTAAGAACAAGATGGAACTATTTGCCGTCATAATGAAGGGGAGAAATTGCAAACATAGGTTTGTGTTTTAAGTGAATGACAGCCCAATGGTAAATAACTTGCATACTATCTGGTTACTTCCAGACTTGAAATGTAATAAGTCCACAACACAGAATCTTTACAACTTCAATTGTGAATACCACAATGTGCTATCAATTTGTTGTGGGTTTGTTCCACCGCGTTTTTCTGGTATAGTTTTATGAGTAGCGGACAAAGCAAACCTGAAAAAAAGAAAAAGAGTGGAGAGCAGTAGTTAGGAAGCAGCTACAGGAAACTGTTTCTCCCTGAAGTAATGAACTGGGCCTTTTTTCTTTTTCCTTGGGAGCTTTTGTTGCCAAATTGGTGATGCCTGTGGGATCCGGTCTTTTTTTTTCATCCTCATTTTTTTTTTTTTGTCTTTCCATCTCAACGAAAAATCACTTGGGATGTAATTAATTAATTAGAATCAGTGTGCCAATGTGTCGGGTTTAGGAAAGTAGGGACATGTGACACAGGGGTGCACTGTGGTCGATGTTTCAGGATAATTTTTGTGGTCGGGAGATTTGGATTACAATTGGGGGGATCAATTTAGACTGGGAATCAGCATACTTAATACATGTAAGGGAAAGTGAGGGAGTTCCCCCCGAAAGCCCCCCCGCACACACACAAAGCCAAAGAAACAAATGGATCTTTTTTTAGGAGGCTACATTACAGTGTGGTGTTAACTTAAAACATTGTTTACTGCTCTCAAATATAACCTTAGGCCTCAAACTTTCCTTCAGTTTGGTAAATAGTCTTTTAATGGTTCTCAAATGATTAACTAAGAACACAACATAATTTTCATTTTGAAACTATGAAATGTTTTGATTCATCTAGCTAAGTTCTAATATTCTTTTAAAGTAATTCGAGCATAAGGTCTTTCAACATAAGAACTTATGTTAAAAAGTGTCATTTCCGTGCTTAAGAAAAAATAACGATATTGTCAGATACAGGTAATAAGATATATTAAAAAATGAAATACTTGGGCATCTATCATGAAAAAGCTTTTTTCATGTTTTTATTTAATTTATTTTATTTTAACATAACAAAGCTTTATATTTGTATTATTTATTATAGACAGATTTATTGTCATTTTGTTTACAGAAGTGTAAAACAAAAAGAAATTTCGTTTGGAAACAGCTCACTGGACAATTTCATCTTTTAAAAGTGCAACCTTGAAATATAGTAAAAATGTAAAATTTTTAAAGTTCTAATATATATATATATATATATATATATATATATATATATAGATAGATAATGACAAAAAAATATAATAAATATAATAATAAAATACATTACAATAACCCATTCTACAAAACATTTAGCAGTCTAATGGCAGTGGGGAAGAAACTGTTTTGGAATCGGCTAGACCTGCAACGGATGCTTCGAAGTCTCTTCCCAGAGGGCAGCAGGGAGAGCAGTCAGTCCATGGTAAGGGTGTGAAGGGTAATTTATGATGTTATGGGCTTGGGACACGTAGCGCTGGGATGAAATGTCTTTTATGAAGGGGAGATATAGAATGCACATGTGCTTTGGGAATTCATTTAGTATTCATTTTCTCTAACATTTTGCATGGAATATAATATTATAAGATCACAAATGAGCACATTACAAGTTTGCATTTTTGAGACGACAAACTGACTGCTCTGTTTAAAAGAAAAGGTAAAGATTATTTTAGCATTGAAACTAACATGTATTACTTTTTCTGTTGGATAATAAAATATTATCTTAAATATTACATTTGTTTGGTTGGGATCACAATAAACTCCTTTAAAAAAACAAACCACCAGCAGGACTAAGCTCAGTGTGACATTCTTCTGCCATGACAGGCTGGTGGTTTGAGGGAACAAATCATACACACAAAAGGCACCCAAAGGCACTGATCCAAGGAAACATTCTACAGTATATGAGAGAAAGTGAGAAGGCTATAAGTCCTGTAGTTGGTCCCTTTAGTGGCTTAAACTAGGTGAGAAACACAACTAAGCAGATAAATTAAGAATTCTTATCCAACTAAGATTTTATCACTGTAAATTTGATTTGTTACGTTTCTTAAATTCATTTTTGTGAAAAGCAAAATCTTGAAAAGATTTTTTTTTTAAACTGCACACCGTATTGTGACATGCAGTTCATATAACATTAAAGTCTTCCTGTATCATGATTACTATCACTTTTTTTTGTCACCATGTTAATTAAAAGCACAAAGAAATGGTTGCATTAGAATGTTCCAAATCAACCAGTATTGCTTGGCTGGCAATTGTCTCTCACATTCACAGTTCTTCACACATAAAGCTTGCCTGAATATTAGAATGAATTTGGAGGGCTCTTCACCGTGACTCCAAACTAATGTATGCATATATAGGAGTTCTGCATAATTAAGTTTGGATGACACTTTTCCCTCCTGCTTAAGGCTCTTTTGCACCATTTTTGTCCAACTCTACAAGCTCAGATGCATTTTTTTCCTCTTACAGTGGCTGCATTGTGTATAGAGAGGGTCCTACAATGTGTAGGTTGAGCAGATCATGATCTGTGCAAAACGACTGCCTTTTATACCTGTGTGCAAAAAACTCCCACAAATTGTTACAATGTTAAGCATTTGATTTAGGTTGCAAAAAGTCAAAAGAAATATGTATTCAACAGATATTTTTAAATATAAAAAAGCAGAGCTTCAGATCCATGCCAGCTCTTAATCAAAATATAAAGCAGAGCCCCATTTTATGATCAACCTGTGCACCACAATCTTATAACAGAACAGATAAAGGATTGTAAAGGACAATACATTTAAATAAAATAAAGCACAGCCACAGCAAATGTAAGGCCAGTTAAAGGTGACTCAGAGACTCAAGGGAAAGGGCAATATGCCACGTTTCCCTCATTGCTTCCCTTTGAAGCTCAAAGAAAATCACTTTTTTAGAGTATCTGTTTTCAGTCCTCCTGAGCTCCTATCATGGGTAATGAACAATGTGTTTTTAAATGTTTTATTGATTCCGTTTGTCCGAGTTATCCCTCCTTCCTACATACAGCACATACTGTGTGTTTCCCAAAAGAATATTGGAAGTTCAGAAAACTATTTAATAATGGATACATTACACAAAAGCAAAGCCATACTTATTTGATATACTTAAAAAATTGTAACAAACCTAAGTATTTTCGAACACAGTTCACTAATTATTATTAGCTATATATTTAAATACATATATATATATATATATATATATATATATATATATATATATATATATATATATATATATATATATATATATATAGTATATTACATTTGTTAACTTCCTAGGAATACATAATATATATGTTAACATATATATATATATGTTAAAGATTATCTCCTACACCTTGAACACACCAAATCCGATTTTGTGTCTGATCCCACAGAAAAATTAGTTGTACAAGGTAGTGGCATTTAGGACCCTAGACAGCAATTCAGCGGGAATTCCATGGGTCTGACAGGAAAAGAGACACTGTAGCAAAATAAAACGCATCCTTTTTGGGGGAAATCCAAAGTAAAATCTGTCAATGGCAATTATTTAAGCATTTAAGAGAAAACGGATCCAGTAGAGCATCTCTTTAAACCTCACAAAAACAATTATCACTGTACCAAATAACAAAACTTATCACTCTGTCCAAAAAAAAAAAACTAAAAAAAAAAAAAAAAACAGGAAGTGGAAAATTAATAGAAAAGAAAAAAATCGAAAAAGGGGAAAAAAAGGATCCCCTTTTGAGCCTCACATAGCAAAAACTGGAGCAGACAGTGCAAGTAAGCACAGCTCATCACCCTTCCCTCTTTATGAAAAAAAATCACATACTTCACATTCTATTAAATTATTTCTTTGCTGGTTTGCGAGATGCTGCAAAGACTCATCAAGTGGGGCTTTGCTCTGTGGTTGCACCATTTTTTTCTTTCTTAAACCTTTCATAAATTGTCCCATTCAAATGTGGGAAATAATAAATTCAGAGGTAATAGAGACGGAGGTAAAAGAAAATCTCACAGATCTACTTTTCCAGTTTACTCTCCTTTACAGCACTTTTTAGTCTGCGGCACCCACCTAAAATGTTCTTATATCTTATGTTTTATGCTGTGCATCTCCTTTCCCACACTGTCACACCTCACCACAAATGAGCAGTCAACAAGTGTACACAGCTAACAAATCAAGAACCCACATGGGAATACGTTACACTTTACTTAGAGCTAATTAGTCTCAAAACTACAAGCTTCAGCTGAGAGACTGCAAAGCTCACTTTCCCAAACTGCTGTCCCACGCTGTTATCTCAAAGAATATAGGTTATTTACATACAATTAATGTATTACTTTTTATAAGTTTGTTGAGTTTTGATATGTTTCTCCTTTCTTTCTTACCTATACCATTTTTAAATGTGTTTGGTAAACCCAAATTCACATTTCTGGCTTCATATTATTCTTACATTATCCTAATCAACTAATTTCTCTGTTAGTTTATGAACCATCTATGATTAACTTAATTTTTTGTTGATATTGTTTGATCTTACTTGCTACATTTAAAATAAATTCCTACCAGACCAGGAAAATTGAGAAATAACTTTAAACTGTTTTATCTGACAACATAAAATAGGCCAAAAGATCTAAAAAAAAATAAAAAATAAAAAGGAGCACATCATTCCTCAATTTAAATAAATCAAGTAAACCAATGTCATTGTTTGTTTTTTTTGCACAGTATGGTTGCAAAATGGTTACAGAGCAATTGCTGACAGCAAATTACTTTAAGGCCTAATATGCAAAAATGGAGATTAAAGTTTTATTAAAATTTCTGGATTATTTAAGTTCAATTCATATTTAGGCAATAACCACTTGGCCCTTACATAATGACTAGCCCTTTATCATATTTTAAGTAACTATACTGTATATTGGTTACTGTCACTGTAATGTAAATCTCAGTTAACAAATCATGAACAGGATAATTGTGTGTGGATTTGCTTCATTATGACCAAGCAGATTTGGAAAGTATAATGAACTGGAAGAAAAAGAACAAAAAAAAAAACATACTAGTATTGTTTAAACAAAATAACAACAGAAAAACTGTCAAATATTGACTAACAAAATGTAATTTTCAATAGAATAAAATCTGATAGAAACCTTTGTGACAATTTGGGAGGTAAGGTGTTGTAGAGCAAAACCCTAATTCAAAACAGAATGAAAACAACTTAAATTTTAGTAATCTTCGATAAACCAGTTTGCATCCAAAGTCCTTATATTCAGACATTAAAAAAAAAAATTTGTTTCAAATAAGTTTGGGGATCTTTAGCTTTAACAGAATCCACTGCTAGCAGTCTGCAGGCTCCAAAACACAAATATTCTTTATCTTTCCAAAAGTGAAATGCGAATACTTCAATTACATGCTACATTAAAGCAAAGCCACCATTTAAAAGTCAAAACATACCACATTCTTTCAGATGCCTTACAGTGTAAACATTGCAGGGTTCTCCAAGCAAATTTTCTTTCAAAACAACTTCTAAGCTGACTATTTAATGCCCACTGTGTTCTTTATGAACTCAGTTTTTAGAAAACTCTGCCTTTAGTCGTTTTTTTCTCCGCCGCAAGTTAAAAGTTTTTCAGTCTTCACAAGGTTAGGTGAAAGAGATTTTAACAGTGCAATGGATGGATATCGAGCAATGGACAAAGCAGAGTGTATTAAAAAAAATACAAAGCACAAGTTTTGTGTGAAATAAGAAAGGTCAGCAGACTCATTGTTTAATTCTTGTAATTCGCTAATCTTGGGTTTTCACAAAAGGATTAACCAGTAATATTGTCAAATACTGAATATTTCACAATGGAATATCGGAATAATGAACAATAAAAAGAAACGGAGTCCTGAACTTGCATGAATACTGTATATGAGATGCCCTTTTATTTGTTAGTGTAGAAAAGCAGCTCCTCTTTGATGGAGACATAAATGCATGATCTTAAGAATCACCAGGGAGTGAGCAAAAACAGGCAGGGTTAACTGTGAGAAGATCCAGATGACCTTGGCTGTTGACGTGCGCATGTTTATTTGTATGCAGGTTTACAGACATGCATGACAGAACTGTGGAAATTGAGGAATATTTATTTCCTTTTATCATGGCATCACTTGCTCTGTCTCTCTTTGTGTTTACAGAACACATCAGTTATAAATATCATTAAGCTGTGAAAGGCCAGCTGTATGATTCTACGGAATTTATGGACCACCAGCCTAGTTGCTTAATTTAGAAAGTAGCAGACAAATAGCATACTAAAACCTCCAATGCTATATAAAAACCTTGCAGGCTTGCTTTACACATATATAGCGTCCTGTGCATAAGCATTTAAACAAGGGGTTGGGGCAGCTGCTTCCCTGCTGTAGAGCCTTGGACTGCTTGTGTTTCCTGTGTTAATTTAATTTTATATATACTGGTTTTATATTGTTATAAACTTAAAAAAGTGGGCTATTTTATATATTTTAATACTTACACATTGCAGGTCACAATGAAAAAACATGTTTTAATGATAATTATTAAATTGAGACTTTCTTTAATAAAAATGTAAGGGATGAGAAGAGACTGTGAGATCTGAAGGAGAAGGAGAAAGGAAGAATAGTAAAGGTGAAGGATGCCACTGAAGTGCAACAGGTGAAGAAATTAGTGAAGATGAGGAAAATAATGTTAGAGTAAGTTGTGAAGATTAGCAGATTTTAGAGACAGAGGGAGAGAGAGAGGAAACACACATCCAACTGGACAACCAGGTACATATTTATTGTTGGTATAAATCCCAGTGCAATTATATTAGATTTCTTTGTGAGATGTTTTGTCTTCTCAGCAGAACAATTGTTAAAAATGTCTTGGCTCTATACTAGATATGGAAATACTACTTTGCCCTCTGGATTGTCTACTTGGAATAAAGACTAAAGACTCTACATCAAAGAATGTGGACTATATCATATCACTGGGCTTTTTAGCAGCCAAATGTATAATATTGTTGAATTGGAAGGAAAGGAACTATAATTGTTTTGATGTTCAGAATTGGAACAAAGACTTTTTGATATTGGTTGCTACTGTATGGAACAGGCCGCCATAATCCTTGATAATCAACCAGATTGTCTGGACCTTGGCCCACACTGAAAATGTATTTACAAAAACGTACACAATAGCCACCCTTGATAAGTGACCTCCCTACCTCGTGTATTATGGCAAACCCTGTAACCCCCCCCCCCCCCCCCCCCGCCCCTTGGATAAATGTGGATATGTGTAGGTATGTGTGCATGTATAGATGTAGTTGTATATGTGTGTGTGTGTATATATATATATATATATATATATATATATATATATATATATATATATATATATATATATATATATATATATATATATATGTCTTTGTAGTTATATGTATATGTGTAAACAAGTGTATATTTCTAATAAAAAAAATATAATTCTTGGCAAGGTTGCATTATTAGGTTTCGTCATTGAAATATTTTCAAATGTAAATGGAATCAACAATACAAACGATTTATGAACAATTTTGTTCTTACAAATGGTTCCTGCATGAGGCCCATTGATTTCATGGCAGCAAATTTCTTTCTATATTATTATCTGATATAAAATGCATATTATACCCCTTTACCACTGAGTGGAAAAAACATTTAAACGCGGGAATAATCCGCTTTTTTTGGCAGTGGGAACAGCTCACTGGCACGCGTCTACCCGTGTCAAAAGACTCGGCAAGCGACCCATGTTAAAATCACCTTGGCTCTGAACTGCATGCTGTGGTAACACAAGAGCTGGGTTGACCCACTAAATTACATGACACCATTGAATGTAATGTAGAGACTTCACCACACAGCACCAGTTTCTTATGACAAGCCGAAACAACTAATTTACTTTTGATAAACATGGAGCAGCACTGGTTAGAGGGATTTGGACAGATGAAAGAGCAAAAAAATTAAGCATACTTACTACGCCTTGGCTTCCTTACATGTTGCTCTCCATTGTTTACTTTCCTTATTTCTGTCGAACTGGTGACATCATCAATGCTAACCCAGCCTGGACACGCAGTAACGGGGGGACAGAGCGCAGCGTCCAGCTAGGGGTTAGACCTGGCTTTTTTTGTCAATGGGAAGGGAGCCAAATGCTGATTGTTAGCGGTCGCCCCATGTTTGAAAAACACACATAAATCCGGTATTTCAGTGGGAAAGATGCTTTAGAGTACATATTATATGGCAATGTTAAACTAATGTGTGATTTTTAAGACTAACAGTCCTTTAGTCCAAGTATTTTTTATGACATAGAAATTAATGGACAGCTATATTTACTAAACAGAGAAAACAAAGTCGGTCAAAGTTACTGAGAAAATAGAAAGGGCAGCATTTTACCTTGCAGCAGGACAACAACTTTACATGTATTCGGCCTTAGGTTTGGATAAGAATGAAGCTTGCAGTTATAGTAGACATTTTAGAATGGCTAATTTGAGGTCCAGTTTTACACCATGCATGTGTTGCCATCAGATTTGCAATAATGCACCTTGTTTCAGTCAGTCCTTTTAAAAACCAATAAAATCAATTTTTGTTTGTAGCTCTAACTTGACAAAGTAGTGGAAACTTTGGAGTGCCTTGATTCTTTTGCTTGCCCTTATATATGATGTAAATTATGCACACTTAAATGCACATGTAAAAAGTCCCAGTGGTTCGTATTGGGTAACAAAATCAGCAGCGTTGGTGGTAGGGTTGACAAGGGTTAAACCAAGGCTGTTTGAAACAGGATTAACCCAGCAGCTCTCATGTGTACTCCCTGTGTGAGGGTAGCCCGTGTTTTGGCCTTTCTCTCACGTTCACTCTAGAGGGCTGCCTGTGGACTGAAACTTGATAGGCTTTTCTTGCTCCTCCATATTAGCATGTCCAGATCAAGTTTTCACTTACATTTGGACAACAGCCTATTTAAATTCCTGCAGAAGCAAGCATATTCAGCTGCATGTCCATATAGAAGATAATCAATTTACACACTGAATTGTATTAAACAATATATTCTGACTGTGTAGATGGCAAATGCAGCCAAACATTCCATTTGAAGTTGCTTAGGCACAGAGAAAGAAACTGCTATAGGTATAGATACCTAAACCCTATCTGAGGTAAACATGCAGGAGAAAGTCAATGAGAAAGTAAATGATTTTATTTGACCTGCAGATATCAATAGATATATTAATGGCAGATGATGTACATTATGCAATCAGCAATGCTCTAGTCCCCTCAGTCGTCTGATTGTTTGTCCTTTGTCAAGCTATCTATTTATGGCCATGGCGTACAGTAGTTGTCTCCTCCTAACTCAAGTTTGGGTTGTTAATTTCCTTTGAATAAGATTTCTAGTAATGTCAACTTCCTGGGGTTATTCTACAAAGTTCCTGTGTCACCAAAAGGCAGCCACAAAAAATGTATCTTTTATCTAAATATGTCATGATGGGTTTCAGAAAAGCCCAGTATGCAGAACACCACGGAGACAGATGAAAAGTTTAACAAGTTTTATTAAGCACAAGCACATGGATTAAACACAGGAACTGGTTCAGGCCTGGGGGCAGGTTCACTGGAGTCTTGAGGTGTCCGGGTTTGGCTTTGAGAGAGGAACTGTTGGGTCCAGAGATTGTTTAGTTCAGCAGAGGTCAGTAACCGCTTCAGCGTCTTGCTTCTAGCATGAGGGCAGACCTTGACTTTGGGTTTCCAGCTCTTAGTCCAGGGCAGTATGTGAATCCAGAGAAGAGTCTTCAGGTTTGGCTCAGAGGGCAGGCTCGGCAGGTTAAGCTCATCCAGAGCTTACAAGGGAAACTGGATTCCTGTAAGCAGAGACAAAGAGGGATTAGAATCCAACCAGGGAACAGAAGCAACTAAGGTACTCAGGAGATGCTAGGATCAGGTGCTAACCAAACTGGATAAACACTGCAGCGTTGAGGCAAGGTCTGAAGGCCGGTTATATACTGGAGGATCCTCCTGATGATGAGATGCGCCTCAGGTGTGTCGAAGGCTCAGCTCAGGAGGATCCATGGCGAACTCTGCTGGAGAAAGGTGGAACTTCTCCAGATCCCAACAAAATAGAGACAACCATTGTACAATAGAGGTCCATCTGATACTGACCAACAGGCCAATTGTGATGTATTTATGTTTCAGGTGCTCAGAATGTTTATGTTTTATGCATCTAATGACCAATTTTATTTAAAGTCATTTCATCTACAATTGTTTTACACCATTACACTAAAAAAAACACATTCCAGCCACATTTTTGTTCCTTGCCCTTTTCAGTTTATTATGCTCCAACTGCTTAACATGGCAACATATATGAAGTCAGTGGTCTATCCCTGAACTGTAGCTTTTCTTAACAGGACAAATAAACTTGCTAATCTTTCTTTGGTTTCAGTACTTTTCAACTTTCATTTCCACTTGGGGTTAAATGAAACTATAATTTTTCATCCAATTTACAGCAGGGAAACCAGCTTTGCTACACCCAAACAGGAATATGCTTATATTGCTATAGAAAGGAAACTGTTAAAGTTTTCATGCTTTTGGTGTAATTTATCTGTGCCCTTATTTTCCCTGTATTCTAATTCTAAATGCAGTCTCTCTGCTTTCACTCTCTTAACCATATTGTTTTGGTCAAGTAGTTCTTTAGTTTTTATGCTATCATTAGGCTGGGGTGAATATATCCAATTGATGAAATAAAAAAAGCATAAATCAAGCGAAATTGGAGGAAAATAGCCACAAAATAAAAATATGTTTACTCTGTTTTTGTTTATAGCCAGGCCTACATATGTTTATGTGCCTACCTGGAATGTGTATATATGCCTAGGGAGAATAATGAATAGAGAGAAATTTCCTGAAAAGAGTGTTTGTCAGCAAAAATGGGAGACAGACTTCAATGAGATGGGAATTAAGCATTCCTGACATGACTGCTGTAAATAGACTTAGGGAAACTGGAAAAGAAGCAGGAGAAAATCATCTGCAGACAAAGAATAGTCACTTCTGTCTCCTCTTTCTTCTTTCAGTATAAATAAACATTTATTCTCATGCAGTTTGGTGGTAAATTGTGAAATACACACAAAATTACAAACATAATACATGCAGATGTTGGAATGTAGATTTTTTATCCCTTCCAAACTAATTCCAAGCACATGTATCAGAGGAATCTATTTAGATGGAAGGATTGTTTTTGTAACTATACCGATACATAAGCTGTACGTATGGGATAGTACACTATATTGCCAAAAGTATTTGCTCACCTGCCTTGACTCACATATGAGCTTAAGTGGCATCCCGTTCCTAATCCATAGGGTTCAATATGACGTCGGTCCACCCTTTGCAGCTAGAACAGCTTCAACTCTTCTGGGAAGGCTGTCCACAAGGTTTAGGAGTGTGTTTATGGGAATTTTTGACCATTCTTCCAGAAGCGCATTTGTGAGGTTGCACACTGATGTTGGACGAGAAGGCCTGGCTCTCAGTCTCCGCTCTAATTCATCCCAAAGGTGTTCTATCGGGTTGAGGTCAGGACTCTGTGCAGGCCAGTCAAGTTCATCCACACCAGACTCTGTCATCCATGTCTTTATGGACCTTGCTTTGTGCACTGGTGCACAGTCATGTTGGAAGAGGAAGGGGCCAGCTCCAAACTGTTCCCACAAAGTTGGGAGCATGGAATTGTCCAAAATGTCTTGGGATGCTGAAGCATTCAGAGTTCCTTTCACTGGAACTAAGGGGCCAAGCCCAGCTCCTGAAAAACAACCCCACACCATAATCCCCCCTCCAACAAACTTTACACTTGGCACAATGCAGTCAGACAAGTACCGTTCTCCTGGCAACCGCCAAACCCAGACCCGTCCATCAGATTGCCAGATGGAGAAGCGCGATTCGTCACTCCAGAGAACGCGTCTCCACTGCTCTAGAGTCCAGTGGCGGCGTGCTTTACACCACCGCATCCGACGCTTTGCATTGCACTTGGTGATGTATGGCTTGGATGCAGCTGCTCGACCATGGAAACCCATTCCATGAAGCTCTCTGCGCACTGTTCTTGAGCTAATCTGAAGGCCACATGAAGTTTGGAGGTCTGTAGTGATTGACTCTGCAGAAAGTTGGCGACCTCTTCGCACTATGCGCGTCAGCATCCGCTGACCCCGCTCCGTCAGTTTACGTGGCCTACCACTTCGTGGCTGAGTTGCTGTCGTTCCCAAACACTTCCATTTTCTTATAATACAGCTGACAGTTGACTGTGGAATATTTAGGAGCGAGGAAATTTCACGACTGGATTTGTTGCACAGGTGGCATCCTATCACAGTTCCACGCTGGAATTCACTGAGCTCCTGAGAGCGACCCATTCTTTCACAAATGTTTGTAAAAACAGTCTGCATGCCTAGGTGCTTGAATTTATACACCTGTGGCCATGGAAGTGATTGGAACACCTGATTCCAATAATTTGGATGGGTGAGCAAATACTTTTGGCAATATAGTGTATCTTTCACTTCATTAAGCTGTTGGGGAAAGCTCAAGGCACTCCTAGGGCAGTCGTGAGACACAGACCCTCCATCATGTCCTCAGATGTCCCCTCGATCTCCTCCCAAACAAACCTGGAACACCTCTCAAGGGAGGTGTCCGGGGGGTATCCAAAAACAAATCCGAGCCACATCAGCTCACCCCTCTCGATGTGAAGGAGGAGCAGCTCTACTCTGTGTCTCTCCTGGAATGATACAGTTCCTCACCCAAACACTGTAATACAAAAAAAAAAAAATCACCTGCTTGTATCCTGCTTGTATTGTTCTTTCAGTCACAATTCAGATTTTTAGACAATAGGTGAGGGGAGGAACATTATACTGACCGGCATTATAGCAGCAGCTTCACCAATCCATCTCCAGTTCCGTTCTCCCCTCACTCTTAGACTTAGACAACTTTTGTTGTCATTTTGTATACAGAGTGTATACAAAACGAAATTTCGATTTGCAGCAGTGAGCTGATATAACATGCAAAGAGTGTGGGAGAAAAAACATGGTACAAAAAAAACGCATTGATATCGAAGTTTAGAGCATTAAATATACAGGACTGTCTCAGAAAATTAGAATATTGTGATAAAGTTCTTTATTTTCTGTAATGCAATTAAAAATCATGAAATGTCATACATTCTGGATTCATTACAAATCAACTGAAATATCGCAAGCCTTTTATTGTTTTAATATAGCTGATTATGGCGTACAGCTGAAAAAAACTAAAAAATCCTATCTCAAAATATTAGAATATTTCCTCAGACCAAGTAAAAAAAAAAATTATAACAGCAAAACCAAATCAAACATTTGAAAATGTCAATTAATGCACTCAGTACTTGGTTGGGAATCCTTTTGCACAGATTACTGCATCAATGCGGCGTGGCATGGAGGCAATCAGCCTGTGGCATTGCTGAGGTGTTATGGATGCCCAGGATGCTTCAATAGCAGCCTTTAGCTCATTTGCATCGTTGGGTCTGGTTTCTTTCAGCGCCTTCTTCACAATACCCCACAAATTCTCTATGGGGTTCAGGTCAGGGGAATTGGCAGGCCAATCAAGGACAGTAATGCCATGGTCAGTACACCAGTTACTGGTGGTTTTGGCACTGTGGGCAGGTGCCAGATCATGCTGGAAAATGAAATCATCATCTCCATAGAGCTTTTTAGCAGATGGAAGCATGTAGTGCTCTAAAATCTCTTGGTACACAGCTGCATTTACTCTGGACTTGATGAAACACAGTGGACCAACACCAGCAGCTGACGTGGCTCCCCAAACCATCACTGACTGTGGGAACTTCACACTGGATTTCAAGCAACTTGGACTTTGCGCCTCTCCAGCCTTTCTCCAGACTCTGGCGCCTTGACTACCAAATTACATACAAAACTTGCTTTCATCTGAAAAGAGGACTTTGGACCACTCTACTGTCCAGTGCTTCTTTTCCATAGCCGAAGTCAGACGCTTCTTCCGTTGTCTGGAGTTCAGAAGTGGCTTGACCATGGAAATACGGCTATTGTAGCCCATTTCCCGGACACGTCTGTGAACAGTGGCTTTTGATACCTGGACTCCAGCTTCAGTCCACTGTCTTTGAAGCTCCCCCACATTCTGGAAGCGGCTCCTCTTCACAATGCTGTTAAGGCTGCGGTCACCTCTCTTGGTTGTGCAGCGTTTCCTGCCACATTTCCCCCTTCCAACACACTTTTTGTGAATGTGCTTTGAAACTGCACTCTGTGAACAGCCTGCTCTTTGAGAAATTTCTTTTTGTGTCTTACCCTCCTGATGGAGGGTGTCAATGATGGTCTTCTGGACAGCAGTCAGATCAGCAGTCTTCCCCATACTTGTGATTTAGTTTACTGAACCAAGCTGAGTGTTTTTCAAGGCTCAGGAAACCCTTGCAGCAGTGGCGGCCGGCCCATAGGGGGCGCTGGGGCACCGCCCTCCCTGATAAGAAGAGAGAAACGTAAAATATATTTTTAGAAATTAACTCATAAATGTCTGTTTTACTCTCTAGACTGTGTAACTATAAGCAAAACAAATTATATAAACTACATTTCCCTATCTACTGTCATTAATTTGTGGATTTCCACAGACAGACTCCTACCGTCTCTGTTCTGGGGGCTGTGATCAGACTGACCCACATTTGCAGAGAATCTGTCAATCATGTACTATTGCTAGGTGAATTTAATGGCCAATCAGCGTCTCGGAACTTTATGGTATTGGGGCGCTGAAAATACTGCGCTTTTACAGGCTTCTCTTCTGAACCCAAGCGCAGGTGCAGACAATTAGAGGGAAGATGGCGAATGTAACGAGCGAGATGCAGCTTCCACCAAATTCGGTGAGATCCTTATTTATCTACCCGTTTGCCAGAAGAACATCCCTGTTGTATGATATGAACATTTCATTTCATGGTTATTGTGACTGTGACGAATCCACCTCGTCGCTTAAAACAACCTCTCTAACTTTGCGCGCCACACACACATTCCTGTTATACTGTGTTTGTGAGGACCAATACACTCGCGCTGAGATCAGTAGCTCTATTAACTTAAAACACACAAGCTGTCCTGGTTACCTGCTGGCGTATTGAGGGTGCACACTTAATATTTCAGTGGGGTTAGCCGTGTGTGTGTGTGTGTGTGTGTGGGTATGTGGGGGGTTTGTGTGTACGTGTTTATGCGGGGACTTGTCATCTTCAGTCTGGCTGCGTCTTTGCTGGGTTCAAACCCAGTTTGGTGTAATTGAATAAGTCAATGAATCTGTGTAAAAGAATTAAGTTGTAAAAATTATTTGTTTTTGTACATCAATTGTTTGTGGAGGTAATATATGGACAAAACTGATTAATGAGAAGAAATCAGAAATAAGAGAGCCTGAGGTGAGGGGCTTAAACTATTTAATGAGGGCTGTGGGAAGAAAAGCGGCAATTTTTGTTTTCTGTTTCTTTGTTACATTGCTGGTAACTGGAGGGAGGCTGAGGCCCAGAGTATCTTGTATATGTTTAGTTTCTTTTGCACCCTGTTTTGAGTTTTTGAGCTCAATAAATCACCAACACCGGTAACCCGACTGAGACTGGATTCTTGGAGGCCAAAGAACCCCGTCACAGTGACCCAAATCATCACTGTTACTGTTATTATATAGTAAATTAAATCATTACTGTTAAATTGTATGTATTGTCCAATTGTTTATTTGAATTCTTATTCCGGGTTAGTTGGAGACATACACTAGGCTATATCAGCCCCACCAAAAATATTTTTCACCAGCCGCCACTGCCTTGCAGGTGTTTCGAGTTAATTAGACGATTCAAGTGATTAGTTGAATAGCCTACTAGAATACTTTTTCACGATATTCTAATATTTTGAGATAGGATACTTGGGTTTCTTAAGCTGTAAGCCTTAATCAGCGATATTAAAACAATAAAAGGCTTGCGATATTTCAGTTGATTTGTAATGAATCCAGAATGTATGACATTTCATGATTTTTAATTGCATTACAGAAAATAAAGAACTTTCTCACAATATTCTAATTTTCTGAGACAGTCCTGTATATGGTGCGATTATGCACTGTTTTGGTTTGGTGTTGTCAGTATGATGCAGAGTCTGTCACATGTTTTACAGTTTTTTTCAACATTCGGGCTGTCTGATGGCGGTGGGGAAGACACTGTTTCAGAGTCTGCTGGATCTGCATCGAATACTTTGAATTCTCTTCCTAGAGGGTAGCAGGAAGAACAGTCCATGGTGAGGGCGTCATTGGAAATGTTACGGGTTTGGGTACACAGTGCTGGGATGAAATGTCTTTAATGGAGGGAAGAGGAACCCTGATGATCTTCTCTGCTGTTCTCACCACTCTTCTCACCTTCTTCCAGTCTGCGGTGCTGCTGCCTCACCACCACACAGTCAGACAACTGGTCAGAACCCTGATGAACAGGACCCAAAGATACTTGAACGCCTCCACTTGAGGCAGGAACACTCCTCCAGCCTGAAGTGGAAAAGAAAACCTTTTCTGTTTTTTTTTTTTTGTTTTTTCTTTTTTTATGGGGGTATCTAACAAATAGAACAAAGGTACCTCAGATCAAGGGTGATTTGAATAATCTGTAATCACCGTGGATTCATATATTCAGCTTTCATTCATAGTTCATAGTTAGGTATAGAGCTGAATAACACAAAAGCACAAAACTCTTTATTTAAATTTACTGTGTAATCCACTGTGATATTTTCTTCCAGTATGTTAACATATAAAACCATATATTTCAGATCCAGTTACTAAATCAACACTGTCAAAGTATTTTTTGACAAATTCTCAGTGTTCTTCAACTATTTCATTATTTGATAAAACACAATTCTAGTAAGGTGAATAATACGCAGGTTAAGCTTTCTGCAAAATGTGTACATGACGGAAAATGCTGTAAAACAGAATCTGTGGGAAAAAAGGATTCTGTAAGACTGTTGGCATGCACTTACGAGAGGTTTATTCCATAGCCTTGCAATGCAATATAAATACTAAAACAATGAAATGAAGCCAGATGTGACTAATCCTCAAGGGTTACACAGAGCAATAAGCTTCAAGAGCAAAATAAGTACAAATAAAAAGTTACATTTGTTCCAGTAAAATGTATTAAGTCTGTCAATTATGCAGCTACATAAAATAGAAAGCAGAGATGAATTTATTTGACACTTTCTCCATAATGCTGTGAAACAGCTCAAAGTAAACCAGTTTTTTTGTTCGTAAGTGATTAAAGCCTCTCAGTGGGAAATTTAAGCTGGGATTTAATGAGCCTAACAGGGGTAAATACAAAAACTTGGTATTAATTATCTATCCACATATGTCACATCACTGTAATGTCTCATAGCACACATGCCAGCAACAAGACATTTATTCTGCCTGGGAGCCTTTATTAACCAGAGATAAATTAACCTGAATCAATAATACAAGGTCAAAATGTCAACCTAGCATGAAAGGGTCAAAGTATTTCACTGTAAAATTCAAGTGAAAAGTGATAAGCTGTATGATTTTTTTCTCTTTAAAGGTAAAGCTAAAGGTTTTGAAAGATTATGTATTGTAGTCTAAAATATATGCTCTCTGGTGTTTTTCTGGTATTTAGAGATCTATTTCTTATTCACCGAGTATTCCGTCCTCCTCCATTTTGCTGCCTGTGCTTCTAACTCTAAAAAAATCTGAGGAATAATTTATCCATCGATACATTTACTATGTGTCATGGTGGGGGTGGCAGTTTGATAGGACCCAAATACAGACACAAAAGCTTGAGGTGGTTACTTGAAGGTTTAATGACAAAAGTTCAACAGAAGCCAAAATCAAAAAATCCCTTAAACCAGGAATACTCACAACAAGAAGGGGACAAAGGAATGAAAACAAACCAGCAAAGAGTGACTGAGCAGGGGGAGGATATATGGGAGAGAGAAACAAAGACCAGGCTAATTAGCAGATTGGGAGCAGGTGTGAACAGAGGAGGCAAGAAGGGAGCTAGGGAAAAGGAGACTGACACAAGAGGGCAAACAAGAAATATCTAAGAACTCAAATACAATCAAAAATAACTACAACATAACAATGGAAATAAGACAAATGAAAACTCAGAGATAAAACTTGAACAAAACCAAAAGCATGACACTATGTATGACTCATAAATTAAAATATGTATGTTTATATGAAATAGCCTATTTACCTGTGCACCATAGGAAAGAGGATAACAGAAGAGAGTTATTGTTGTTGATTAATTTGTGTTGCTTTTAAAGTCATGCCTTATTTTGCAGATTTCTATTTTTATTCAAAGAATGTAAGACTCTGGTTAATATTAAATCACTCAAGACGTATGGCTGGTCTCAGTGTACTTTTCTCATAAATATGACAGTGCATCATCTAGATCCTATATAGAGATTTTATATCTAGATCCTATAAATGCCCCACAACGACAAGGTAGGTTGTGGAATAGCTACAAGCTATGTTAATGAACAAACCTAGTACATCTTTCTGCAGAAAATTATAAAGGGACAGGGAGTGACAACACAATAGATCCATAAGATATTTAGAAATTGCACCATCACACTCCAAGGTAGGGGGAAGGCAGCACTACTTCCTATAATGGCTACATTTTTTCGAGTTGTGTTTTTTTCCATTAAAATTGTTTAAAGCAAAAAAATAATACCCAATTTGGCCATGGAATCTCACATTAAAAAGACAAAACAAACGTAAGTATCATTATTGCTGAATTAAAGACAGAAAGGATCCACATTATGAAAAAAAATATGAATAAATAAAAAAACCTAGTAAAAAACGTTGTCTCTGCTGTGAATGCAGAAGAGACAGGAGACAAAGCTTTTTTTAATCAAAATGGGAGATTGAAAAAATGACATATCAACATAGGATGAATTAAGGAATATTCTTTAGAGGTTTGTGAATGGCTTTTGAAAAAGGTGTTTTAATTTAGACCTTAAAAGGACTGTCAAATCATTCATCATACATCCTCCTCTTTCAGTTTCTAGAGCTTCCTCTCCCCACTTTTATTGCAGGGTTATGGTTGGGTTAGCTCCCTTAGCTCCAAAGTGGGAACCTGCTGACCACTTCTCCCACTGCTCCTGACCCAGCTCCTGAAATGGTGCCTTTTTCCAAATATGGTATTGTTCTGTTGTTTTGTCCCTTCCCGTCCCATTTTGTTTTCTGCAGCAAGGTCCTCCTGAACAAACTGGCTATTTTTGTCCTTGTTTGGACCATGTTGTTATCATTTCTCACCCAAATACAACTTTAATTTATTACTCCTGTACTGATCTTATGCAGCTTTGTTTTCAGTTCTACCTTGTCAACGACCTCTGTTGTTGTTTTTATGCCCTGGTATCACTTGTCACATAGTCAGAAATATATCCACTGTGGGTTAAGCGAGAGATAAGTTTGGCTGTTGCACATTATATTGCCAAACCAGGTCAGCAAGCTGTAGCATAATATCCTACCTCTGCTGGAGGTTATAACACTTCTTTATTAACAGGTAAAACAAGGCTCCTAATCTACATCCTCTCTAAACGTAAGTTTGCCAAAGAGTTTCTTTACATTTCTCAGCCTTGTATGACAAGTCAAGGGGGCAGTCTTGTGTTAATCCACAATAAAAGGGGATAAGTCTCTCGTCTCTACTCCTGTATCCATATCATTTTTATCAGTTGCCTTACAACTGGATGGGGCAACTCTGACTTTACTGATCACTCTTTATGTACATCTGAAACTCAACAAGGATTTTTTAATGCCCTTTTTACTTTTCTCTTAAAGGTCTTATATCATATTGTGAAATGGATTTATGAGTAAGATATACCCTAAAATTGCTACAAAGCAGATGATGTATGCAATCATATATCATCTATATAGCTCTCTTCCTTTATAAAGAAAGAGATCTATATGAACCACCCCAGGGGCAAACCGACAACAGGAATTGTTTTTAATGGCTCGCTATGAGTCTTAAACATTGCTGTTTAGGAATTTTGTTCCACTTTTCATGTTTTGATTCATCTACACTGGAGGGGTTTTTTAGCATAAATTTGCTGTTTGGCTCCTTCAACAATATCTAAATGGCATTTAAATTTGGACTCTTGCAAAGCCATTAAAAACGTTTGCTTGTTTTAGCCATTTAAATGGAAATAAGCTGTTGTGCTTTCAATCATTTATCTGGCACATAATTCAAGTGCACTTCAGCCTAAAGCACTCTGCCTGAGATGATTATGTTATGCTCACAGAGCTGTATACAGGTTTGGGGTGTGCTCTCTAACCTCTCTTTGCACGTTCTATCATCTCACTGGCAGCCTCTGCTGCTGCACATTGACACCAATCAGGAGGTGCTTAAGATGAGCTGAAACCTAGAGGGAGAGGCCAGTCTGTGCTTGCAGCTTTGTAACCAGGCTGAAATTTACCAGATCCTTCTTAGTAAAAAGCCTTAAATACTAATCCTGTCTTATTGTCCATGATATTCAGACTATGGATCCCCAGATTGCTCAAGGTGCATCCAAGCTGTTCAGGGCTTTAGAAATCTAGAGAGTTTTCCTGCTGATCCTCAAGACCTTCCTGGAAAAGGGAAATGTTGAAAAGTTACTTGCTCAACTGCTCACCTCTCTGTCCACCGTCCATGCTCATTTTCCAGCTGCCTTAACAAAAAACAACCAAAAAAAAAAAACAGTACTTGCAACAGAGCACAGCATCCTTCCTTTCTTGGCCTTAGTGCGTAGCTCGATCTCCCCCCTCAATCATCTATTACTCTTTCACAAGCAAGCATTCTCACTCTCTCAAACTCAGAAAAAACCTTTCTAACCCCAGGACCTCTAGAATTAATCACTAAATCAAAACTGAAGTTCAGAAGATGATTTTTTTCTACAAGATAAACGCCCAAGATCTGATTTGCTTGTCTGTGTTGTAGTGTCTATTTCACAAGGAGGATGACAATGCAAACTGGCCAAACCATAGATGCATGATTCCATTCTCAGTTATTAGTCCAACAGCAAACAATTATATCAATTGTTCTGGGGGGGAAAAATCATATATATATATAAATACATAAAAATAACCTTGTCCTAAATTTCACTTGAGAACCACTGGTCTAACCTGAATATACAGTAGGTCATGCATTTATCAGAAACCCATTCTAAGGCCCACTAGAGTCCATTTTTATTTTCATACAGACCGAATGCAACAAATTTGCAGAGTTAGAAACGTGGCCCTCTTTCGACCATGGTGAAGGCCAACTTTCATTTAAAATTCTAGAAATGCAGATGTCTATGATACCTTGAACTTTGCTCTGTAGTCTCTTCCCAAAAAGTTTGTCACCTAAATTCTGGCCTCTGCATAATCCAAAACACAGGAAGCCGAAAACCCTGAACAGACAGAGATTGTCTATTTATCCAAGAATAAAGACTCTTTTAACTGTAGACCATGATTAACCTCTTTTGGGAGACAGAATGTTCTAGAATGTGTAAAATACAGAGACACACACTTGTCTGCGTATTAATGTACCAAAGTCGGGCTTGTACCTGAGCAGTCTATAAAACAGGAAGAGGTTTTCAAGAAACAAAGTATAAAGACCATGGTGATATGGCTTAAAATACATTTTCCTTTCTATCATACCAGATTTGATTAAAAGCGGAACAATTTTAGGCAATTATTGAAAATTGGGTTGATTTCAAGCATTCCATCTTGAAAGTGAATTGAATTCAAAGTGCATCAAAATACAACCTCATAAATATACTTGTGAAACAATATTGCAGGCACTGGCATTGAAAGCAATCCAAATATCAGATACAATTTGCTGCTATTCGTATTACACAATGAGGTGAGAACCGGTTTCACTTCAGTTCTGTATTTTAACATAACTTAAAAGAAAGTAAAATAAATAGAATAAAATGTCTAGTCTTATGGTTAAAAAATAACTAAACACAGTAGCTTTAATATCCTCGTATGCATTTATAAATCCAGACTTACACATAGAGCTCCGAACAGTTTGAGCTATGCAAACACAGTCTGCAGAAAACAGTAAAATTATAATAGATAGATGGGATCCTTCGCTTCAGAAGACTGGATGCTTTGTATTTCATTTTTATGGTATAGAAAATATCAAGTCTCACAGCAGTTCTAAAATTCCTCAAATGGATTTCAGTCTTTCATTTAGTATCACAAAGCTTCCTGTTCAAACCCTTCATTTACCTATTAAGGTTACTGCCAGATAACAATGGAGTCTATGGTTTCCATTATCTACTGAGAATAGATATTTTTGATGTTTTTGTTTTTTTTCTTCCAGAGATTCACCTGTTAGGCCATCAGTGGTTTAAGCAGCAGGAACTGCACATCAACTGTGTTGAATCCCTTATTCAGTTTTGGAGTATGGTTTGCCGTTCCTCATGTTTCCAATCTACTATTCCCCTCTGAATCATCCAATCTTTCAGAACCCATACCTCTTCCAGGTTTATGTTTAGAATACCATGATCTCCAGAGGGTATTCAGCAAAGATCTTGCTCTTTCTTTCTCTGTGTGTTGACGGTATGAGTGCGCTTTTGATGTACGTGGTGTCTCCCTCCCTTCTCTCTCCCAACCTCTCTCACCCAGAGAGGCAGGCTATGGAATAATGCATTGAGTGTGTCAAAACAGGGATTATTCAACCCTCCTCTGACCCTGTTGGAGCCAGTTCTTTTTTTTTTTTTTTCATTAAAAAGAAAGATTATTCTGGACTGGCTATAGGGGACTCCACCAGATAACAAAAAAACAGATAATGAAAAACAAATACTCCCTTCCTCTCATCTCATCTGCAGTCAAACCAGTTCAGGAAGCCACAATTTTCACTAGACATAAGAAATGGTTGTTCTGTCAAAAAGGATATAAGGGAAAAAAACATTCAGGACTGTTGTTAATGAAATTCACAAAGACTTTATTAACATCTTTGTTTGTTATTTATACTTGGATGATATTCTTATTTTATTTTATTTTTTTAATTTACAGGATTATCAATATGTCATCAGAGTCCTGCAGAGATTAGTGCAGAACCGCCTTTTTGTTAAGGCAGAAAACTGTGTTAACTTGTTAACATGTTAACTTTTATGTTTTTGCTTGTTTTATGGACAAGTGATACGTCTACTGATATGCATAACTCTGTTTAAGAATGGCCTACTCCTACCACCAGGAACCTATGGAAACGTCTATGGATATTTCACCTCTCTGACATTCATTAAAGTACAATTTGTCTGGACTTTCAGAAGCTAAATGCGGCTTTTTCAACCTCAAAGATATGTTCCCACAGCCTCCATCCTGGTTCATCCTGATCCATCAGTCAAATAAATACTTGAGGAGGATGCCTCTACACCAGGAGTTCAGGCTATCGTCTGCTATTTTTAAGCTACACCCCTGTGCTTTTTTCCCTCTAAATGTGTTTTGGTTCCCAAGTTCAAGGAACATGAAGTCCCATGTTCTCTTTTACCAATAGTTCTCAGAAGAACAACCTCCAAAGACCAAGCCCATCTTTCCTCTGACCTGTGTTATTAGAGGACACACCTGGGAGCTTAAAGATAAAATCTGACAAGTTCAGCAACTGGAACTTGATCCTGGAAGAAGGCCTTCTGGTCAACTCTGTGTTCCTACTTCTAGATTTTCCCAGGTTATCAGATGAGCTCACGCCTCCAATTTATCTGCCTATCCCGGTGGCAGCCACACAACCGGTCTCGACCAAAATTACTTCCCTCAGTAGGGATGTCAGTGAAAACATCTCTGCATGCTCCATCTGCGACAGGATTAAAAGCGTCCAAAGACCACCCTCTCACCTCCCCCAGCTTCTCTCTCTCACAAGCAATCCCTGGTCCCTCATCGCCATAAACTTTTTTACTGGAGTACCTGCTTCTGACAACAAGTCAACTATTCTCACCACCATCAGGTAATTTTGCAAGGCATGCCACTTCATGTCAAAATTACTTTCTGCTGCCATGAGAGCCAAAGTTCTCCATCATGTTTAATAACTTCTCTGGATTCCTTGTGAGATTGTGTCACACAGGGGACTGTAATTCACAGATCATGTTTGTTCCTGACTTAGAGCCAAGCCCAGGTTGTCTTCAGGGTTTCACTCTTATACCAATAGGCACTCTAAGCAGTTAAAGAAATGGAAAATGTTCTCAGTTGCCTCTGCATCAATAACCCCACCACCTGGAGTGAGCATCTAATCTTGGCAGCCTCAGGCTGCTCTACAGTTGAAGCATCCTTCAGGTATCAACCTCTCTTCTTGCCACATACATTTTGGATGCTGTAATATCCTCTGTCCATACTCACCTCAGGTGCTGTCATAGGATTTGGGATCAAGCCACTCCTCAGTGCATGTCCATACGGGACAAAAGAATTGCAGACAAGAAGTGCATACCCAAACTCATTTATAATACTGACCAGGAAGTATGGCTCTCCTCTAGGAATCCCCACTTAAATCTTACTCTAGAAAAATTTCTCCAAGGTTCTTTGGCCCTCATAAGATTGGATCAGTCCCACTGCAGATTGTCTTAAATTGCCACATAACCTTCACTTTCATCATACATTCCAAATCTCTCAGATTAATGCTGTTCTTCTGACCTCCTTGTGCCCTCCTGCCTAGCTCCCTCAAACTTTCTTGGTCGTTGATGGACATCCTGACTAGTCTGTCCTTTGCATTGTGGAATCCTGGTGAAATGAGTGGATTAGTATCTGGGGAACTGAACAGGCTAAGACCCTGAGAATCCACCTAGGGTTCTTCGGTTGTTTATTTTAAATCTGATCACAGAGCTGTGTGCACATTTTGGATTTGCTCTTTAACCTCTCTTGCACGTTCTTAGTGGCAGCCTCAGCTACTGCTCGTTGACTCCTTTTTACGGTACTGTGCTTTTTGTTTCTGTGCTTTTTCTGTCACTTTCCAAAAAGCAATGAGTTTATTCATGTTAAGCTGTTGGTGTGACAAAAGCACAAAAACAAAAGAAAGGCACAATTTATTTGTTAAAGAACTGTTATCTTTGGCTAATTTTCGAATTTGACCTTTTTTTTCTTCTGGTCTAGCCGTTACAAATAAGAAAGCTTTCTTTTTTATTTTCTTTTATAAAAGTTCAGAATTCTGTTATGGACAGATCATTATAATTGTCTGTGATTAATTCCAGTGGTTGCACTGCTTTCAGAACACTACAGTATGCTTCATGATGATAAAAATGACAATGAGATTATCCATTTAATATTATATTATCAGAAAAAAAATACTATTTCATAAAGCTTATGTTATATTAGACATTTATAAAAAAGCATGCAAGATATAGATGTTAATCAACAGCTTACCCGTGAACTCATTACAGGGCAGATGATCATTACTCTACTGTCATAAATATTCCTGATCAAATTGAGCAGGTACTTGAAGTATTATGAAAAGTTTAATATATGTTTCATAACAAAATGAAAAGTGTATAAATAACAGTGATATAATCTAGGCTGATTGCTGCATGACATAGGAGGGTTAATACTTTATTCTGGTGCCCTCCCATTTCTTTCCTCTATCTCCTGTTCAATATTTACAATCACAAAAACTAATATGTTGAAGTTTTAACTGGGTTTTTAAATGTCTAACAGCTCATTGATTGTGCTACCAGTAATCCAACTAACATGTGTTGTGCAGTTACTGTGAGAATGTGCCTTTTGTGGGACAGACACTGTATGGGGGTGTGTGTGTGTGCTAGTCTATGCAGGACCGTGTCTGTGGCCCACACACGCTGCTGAATTTGTAAACGCCTGTTTTAGGATCAAAAGCCTGCCTATCCACAGACATACTTGATTAGTGAAGGGCAGCTCACAATAGCTGCTAAATCAGAGACTGCTGGACAGATGGACCTCTTTCTTTGTGCTGTAAAAACTGTCAGGAGTTCAGAGATATAAAACAGGCTGATGGAAATAAATTTCCTTCATCAATAACATGCACTTACATATGTGTGTAAAGGTTGTGTTAAAGTTTCTTTTTCAGTTTTCCCAGAAACCTTTTACAAATCCGTTCTCGATGTCTCTACTCTGAGAGATGTATTAATAACAAGTTTCTGACTATGTTTCTGAGTTTGCTTCTTGTTGCTTTAGTTTAAAACTAATTTGGTTCTCTCTAGATTCAATTACTGAAGTTAAAGGCTGCAAACTATCTTGAATCTGCAGTATTGACATCATAAATAATGTAAGAGCTTGGCCTGTTTTTCAGTGTGGTCTTGTTTCTCTTACTGCAGCATGACTAATTGCATGTGCTCTCTCTCACCCTCTGACATGGGAACTGGCTTGAATCCATGCAATCAGCTGGTTTTCCTTAGATAGAAACCTTTGAACCAGTCTGACTGTTCATTCTGGTTAAATTGTCTCTGTAAACTGTCTTGAGATGACATATTTTGAATTGGCACCATATAAATAAACTGAATTGAAAACTTTTATAATTTTATTCACTGATTGCCCTTAGTTAAGCTATTGCAAACTGTTGTTTAAAATTACAACGTATTCCCTGATCTGGCCCTGTCTTTTTGGTAAAAGAACAGTTTCAAAGTTCTTGTAAACTTATTGCTCACTGATAAACAAAACACAACTGTTGAGTTAGACTCACTTTTCATAATCAGCCTAGTTGTTCAGTTTGGAAATGGATTTCTCTTTATGGATACACGGGGCGACTTCAGAACACTGCACATTTCCACTGCTGCTGGTCCCGTTTGTCATGGGGGTCTGGTATGTGTGTTTCTGTGTGGGCTGAAGAATGTGTGTAAAGATTAGTGTTCATGTGCGACAGAAAAAGGGTCTGAGTTTGTAACGGGGTAATTATGTGTGAGTCTGTGTGTGTGTGTCAGAAGTCAGTCAGAATCTGGAAAGTATCACCACTCACTGCTAGCACTGACGTATTCATACAACACATGCGCTACCCTAAAATGGAACAAGACAGGAGAGAATATACTTATAATGAGGTAGAGGCATAATAGTTCATTCAGATATTGTAACTTTATACTGTGATTGAAATAGTCATATATGAATTTTCATTAAACTAATTTACCATAAAATCTATATAACAGATATAAGATATCTGCCTGTTTAAAATCACACCACATCCTTATTTATGAATGAAAAAAAAATAGATAAAAACAAATTTTGGGTTTAATTTTCTGATTGCCTGTTTTATAAAAATGTTTAAACCCACTCTGTAGAAGTTGTTTGCATGAATTTAGAGTGTAGTTCTTGCCTTGGGGTGTGTTGACCTAAAAAAAAACACTATCAACTTCCTATCTGGACTGAGGTCCCCTTTACCAACCTAACTCCCCCTTCGCCTTGCTTTGATTACATTGTGTGTCACCAATCTCTCTCCAAAACAACTTATCACCTAACAGCTTTTGACATCAACAGACCATTAGCATTTTGATTGTTGGTCTATGGACTTGAATTATGAGCAGTTATGAGTTAGTGGGCCTGAACCTGAGATTATGTAGTCAAAACGGTAGGACTGAAAAAGAAGAGTACAGTTATGCTTTAAATTTTTTCTAAACTTTTTCTTAATCATGAGCCATATAAAAACAGTTTTTAAGGAATAATTAAGATTTTTTTAAGTGACTTTTTTTGTCAACAGGTTATAAGCCCTTATTGCAGTTGCAGATAGCTCTCTTGACATCTTTATGTGGTAGAAATCCAGATAAGGTGGACTAACAGTTATCAGAATATATGACATGCAGAGAAATACAAATTGGGAGATACAAAACAAATGATGGATGTATTTTGCCAGTCAATATGATGATGATGATGATGATGATGATGATGATGATGATGATGATGATGATGATGATGATCAGCGGCAGCAGCAGCAACAGCATCTTCGTCATCATCATAATCCTTATACAAAAGAGCTTTACATTTACTTTAGTGTCTTTCTGAAAGTCCTACCTCCATACCAGAACTATGTCCGGGATACAGATATCTGGGGTTTCTTGTGTATGTTTTTGCTCTGGCATCTGCAGTGGAAAAGTACCTTTAATACAACCTATGCCCCACCTTAAGATATTTATCTGCTGTATTCAAATCCTTGAACGATTAAATAGAAACTCAAATCCTTAAAACATAATGAAAACCTTCTTTTTAAGATGCAAATTTAATTTGCATGTTTACTGCAAGTATTACCCGTTTATTAGTTAGTGTATTTTAAAACTATTAATATCATATTTATGCTGAGGAAATTAGTTACTAAATTAACTGTTTAAAATAACTGATTACATTGTATATTCAAAATGAAAGAGAAGTGCAAATGCAGTTTTGGTGAATAATGTATCTGTTGTGAACCCTTTAGACTATGGCAGTATTGAAAATACAGAAGCTACAATTGAAGATTTACTTTAGCCATGAAAAGCATCTCTTTCAGATTTCTCACATTTCTTGACAGTGTTACAAACATACATCTAAGTATTAACAGGACAACTTTTAAAGCTTGGTGATGATTAAATAACATAAACAGTTTAGATTTGTTCCCTTTGGTTAAATTTGCTGCGCTGCAAGTGTTAGTTTGAAATATGTGCTGAAATACGTGCTGTATATATTCCCATGAGACAATAATTTCCAAGAAAATTCCTCCCTGCTGAAGTCATAAAGGCAGAAATTAATACTGTACTTACTGTATGTTTTTGGGATTCTACCTGAAGTTTAGTTTGACTATGTTCTGGTGGCGAAAAATGCAAAGCTGCTGCCAAACCATCTTTTAAAGGTAAAATGTGGTTAATCTCTTTGTTTTTGTTTGTTTTGTTTTTTTATTTCAGCTTTTAATATCTTTTGCTATCACACCAAAGACCATACTGTAAAAGCATCTTTCTTTTAAAACACAGCAGTAATGCCATCATAAAGAGAAACTATGAAGCAAATCAGTGATTCGTTTATTTTTTTAGAACAATTTATGACATTATGGTCTTCGTTTAATTCTGTTTTTTGTGTTATAATGATGGAGGAAAAGATTTGTAGACTATGACTCAACAACTCCAGTCAGACCAAGGCACGTACCAAATCAAAATATGATTGTTTTTTTTTTATGGAAGCTGATTCAGCATCGGAGGGAACTCTAGAATCCGAAGCGGGTTTGGACTGTTTTGATCCAGCTGAGCTTTCAGAGTTGGCAAAATTATTATCTTTATCTAAGCTTTCAACTTTTTTTTAATCTTCGATCAAGTTCAAACCAAGTTATTTAAAGGAAGCACTGTATTCCCTCTGATTTCCACCTCTATTTTAGATATGATTAATATATCCCTATTGCACCTCAGGCTTTTAAGGTAGCTTTAATTAAATTTTTACTTAAGAAACTGTCTCTTGACCCAGATGACTTGGTCAATTATAGACCTATTTTTAATCTTCCTTTTTATCTAAAATTGTTAAGAAAATAGTTGCTTAACAAGTGTGTGACCACTTACACCATACTGAACCTTTTGAAGAGTTTCAGTCTGGCTTTAGAGCTCATCATAGCACAGAAACAGCTCTGGAGAAAGTCTCTAATGATATTCTCATGGCCTTGGATAATAATATTCTTTTAGAAAAACATCCAGATGGAACTAACCAATTACATAGACTATAGTCATGTCTTGAAGACATAAAAACCTGGATGACTCTTAGATTTCCGCTCCTGAACGCAGACAAAACAAAAGTTATAGTCTCTGGACCAGAGTCTTTAAAAAAGAAGCTGATTAGTCAGTCACTACATCAGGATGGGATTAAATTGATCTCAGAAAATAAAATATGGGTTATTTGTGTTTATGACCTGTCATTTAAATTACATATCAAAGAGTTTTCTAAAATATTCTTTTCTCATCCCCGAAATATGTCAAAAATTAAAAATACTTTCCAGAGGTGATGCTGGGAAATTTGTCATGACTCTGCACTTTTTGGTTCTGTTCAAGTTTTCAGTTCTACTTTGATTCATATCTTTCTGTGTTTTCTAGTTCATTGGTTTCATTTCTATTTTGTGTTATTCTAGTTGTTTTTGGTTATATTTTTTAAGTTCTTATGTATATCTTGCTTACCCTCTGTTGCCCTCTTGTGTGAGACTCCTCCTAGCTCCCTTCTTGTTTCCTCTGTCCACACCTGCTCACAATCTGCTGATTAGCCTGGTCTTTGTTCAGTCTCTCATTCATACACCTCCTGTTCAGTCACTGTTTGCTGGTTCCTCGTTGTTTCCTTGCTCCTCATGTGTGTTTTCCCAGATTTCGCCTAGATTTTGGTTTTCTAAATTTGCTATTTTTGAATTTTTGCTTCAGTTGCCACTTATTTCTATTTATAAAAACTGTAAGATACCACTTCAGCTTCTGTCTTTGCATTTAGGTCATCCAAATTTTCCAGTCATCCTAACGAAACTAGTCCATTCATTTGTTACTTCATGGCTGGGCTATTGTAATTCTTTACTATCAGGATGTAGTTAAAAGCTTTCAGCTGATCCAAAATGCTGCAGTCAGAGTTCTGATGAAAATTAAAAGAAAGATAATATCTCTCCTATCCTGGCTTCTCTTTATTGGCTTCCTGTTAAATCCAGAATAGAATTTAAAATCCTTCTTCTCACATATAAAACCTTAAATGGCCAAGCTCCACCTTATATCAGAGATCTGATTGTTCCTTATGTTCCTTCGCTCTCAATCTGCAGGTTTACTATTGGTTCCTAGAATTTCTAAAAGTAGAATGGGAGGCAGATCTTTTAGTTATTAGGCTCCTCTCCTGTGGAACCAACTACCAGTTTTAGTCGGTGAGGCAGACACCCTGTCTTATTTTAAAGTTAGGCTTAAAACTTTCCTTTTTGATAAAGCTTATAGTTAAAAACAGAGTGATATTTGCTTAGTCAATGGGTTAGAGGAGGGGGAAAAAAGTGTTAACGGCCTGATCCGGCAAGGGAGAATTTCAGACAGGACAGAATTTTCTAGGTTGTACCTTGAACCTATTGTGGCTCTACCTTTCTCATATCTCATCCAAAATAGTTAGTTATCCCGAGATATTTTCTGTATTTATGCTGCTGGTTTACAAAGGAGCCACTTTTCCTCATTCTGCTTCATTCTTCCATTCTGCAGCGTTTGTTAGTTCAACCTCTAACTTTATGCTCTCTCTGCCTTTCCCTCATCTGGTCTGTTCCTGTTTGGCTGTGACTCCATCCTGGATTGAAGTATCAGCTTTGCTGCTGCCATAAACATCTGAGGGCTTGCTTAAGTGTCAGCGACAAAATGCAAGCCTTTGCAAATCGACGCCGCAGGCTCATTCAGGAGAAGCATGTCTTGCAAGTCACTGACTTGATGCAATCAACTGGTTTTCCGAACCAGTTGGACAGTTTTGTCTCTTTAAAGTGCCTTAAGAGGACTTTTGTTGTAAATTGGTGCTATATAGATAAACTGAATTTCATCTAATTATGTACTACAAAATGTCTCAAAAAGTTTTGCATTAGGCAAAATGTTCCTAAGAACTGCTACTCGTACACATACCACATTGAGTATAATAGAAGACTGATTTCCTGTTTGCAAGCTACACATGCTTAGCACTCAATAAAAATTCCATTGAATGTCTGATTGTGCGATAAAGGAGGTGGAAGAGATCCCAAAGCCAATCATTATTAAGTCACTGAGTTTATTTGTTTTAAAGACCAGGGCTTAGTAGGAGAGCTCAGTAGAACTGGGGTGGTCCACAATACCCTTTTGTTCTTCAAGATATGTTCTAGAAATGACTTTTTGTAAAAAGAAATGTGCAGGTTAAAAGTGCATGAAGGGAACAAAAACAATCATAATTTCTGGGAGGTTTTTTCGTGGACAGAAACTCTCTGGGAAAGATGTAGCACTGATTTGACTTAAGTAAACAAAACAATATGTAGAATATTAATTGCTCAATAAGCAAAATACTGTAAGTGTTGTGGCTACGGTGGTTTTACCTTTAGCACCATCTCTAAGCTTTACTGTTTTTGACTATATTTTTTTCTTCAACAAAAAGTGCATTGTCATGAACTTATTAGGGATGGAACGGTTTATGAAAACGTCTGAACCGTTCGGTTCGATTGTCTCGGTTCGGTTCGCGTGTGTTGCGTTCGGTTCATGCGCTGCTCCTTTTTCTCATAGGTGAAGCGATTACACTCCAGAGCAGAAGGTGGCGGTACTGCGACCAAAGCCAACCACCAGTAGTAAGCAAGAAGAAGAAGCGAAGCAGCGTAGCCGGGTGTAGCAGAAAAAAAATCAGTTGTTGTGGAGAATTGTGTGGGTATGGCAAGTGGGAAAGAACAGGAGTTGGAAGACGCACCAGCAGCACTTAATAGGTCTGCTGTATGGGACCACTTTGCATTTAGAGTGACCTATGATGACGGCGGAAAGAAAGTTGTGGATAAAAGTGCAACAGTGTGCAAGCATTTTGCAACATGTTTTGTTTATGCTAACAGCAACACGACCAACATGTCATGCTAACCCCGAAATCCCTCATACTTCGTCAGCGCTCCGCTCCAGACAGCCCGCACAAAGCAAAGCCTACAGCCTCCGCTGTTTTTTCATTCATTTTTATTAATTTTTATTTTTTTCAGTGTAACAATAAACATATACCGAACCGAAAACCGTGACCACGAAACCGTGGACCCAACCGAACCGTGGATTTTGTGAACCGTTCCACCCCTAGAACTTATGTATTCTCATCCCTTAAATTTATCCCAGTCTCTTGCCAGCTTCTTCTAAAATCCCCTTTCACATTCTGTCTTCATGCACAAAGTGAATCAGGTCAGGCGTCTGCATTGGTGGCTGGTTATTAAGATCACTTTAATGATCTAAACTGAAACCATATTTAGCTGCTTTCTCTTGATTCCAATACCAAACCTCCTGTATCATTTCCTGCCTGTTGTAACAAAATTTAGCATTGTTGTCTATTGCCAAGTATTTAGCATATTTGGCACTCAGTTATTTTAATGCCCCTTTTTATCACCCCTAAAGCTTAACCTAAAGTAATGTATAGGTTTAATGTTTATAGGGCTGTAATCTTATAAAACGAAAAATTTAGATTTCATAAAAATACATAATTTTGCTGCATAAGAGAAAGCCAAAGCTTTGAAAGTCATCTAATTTCTGTTTTGTTCGAGGTGTTTCATTACTATTTACAGTCCCTTTGCTGTCTTTTTTTTTTTTTTTTTGCTGTAAACCTTTAGCTTTTAGCCAGAAGGAAATAGTGTGATAATCACCCTCCAATGTTTGTAAAAATACATATATCTTTGGGACCTTGAGCTTTGGAAATAAACTGTCAGAATCACAGGAAATATCCTGAGGAAAATGTTTTTTCTCTCTCACCAGCCTTCCTTTCCTCAGTTCCACACTGCAGTGGATTAGGGACCAGAAAGCTTGTGAAAGGTCAAAGGTTGTTAAGAGAATAAGCACAGATGACTCTTAGATGGATTAACCCTGAGTTATCTGGGCTTTTCCAGACAATCACAACACCTAAGAGGTCATATTGTCAAGATGCGTACAATAAGTTTTTTCTTTTTCTTTTTTTTTTTGTCGTTGTTGTTGCCGTTTGTTTCATAAATTTTAACTCTAAGCAAAAATGATCATTACTAGTTGAGCAGATTTTTTTTTTTCTTACCTTAATCAACTTTATAACATATTGCCACTGTTCATATATAGTATTCAGGATTAGCTCCTACTACTCCAATCAATTACTTGTACTTTGAGCTGTTCAATAGATTTGCCCTGAATAACATTTTGAAATTAGTTGAGCCTGAATTCCTTGACAAGTTATAAATTAATGTTTTACACATGTGAAAATGAAGAGGAGAGGTTTAACACCCTTAAACTTTAACTGTAATCTATCAACTTCAGTATGTATCCTTCTTGCAGGAAAAGGCCTTGATAAGAGAGAAACGCTGCTTATCAAAAAATAAACACTGAACTCATTTGTATCTTTCAAAAATGACCAAAATCTTAACTTCCTGGAGCATAGTCAGATATCAGTGAAGCTTAAGGAAATCTTCCCTGACTGTAGCCCTCCATGGAAAACATCTCTAAGTAGCTATATAGTATTTTCTAGAAGCAAAAGCTTTTCTTCCACACACAAAGATAATTAATAGGATATTTCATATTAATTAAAAAATGTATTTTTAGTCTCAAAACATCTGATGTTTGCCAGTTGTACTGCAGCTTTAACTCCACAGTAGTTCACCGATTCATTCTGATTGTTTCGCAGTTTTTTTTTTTATACATTGAATGAAATCAACTCAGTTTATCCAAACAACATATTTTCCAATATTTTGCAATGCTGTGCATGAGGTTTGATCATTTTGATGGGAAAAGCTATGCAACTGGCTTTTCCTTGGCTAGATTGGCTAAGATCTTACTTGGCAGACAGGAAATATTTTGTTTCTTCAGCGAAAATATTATGGAATTTAGCAAACAAGGAAACAAGTGTGGTTCCAAAAACTCTATTCTCAGACTGCTTTTATTAAACCTCTATCACCATACATAAATACTCTAAAACTCACTAAGTGATTTAATTCAATTCAATTAAACGCAATTTACCCCCCCCCCCCCACACACACACACACACACCCATTTTTTCCTCAGTATCAATAAATGGATTAGTCAGAATTTCCCCCAATTGATTGTTTACAGTAAAATACAAAATGCTTATTTTCACCCCTCTTTATACTTTCTCTGTTCTGTCAAAACTACAAGTTTTTTCCAGTCAGTGTGGTAAATCCTAGTGACTCTGTTGTGCTACATGACACACTGTCCCCTTCTGTATCCCATCAGATATATAAATTGTGTCTATTTGTGATAAAGAAAAATGTATGCTGGTGAAGATTTTTAGTCATCCAGCTCATAGTCATTCTAAAAAAAAATCTAAAAACAAAAGCACTGGACTTTCTTTCTCTTTTTCCAAGTTTGAAGACATTTGGCTTACCATCTGGAAAGCTTTCTCAATGGAAAATGTTTGGAGAAGTGTGGATCTCCAAATGTGTTGGGTGGTAATCCAAAATAATGCAATTTCATTTAAATTCTCATTTATTCTTACCCATGTTTAGGTTTGCTGAAAACCCTAGCAACCATTTATCTGTTGCTAGCTGAAGAAATGCTACTTGCTTGAAACACATTCAAGCTTCTGCATAGCAACAACTTTCCAAACAAAATAAAAGTTATTTTCATATCACTAAACATGAACAGAGGACTTTTGGTATTTGTATTGAAAAACAAATACATAACTTTTAGAGATAAAGAAAAGAAATAAACATGTTGGCAGTTTAAGCTTCATTATTAATAATGCTTTAGTCACAGTACTCTAGCTCCCAGTCTTTCCTTGGAAGGACTTTTCCACTTCTTTTCTTTTGCCCTTTCCTTCAGTTTAAACCTCCTTTTTCACACAACGGTCTCTCTCTATCTCTCTCTCTCTCTCTGTTATACATTCCTCCTCATCCACAAATCTTTATCCCATTTTCCTCCCCACCCTGGTTTCTATCAAACACATTCATGCATCTGATTCTTTTGAAAATCCAATATTCCTCTATCTCTTTATCAGGTTTTCTTCTTGCGTCATTCCCACCCTTTGTTCGTTATGTCTCTCTTCCTATACCGTTTTTTTCTAAGACCACACCTGGATATGACTCCTGAAACCAAACATAACAAAAACATAAAAACCAGCATATGGAATCTTAAGCATAATAAACAGTTTCAACTGATTAGCAATACATTTAGGAATTCGTAGGAATAAATGGCTTACCTAAGCCAACTATGGACATTGTCCTTTTGACAGCACCCAGACGAAACAATCTTCACCCAACATGAGCTTCGGTAAATAGCTGTAAAAGTGTAATATTAATGTTATGAGGTTAGTGCTGATAGTAAAGTTATTTGATTTATTTTTGCAGTTATTTGTGCTGGATCAAAGTCTTTTGCCTTATACAGCAATTGCAATTTGCTACACATGCATAACAATTCACAAATGAAGTATATTAATGAGAGTCTTGCAAACCAGCTTAAATTGATTAATTAAACTATCATGTATTTGCATAACAATTTATGTTTTTGTGAAACTAGATTCAACTGATTTGACAGCTCTTAAAATACACGATAGAAGAAGCATCAGAGGGCTCCAACACTTTGCAAAGTAAATTTTCTGATAAGGGGATTCATTTTGAAAAATGTTCCTCATCTAACAAAGAATTTCACATATTTTCCTCAAACCCAAATGCTTTCATCAAACTATGTATAAGCTGAAACATAAATTACTGGTGGGTGTTAAGGATTTCTGCAATGCTAAATTATGTTGTGGAAGCACATAAATATCTGAAACATTTGAACATCTCCAAAGCAGCTGGTCCAGGTCATTTGAAAACTTAATCTTCTAACCTTTTATTTTATTGCTCAGCCCCTAACACACATCTTTAATATTTGACTTAAGTATTAACTATGTATGGAAGTCTGCCTATAGGTAATTTCCCTCTGAAAAGGATGTGATCCCTTTGTGCTAAATAATTACAGAAAAATCTCAAAACTATGTGTGCAACATAAACTCCTTGAGCCTCTTGTTAGTGAAACACTTAAAAGAGTTTTTGGTTAGTAACAAGCTTTAGAAAAAGACACAGCACAGCAGGAGCACCTAAAGCTTTTATTTATCAATTTATCATTTAACACACATCACATCATTGATCAGCACCTTTTATTGGACTTAAATGCTTTCGACCTATTGGTGCACTCGCTGTTAATGCATAACCTACCTAGAAGAGGTCTTTCCTGAAAATCTCTGCTAGTTTGAAAACCATACAGATTAGCTGACAGAACATAGTCTGTGATATTGTTTGTACAGCCAGTGCCACCCCTTTCCAAATTAGGGCCCTAAGTGAAATGTTATTGGGTGTGGTGGTCCGTCCAGTAAGGCACAAGGACAAAGGCATATAACAAGTATTATCTATTTATTTCCAAAAAAAATCTTCACAAAAAAGGACTTACATCAAATCTCAAAAAAATATACAAAAATGTGGCCAAAGAAATCAACTAAGGCATACCTAACTCAGGATAACAAACCAAAAAACTGACCTCACAAAATGAACACACAGGGGAATTTATACACAAAGGCTAGCCTACACAAATGAGGAGGGGTGGGAGATGAGACAAAGACAAACAATGCATAAACATGAATAACTTATTCAAACTAACACCTTTTGACTATAACACAACTATCAAAAGAACAACAACATAACACCAAAAATGTTTTAACAGTTATGCCATAAGTGGAGAGAGAGAAGCAGACTCCAACATCCAGTCCCCTGCTTCCAGCAGCCTGATGGTATGTCCCACTTCCTGGTTTGCCTTTCAACCAGTCCTCTCAGTGTATTCTCATTATCAGTTCGTATGAAATCGTACGAAAAGTTATGCACTGTATTTCGTAGGTTTTTGACGTTTTTTTCGTAGTATTTTTACGTCTTGCCTCGAGACAAGATATCAGTGCGCATGTGCATCTTACGCACCATTCAATAACATACAATTTAACATACAATTAACCCTAACCCTAACATACAAAACAGCAAGCAACCTAGTGAGAGACATCATGAAGTAATTATGGCACTGTCGAAAGCTCGTCCGTCCCAGTTTTACGTCCGTCCGCTGATCTGCTTTTTTCGTCTGGCTGGCTGTGCATGCGCACTGATATGTTTTTTCGAGGAAAAACGTCAAAATCCCACGAAATACTGTGTGTATAACTTTTCGTACGATTTCATACGAACTGATAATGGTCCTCTCCACTCAGCCAGTCCTTCAAACTCAGCACAGAAAAGTGGTTAATTCAGATAAACAAAAGGTGTTTACTAAATGTGTGCACCCATAATAGAAAACAACCTAATGCCAAAAAAACACCACAAAAGTGAAATTATAAATGTATTGTGTGAAGACCTTTAAGTAAACAAATACTAACACTGAGGAAAAGATGGAGGAACCTCCACATTGGGAGACCCCCCCATTCCTATTCCCCGTGTGCCAAACATCCACCTTATACTGTACCCCCACACCGTTCCCTATCCCAAAAGGTATCATATGTACAAAATATTTGTATAATACCATGCTATATTACTTGACCTTTATCAATAAGACCAAGGGTATATATAGTATATTGAATTCATTTTAGTTAAATAGCAATGAAAATTTTCATCCCGAACTACTGTGCACAAAACATGTGGCCAATATTGGCAGATGAGGCCCTATGTTCTATGTTTTTGCTTTAAAACTTCTGCTAAAGACCTGGCCCGATTGGTTATGTTGCAGGGTTCTGACATTGAGTTTGTGTCATGCAACAAATATCTTTTTTTTTTCATTGATATGTCCCTCTCTCATACGTAATAGTAATTGAACTTATTGATCTCGCAATGGAGAAATTCACCTCTGCCTTTAACCAATCTCCTTGTGGAGCTGCAGGCTACCATCATGGGGCGCCCGGGAAGCAATCAGGGGTTACTGTAAGTATCTTGCTCAGAGACCCAGAGTGCCGTCTGTGGGGATCGAACCAGGTACTTGCAACCTTCTCAGAGCACTTCTCTAACCACTGGAGCAGTGCGCCAACACTCCCCCCTAGCTGACTCTTCATAGTCAGCAGCTGGTAAAAAAGCATCTGAAGTTAAGGTTTTTTTTTTAGCTTCATATTTTTCATTTAAGCCTAAAAAAAGCAGCTGGTTGTCGACACCATCAAGTCAGTTTTAGATTATAGAAATATTCTGTAGATACATGCCTATTCTCAGGGTCTTTGTGCTTTAAATGCTGTGTATCGTGGTGCCTTGAGGTTCAAATTCCAGGTCATTGTATAAACAGGTTGGTGGGTCATGATTGTCCTCATGAAGGCCGAGACACTAGAATGTAACTATTTACAAAGCTTCTTTACAGCTCTGCCCTTCTGCCCCTCAACTCTTCTCCAACTGAAGACTTTAGGTTCATGCATTCTTTATTTTTTCTTCGCTTTTATTATTTTCAGTCCTGAGGAAAGAGGGCTTTTCATATACAGACCCCTTTCCCTGGAACTAGTTGAGAAAATGTTGCATAGTTATAATAGTATGTAAATGTTTTTTCTTGATTTAGGGCTTTAAAATAGATAATTTAATTTATTTCTTTTGCATGTTTTTAGATCTAACTTCAATGAGAGCGGTTGGTTTGGAACTTGTTTGCTCTGCTGCTGTCTTGGCCAGGACAGTCGTAAATAAGAGGTTTCAAACCTGACAAGGCTTTCCTGGTGAAATAAGGATTAGAGAAAAAAAAAAAAAAAATGTGATTGAAGTTTATGTAGTAGGTTGATTACTATGTTTAGATTTAAATATGTGTCACATTTTCTTCCACAAAACAGGCCATAGGGGTATTTTTTTAAAAGATCAACTGTAACAATTCTCATACAGTAAGCATACCCTGGTTGTACAATAGAGAATATTGGTTGGGTGGGGTAATACTCATTAAAAAAGAAAGGGAAAAAAAAAATTATCATCACATTGTATATTTTAGAAAAGGGAAACAGGACAATTTAGACATCTGAGTGTGTTTGACTTGAACCAAGGCTCAATAACGCATGTGGAAAGCTAAGAAAGGCCTATACTGTTTGATCCATATGACAAGCTACTGTAACTCAAACAGCGAGAAATAGTCATGCCAGTTGTGAAAGAAACATTTTCAAATACACAAGGGATCCCAGTCTAAATACACAGGGCTGTAAAGCAGCAGATCAGACAGATTCATCTCCTGTCTAGACCGGAGGTGGACCGTTTTGAAATGGATCAAGTCCACCTTACAGCTTACTGGAATTGTAAGGCCTGCTGTTAAGATATTGGTGCTAGATCCCTGAACACCCCTTTGGGGATAGAATTCAAGCCTTGGAGATTTATGGCTTCTTTTATAGGAAAAGATAGGCAGGCAGACACACTAAAAGGGTAGTTGTATTGGTTCTCCTGACCCATTTACTGTAAATGACAAAAACATACTACAGAGCAGCTAACCAGTCAAAGGGTTCTTTATCATAGCAGTGAAAAAAAAAAAAAACAGAAATTAAATTGAAAGTAGTGACTAAATTAACTGTAGGGATGAGTGAGAAGATAAAATACCAGATAAAAGCGATTGATTACACCACAATATGGAGTGTAAGCTGTTGGCCTGTTTGCATATATATCCATCTATCATGCATCAAGCTGTCAGTCACCTGTTGAGCTTAGGGGCAACCCAGCAGCCAAAATTCTTTCCTGCATGTGCATTTCATGATTCAGTGCCTGTAGATCCATAAAACTTTCTTTTTGTGGTCATTGTTTAGAGACATGTGACCTAATGATCCCTATTTGAATTATTGGTCCCCGGAAAGCTGCATGACAGTTTTATTTGCCCGCTCAAAGAAAAAGTAGGATATGAGTGCTTATGCGTTTAAATTTGATCCTAACCGGTTTCTTTAAAACATGGCTAGTTTTCTTTTTGTAACATTTGTTTTATATCAGTTTTTGTCTACTTAGTTAATTACTTCAATCTTGTCACTTAAATGTAATTATAGAAATAATTCTTTGGTGTATGCAATGAAAATCATTTTGGCAGATAACTTAAAAGGGTTCTCTGGCTTGGAAAACACTACATTGATGCAAAACAACATGTACTTAAGTGGAATGTATGCTTTGATGTTTCTGATCACAAAAATAGGGAAGAAACTCTGGACATCTTGATGAGCAGAATCCATTTTTACAAAGCCACATTCTGTTTCCTTGCTGCTACAAGAGGCAGCATGAATAGCTCAAGATTTTCATCCAAGTAGAAACAAACCAGAGCTTTGTGAAAATGAGTAACAGAGACCATATTTCCTTAACAGATGGCTAAAATACTTCCTTTGTCACCAATGTTGACATGCACAACAAAAGCTCTTTGTGGTAGATGAACCTTAACAGATTGTTATTTTCCTAGAATACAATAATTTGCAAGGTAAGGCTTCTAGGGATTAAACCTGTTTATTAAGAACACTCACAGATATGTGGTTGGGATCAGATTATCTTTAATTTGGCAAAATAATAACCAAAACTCAACTTTTGTATTGTAAAAAAAATATATACTTTTGCTTTAATTAAAGAAATTGAAGCAATGATGTCAATGACTGCTTGTCCCTTACTCACCACCTTTGACAGGTTACCAAACTGGCACATATCTGTAGCGTCTGAACTCCACTCTACCAGGGCCTCCAGTGAATTTTCAAACTTCTGCACTGAAAAAACCCAAGATTAGAGGGTTCTTCTACACACCCCTAACAAGTCCAGGTCCATATTTGTCCCCAAATTGTAAAAAAAAATCCCAAATTCACCACATATATTACAAAAGACTTGAAATCCTACATTAACTAAGCATTCTTGCTGTCATTTTGATGGTTTACCCACAACTTTCCTTAAGGAAGTTCTGCCTGTAATAATGTCTGATTAAGTTTAAATAATAAAAACATCCCTTTCATCCGAAGTTTCTCAAACGCCTTAAAACAACAATTATCAAACTGCTGTTGAAAAAGAGCAATTTGGAAAAAGCTAACATTGCAGAACTACAGGCCCGTGTCAAAGCTCCTCCTGCAGATTGACTAAAACTAAGAAAATAGATAACATCACCTCAGATCTGAAGTTCTTACACTGGCTCCCTACATCTCAGAAAAAAAGACTTTAAAATACAGCATAGCCTATGAATTACAGAATGGCTTAGCACCCAAATGCAGTCCACCAGATATCTCAAGTGTTTTGGTTCAAGTCTCCTCTGCACACCCAAAATTGTGGAATATTTCATATTTATCTATATTACATCCTTCTCTCCAAAAGACAGAGCATTTTTTTTGACTATCAAAGCTCAGTTGTGCTTTTGTACTTATTTTAACTCATTACATTTTTTTCCCTTTTACTCTGTAAACTGGATAAGTTTAGTTACAGTGTTGACAAAATGACTTGTCCAATAAAGCAATATCTGTGTAAGTCAGAGTGGTTCCACAGGCTTAGACTAAATAGCCTCAAGTTTTATTCACACAGTGTAGAACAGCACAGAACAATGGAAAGGCAGTAAATGAAAAGCTCAACACTACCACTCCCACCTGAGCAGTGCAAGAAATGCTTCTTTAAAGCATGCTTTTTATCTTTTAACTCCAGGATAGATCTTGAAGCGTTTAAAAATAAACAGAGTGAAAGTCTGATTGCCTCAATTTTGTGGTTTCCACAACCCAGATGACTGGGAATTTGTACAGGAATTTTCACATCTTTTTTATTCATCTTTTTTTTTTTAAGCTGCAGCTTCCTGTCTTCATAATTTGAATGTGATTTTAAAACGCAGTATTCTTGTGAAAGTGTTATTGCTTCATATCAAAATTTGCTTCTGTCTCTTTAAAGATACAATCCTCTCCGTCTGTCTTCCTCTTTTCAAATTGTTTGCAGTTGATAATCCCAGAAAAGAGCTCAAGTCTCAGACTGGAAACAGGCTTTGCTTTTTATTATCCTGCCAGTGTATAACGCACAAAATTTCCACCTAGAAAATTTGCAGTTATTCTGTTCAAATAGCCAGAAATGTTAAAAATCTGTTTCCATTAACTTTAATCTGTGCAATGCAAACGGAAAGAGAACTGTGTTTATTTCGAGTGAAGCAAAACAATCTCCATCTCTATTCCATTCTTCTGGCAGATGAATTGCTGCATTTGACTTTGTTTGCAACATAAGGCAGACTCTTTGACACCGTCTGCATGGCAGCCAGGAGCAATTGGAGCGCCACGTAGCAGTTACTGTGATGAGACGACGTGGCGAGCACTCTGGGTAATTAAAAGCATTTTATAAGGTCCACATGCGTGATCAAAACAACTGCAATGAGGTAGGATTCTTATTTAACCTTGGTGTAAGGAGAGCCCGAAAGTTAAAAAATAATTCTGTCTGTCTTTGCTGTTCAGGTGTGGACATTTTTGTTAAGAAGACTGTCAACTATGTGCCAAGGTCTCTGTCAACAACTCACTACTTCCTTTTAAACATTTTCTCTGCTGGAGAGGGGATCCATCAACAAAGTGTTGGGTTTTAGACCCCTGCTGACACGTGTGGGACACACAAGAGATCCCCAAGCCTTTTTCTGACTTATGACCCCATGCTTCTGAGTTTTTCGCTGCAGTACCCCAGGTAGACTTGCATACTAAAAAGTGGAAATTACCCCTTAATGCTGTAACTGTTTCAATGCTTTTACAGAGCATGGTGATGAAAAGATACTCTCTTCCAGCACAGTGTGTATTTAAGAGCCAGGGATATTTGGGAGCTTTTATTTTCCACTGGGATGCAGAAGAAACAAGACATATTGAAAAACATAAAAATATTCACTACAGGTGTAGCAACACATACTGCTCTTTGAATGCCTCTCTCCTTCACCCAAGCTCTCTTCTAGCTACTTCTGTTCACACCTGCTCCAAATCACTTGATTACTCCATTCATTGTTCTGTCTGCCATATATAGTCCTCCTCTGCAGTTAATCTGCTGGATTTTCTTTATTCCCTCCTGAAGCTCTGTGTTCTTTGTTCTGGTTCCTGGGATCCATGGTTAGTTAGTTCTGGATTTTTGCTTTTGTTGCCACCACTCTAGTAATTAAATGTGTAAAAAAAAAACACCTCAGCCTCCATTTCTGCATTTTGGTCCTCTACAAACCTCCACTCAACTTGACATTGCCTCCACTTTGGACTAGAAAATAAGTCCAAAAATTGACATATCTCTTTGTAGCCAAGAATTAATGATGCATTTACTTTTCTTTATGTCGGGAAAATATTTATATCTCCTTTTAAGCATTTGTTATGATCATGCCTAAATATTCAACATTCTTAAACTGGAATCATATATAGTTGCTTTTTGTTTTTCCTCGAAAGAGAGGGACTAAACTATTAAATTCTTTATATAATTAATAACTTTTATCAGATTTTACTAAAGGGAATAATAATTTGAATATCTAATTTGAAATCTACATTCAATAAAGTCATTGGTTTCAGATTATCAATGTATACTTTGCTTTCATTTCCTGCTTTAGGTAATAATGTAATTACTCTGTGTTTCATAGTTGCATTGAATGATCATTTTCATCATTAAGGCTTTGAATAATAATTATTTGAAGTTTACCCAGAAAACCTGAAAATTAGAAGTCAAAACAACTTGATCAGGTGTTTTGCCTACTGAAATTTGTTTTACTTCTGTCTGTATTTTAATCGCATATTGTTTTAAATGTGGAGTCAGATCTAGGAATGTTGTGTTTAATGCTTTCTAGAAAATATATTGAATTTGTGATGAGAGTAGATTGAGTTCATAGAGAGAGCTCACTGATTTCTCTCTCAGACCACAGAGGCTCAAGTTGAGAAAGTCTGAGAAATATATTTGAGCTTGTTAAGATCCTTCTGAAACTTGAAAAGACACTAAATTGAGCATTATTACATCTTTTTGCACCAGAGAATCTGATACACAGGAGAAATAAACCTTAGTCTCATTTTGGTGTCACACATGTCTCATAGTTGTCTAGGGGAAGCACATGAATCCCTTCGGAGATCTCATTTCAGATTTTCCTTTCATCTGGGATCACATGAATATTTTTTAAAAGAAAAAGTAGATTTGTTGATTCTATTTTTCCAGTATCTCCTTCAGCCAGACCCTTCACAATAAAACATAATAAATGGAACAAAAGATCAACATAGAAGATAATAGCACAAATTTTGCAATAATTGTTTTCTCCCAAATATTTTGAAGTTGTACAGTTTAAAGTTTTGGTCCAAATGTGACTTAATTGTTTAATTTCGAGCCCAAAAAAAAAAAATCACTCAATTGCTTGAATTAATATAATATTCAAATATTTTTAAAACATTTTGGACAGTTTAATTTCTTGTGGAACTATTAGATGTCTTTCCCTTAATAATACAAACTTTAAAAACTGCATAATGGGCCGGATTTATCAAGATACAATTTTGCGTGCAGTAATTTGCGCTCGCAAACTGGAATTTTGCGCGAGTGGCTGAACCATGGTTTGCGGGTGATTTAACAAGAGTGATTGCGTAACTGGTGGAAGGTGCAAAACTGTTGGAGACGCCCTATTTAAATGATGGTTTTGCGCGTTTTGTGGTTTGCGGCAAAGTAGTTTGTAGTCTGTACAAACTAGTGCATTAAGAAATTTAAATCTTACAGTGACCCCCAACAAAAAATAAATAAAAAATAAATAAATATATATATATATATATATATATATATATATATATATATATATATATATATATATATATATATATATATATATAAATTGGCAACCTTTATTCCCTAAGGTGGTATGTGCTGCAGTAAAAAAAAACAAAAAACAGGTGTTTTGTATTGGCCTGTGACTGTGGATGAGATCCCCGCAGCATTTGGCACGTTGCTCCACAGGCGCAGGGGGAGAACCCCGACCCCGTCGGACAGCACTTCTGAAAAAACGAGATTGGGAGATCCTAGCTCTCGCTGCAACCGTACGCTGGAATGACCCAGATGCAAAAAAGTGCAATGTTGCAAGGAGTTTTGTGATATCTGGTATTGCGTGGGTCCTCCTTGTGGCTGGCTCCAAATCCATTCGGAGTTCCCCCAACAGCTCCAAAATGGCAATGCTGGATAAACGATATGTTTTGATGATCGTTTCCTCGTTCATTCCAAAAATATTCACACGGAGTGAAAAAATGCGTTCTCTGCGTCTCCTTGCTTCATTTCCATGTCTCCTTCTTGCGACAATAACCGCTGCCATGTGTGCGCAATTACGCATACAGACCATTTGCACCTTCTTTTGAAACGTGTTAAATATAGAGTCAGATACCGTTAGCAAAATTGCTTTCAGGTTTGATAAATCACTTTGCGAGTGCTAAATTAATATATTTACATGTTCTCCTCCCACAAGACGCATTTTTGCGTGTAATCGCCCCATATTGCATATTCATTGCAGAAAAAGTACTAAATGGATAAGAGGCGCTATTTAGCACGTTTTAAAGACCAAATCCTTTTAGCACGCTGTTGATAGATCAGTTTGTAAATTTTTTAGCGTGCGCAGTGAAATAGCTCACGTTTTTATACACGTAAACCTTTGATAGATCTGGCCCAATGTGTTTAATTGTCTTTGACTAATATTTAGGTGTTCTAAAACAATTCAGTGTGGCGAAATCAGGCAAATAAGTTTTCACACCACCACCCTTTTGTCTTAGGGACAATATTTTCACATTTTAATCCTTACTTTCTGAAAGAAATGCTTATTGTTTATAGTGTGACCAATGTTGATATAATGGGCTCCATTCAAAAGCACATATGGTAAATGTCGCTACTAAGTATTGTTTTTAGTAAGTGTCGCATGTCAAGTGAATAAATGTCCGCAACGCATCATTTGCCCTATGTGTCGCATACTGACGTGAGGGGTACACCCTGCGCATCAGTATGTGATACTAAGAACCCAAATCGTTAAAAAATATGTGTGAACGTACATCTGCCACAGTGCAGTCTGGTTGTAGTTACAGAGGCTGTGCAGATTAACGAAGGCTGTCCACAAGAAAGGAGTTTAGCTGGATACCACAGTGGTCTCTGCATCAAGCTCCTGAATTTCACATTCCAGGCAGGAAATGTCAGGCCTCAGACAGAATGAAAATAAAATCTATTTGTCAACCTGCAGTGATTTCACTTGCAAAAACAAAAGGGCAAAAACAGAAAAAGAGTGGCTATTGGACAGTGAAAGAGATATTTATGTGAACTAATAGTTTTGCTTCACAACTCTAAGAGAGAGTTTCAACCAACTTGACCCTTTTTGTTTCTTACTGTGAGCTCGAGTTATTGCAGCTGCACCAGGGACAACCTAGTGGCTTTCAGTGTGAGGGACTCTGCAGCAGGCCCGCAGCGCAGCTGCACAGCAGCTGCACCATGCTCAGTGTGAGCCTGGCGTGAATATTCGTGCTGCTACAGCCAACTGTGTGAGCTACAGGTTCCATGAATGGTAGCAGGGGAAAAACAGGGACTGGATTCAAGTGCTTCAGGCAAACTGTAATTGAAAGGCAGAATTTACTGACAGAGTGGACTTTCCGCCTTACACCATGAATTAAAGAGAAACTAAAATATATGTGATCATAGTTAAGTTAATAATGTCATGTTAAATTATTACTGCTTCAGCTCATATTCTGAGCACAAACTGTGATAAAGGATATAAACCAAACATAAAAACGTTTTAACTTGTATTAACATTTTTTTCAGGCAGCTGACCAGTAGTCGACAGAGTAAGAGACAGCTTTGCTTTACAATTTACCATCCAGCTGGAAAAAAAACAACCGAAAACTGATAATTTCTCCAAATATGACAAAAAAGTTGGATAGTCAATTTTTTGAACTGTAAAATTCTGTGTTTTTTTTATTCATAAACTGTTACGTTTTGTAAAACTTCATACATGTGTATATCTCTTAGCTTTTACAAGCATAGTTGTGCCAGATTTTGGTTTTACCTTAATAAATGATTTAACTGTTTCTTTTTTGTAATTACATTATAGCTCCTTTGTTAAAAAATGTAAAAGAGTTAATCTTAATACTAATATTACAGTTTAATTTAAATAAAGAAAGCACACTTAGAAATAATCTAGGTGCCTGAGAGAATTTTTAACACAAAACCATCTGGTAGCTTTTATATAATTTATGGGGTTGTTTAAAACAGAACCAAATTGATGATTATGACTCTTTTTTTCTGGGCCCTCCTTTTCTTTCTAGTAATCTATAATTCTTTATCTCCTTTTTGTCTTCCTCTGCTCTGCCTGTCTCCAGCTCACCAGATCACTTAGGCAGATATATTACCTAATGAGGTAATTGGTGTGACGTCTCTGGGGTATAATGAAAAATGCCAGCGTATACCTTCTATTTTGCTTAAGTTTTTAACTTAAAATCACATGCCATTTGGCATTAATGCTTAATGCATACATTCTGTTTGTATTCAAAATGTGCTTCATTCCTCCTTAATTTTTTGTATTACTTTGACTTTAATAACTAAAGACCTAAGTCGTGCTGTAACTACTAAGGGCACATTTGTAAGTGACGCATATTTAGCTGGCCACTATCCACAGTTACGGTAACACTGACAGCATAAAAATCTGCTGCTGTTGAAGACAAAGTGCTTGTTCCACTGTGGGAGATCCCAATTTCTGGTATGTGACCTTGTGGTTGACATGAAACCGCAAAAGTAGTGATCCCTCTGCAATTTTCCACCCAAGTCCATTTGTTTTTCATTTGAAACAAAACTATTCACCCTTTTCCTTCTGTGAAAACATGGCATCCCATAAGGCTTTGCGGGAAGTATCAATCACTGGAATGGCTGTTTTGTGATTACCTCAACAAGCCGTATCAGAACTGCACTCTAGAAAGAAAAACAGTGGTCCTTGGGGTTATGACAGCAGAGATAACGCACTGTGGTATGAAGCACAAAAAAAAAAATCTTATCTTTGACAGGATAGAAAGTCTACATCTTTGTGCAACCTCATTATCAGACAAGGTGGGATCACATAGAGTGTGGAAATATGTTCAAAGGAAATATGTCAGAATGCATTACTGGAAGGCAATACCGGGTAAAACATCAATCTGCACTACAAGGAAGTAGCAAAAACAATGCTACTTTAAAGGGATTAACCACTCAGGGAATGTGCAGAAGTACTAATTCATTGCTGTTATTTATTTTTTTCCATTTTATCACTATAATCTTTTTTCTCCCTTAGGCAAAACATACTTAATATGTATTTAATATGTACCTACTATCTCTGCAAAGTAAATTGAAGAAAAGAAGCATTTAGGAAAGGCATGTCAGCAACTTTATGGTTCAGTTTAAATCTGCTTAAATCTTTGAAAAGAGAGGCTGATCAAGACATTCCTTTCTGATTATGCGGACTGCTATGTCCATCAGGCTGCTTTTATTAAACAGAGATCACAAGAAAAAATTCTCCCTCCTTATAAGGACTTATTTTTCAATGGCATGTATGCATAGCTAATCTAAAAATGTTAGCAATCCATTAGCAGTGATTTGACTTAATTACGTGCTGCTTTTGTCTTATTTGGCACTTCATTCAAGAGCAGACCCAAAGTCTCTTTTAAGGTCAATGAGATTAAATTCCTTGAGAAGAATTTCAAAAACTCTTTAAATAAACCGCTTATGAAAGAAAGTCACTATGACTATTACCCACAGTACCGCTGATGCCTAATTCCAAACCCTAAAACTACATGACAGTGAATTATCACTGTTTTTATGTTTGTATACAAACAAATACACACAACAAAACTGGGACTGTGAGAGAAAAGGCGGCAGATAGTTTAGAAAAGATGAAATAGTGTTTCTCAAGAAGAATTTTCCTTTTATGTGTTACCATGATAAAGGGAGAAATAAATGAAGACCTCAAAATCAATTGTACATTTTTTTAGTACTTAATGACCTGACATGCTGCTTTTAATAAGTACAATTCCCTCATCATGTTTTCCATCAATAAATATTATCTTAACAGCAACGGACAGACTGGTCATCTGCACACCCTGGAGAGTCACAGAACAGCTGGTGCTCCTGGTGGATGCCGTGCTATCTTCATACTCCAGGCCACTATGTGGCAACGATGCATGCCTGAAAAAGAAGTAACCTACTACTAAGTATTAGCTCAACTATGGTGCATATATGCCATAGCTAAACCTTAATATTAATGAAATGCAAGAAGTAAGTTGAAAGTTAAGACTAGTATGCTGAGACTCAATCTTAACATAGCAGCTAAAACCGAGGCAACCAGAGAGTTGTGGCAGAGCTACATGATGATGAATCTCAGATACAGTGCCAATAGGTATAAAGAATGAGAGAAGAAAAATAAATTACTGCTGATTTTTGTAAATGTTATCTACGTTTTGGTACATTTTTATTTCACTGTGTGTTGCCAAGTACATTACAAATAAGTGACATGAAATAAAGTGATATAATGATCATACTAGTTAAAACAGCTACACTTTAAACATTTTATTTATAAACTGCCATATGAAGTAGTATTAAGATTTGTGCTGCACTTTAAAATACCAAACTGTTGTTCTCTATTGTTTTTCAATTGTTAGGAAATTAATCGCTTTCTTAAAATAGAAACTTTAAATATTTCAACAATGGAGACAATTTCCAAAAACTCTCTTTTAATGCTCTTATGACCTATATCCAGTGATGGGACTAACGCCGTTACCTTGTTTTAGTAACAAGTAATCTAACTAATTACTTTGACTGTAACTATAACGCAGTTACCATTGCAGACACCCCGTTACTGCACGTTACTCAGGTCACACAATGAACCTTTTTTCATAATAGGACTCGTGCACGCCTTGTCATGAGAGAGGGGAGGATGAGATTGGCTGATGTATAGTGAGATTCCGTCTGTCAGTTGGGTAGGTGGGTGTTTCTGCTGGCGGGTGTTAACGTACAGCACACACAGAGAGATGGAGAGGGAGGATGACTCCAACAGCAAAACAGTGTTTTCCAGATGGAAATACCGGTGTTACGTCGAGCTGTGTTTCCCCATCACATACGGTTTCCCCTGCATCTCCGCACAGCGCAGGCGGCACGATTCACCGCGCGCAAGTGACAGGAAACGCGCATGCTCGCTAAAGGCGCGCAACAGTCGCCCTGTGCTCGCGCCACAGGAGAACTATGGAGAGCGTGAACGATCAAATGATAGCCTATATGGAGAAAGGGAGAAATCTGGATGGATGGATGGATGGATGGATGGATGGATGGATGGATGGATGGATGGATGGATGGATGGATGGATGGATGGATGGATGGATGGATGGATGGATGGATGGATTCTCTGCCTTTTCAACCTACTGTATTTTTTATTTTAAAGATTATTTGATGGCCTTTGTGGCAGGGATGGAGATCCATATTTTATGTCACACACAGAGTATAGATCTAGATAGATAGATGGATAGATGGATGTTGCAGTATCTATAACAACCCAAACACACAGGATTTCAGAATTAGACATCCCCAGTTATTAATTTCATTTACTCACCAGATCTGAATGCCCTGTTAAAAAACTTGACATCGCGTTCTCCCCTGATGTCATTTACGTTGAGTTGCAATAAATGCAAAACTCTCTGCAGGTTCTTGTCTTTGTCTTCCGCTCTATTCAGCTGGCTTTGGAAACACACAGCGAGAAGGTGGGGGCTGGGTGGTGAGGGTTACGGGGGCGAGAAACGCAAGAGTAACGCAATAGTTACTTTTACTACTAACTAGTTACTTTTATTGTGGAGTAACTCAGTTAGTAACTCAGTTACTTTTTGGGAGAAATAACTATTAACTATAACTAATTACTTTTTTAAAGTAACGTGCCCAACACTGCCTATATCTAATTCATTATCATGATAGTATGGAGTAATGGCAGGAAAAGAGGTTAGATTTATGTAAAACTGAAAGAATACCAATTGGCTGTTCTGGCTTTGTTATTATCCTCCATTTATACAGCTGTGATTTACAAGCAAAGTGTTGGCGAAGCCATCGCCACAAGAGCTGATCAGCCGGGTTAAGACAGAGACATACATTTTTGTCTGGCCTTTATGCCTCATTTTTTGCGAATGAGCTGCCACTATTTATTGATGATTGCAGACCGGTGTGTAGCCACTCCCACAACCGAGAGTGGATACCAGGATCAATTAGGGACACAGATTTCGACACAAAGCATAGGCCACTTAGTAACATAATGTAAAACCTAAAAATTAATTCTATTTGCCTTTGTAATGCCCAATCACAAACAAGGGCAACTTTTTTAAACTTCATTGTACAGGTATTGCAGGTGTTCTTAAAAATGCTGCATATTTATTTAATACTCTGTCACCTATGTTGAGCTGAGAGGTGTGGTGTGGAAGGAAAAATTCAGCAAAGTTGGTTGGAGCAAAAACAAAAGGTAATTTATTAAGTCTCTTTCATCAGAGCATGGTTATACTTAGAACAAAATGGCAGCTTTCCCTCAGCCAATCAAAGTTCAGCCATCATGGCTCCCTCTTTAAGAGCTGGGTTTGAGGCGGGCCTCCTCCTTAGCAAGGTTCCAAGATGGCTTCTAAAAAGAAAACACCCACAAAGGTAACAAACAATTCAAAAAACAAAAGGATCATATACACACATATTCTAGAACCTGAACATTACAGAAAATCTTATTGCTTCTTAACAACCTACAAGGCTTAAACTATACCATGAAAATACTTTTGCAGTTATTTTACTGTTAATAACTTTTACTGTACACGTTCACAGGAAATGGTAACAACACAAATCAGTAACAAGCTCAAAACTCAAGCAAATAGTATGCACTAATGGATGGTCACCAAAGTCCACAATGCTCGCACCAAATCTGATTTGTGCTGACATAAATATTATCCTCATATCTGAAAAGGACCCCCTGATTTTCATTTAGATTCCGTCTAAGGTTATTCAGAAACATAAATCTTGATATCATCTGCTTGACATAGTCATGAGATTTAAAGATATAATCCCTCGTATTATATATATACATCTTTACCAGACTGAATTTATTCTAAATTGGGTTAGAAAATGTTACTAATATGTTACAAATAATACAAAAAGATTTTTCTATTTAACAGGCGTCTGAAAAATCCCCCAAAAATATTAGTTTTGCTATTGTGGGCATTTCTATGTTTTGCCTTACATTATTTTTGAATACTTTTGTCATTAATCAGAACTTTATTAACCAATCAATACTCTTGTTCTTAGAGCTTCAACCATGAAAGAAGTACGGGGCAGGTTGACCCTTCCTCCTTTACTGTTCTCTGTATCCAAAGAACCACTGAAATAATTATGGAATTTATACAGCAAATATAATCTCCCAAAAACTTTTCCAAGGTAAAAAAAAATAGATGGAATTTATTTTTTTTTGGCTGCTCACTGGTGCAGTGGCTAGCACTACTGCCTTGCTGCAAGAAGGTTGCAGGTTCGATTCCCAGGGTCTTTCTGCATGGAGTTTGCATGTTCTCCCTAAAAAATGCATGGGTTTTTCTCCGGGTGCACCGGCTTCCACCCACAGTGGCTCCCTCCTTAGGTGTTAATGGTTGTTTGTCCTGTTTGTGCCTGTGTTGCCCTGCGATGGACTGGAGACCTGTCCAGGGTGTACCTCGCTTCTCGACCGTAGACAAATGGAGATAGGCACCAGCACCCCTCGCAACCCCACTTTGGGTAAAGCATATCAGAAAATGGATCAATGGATATTTGCTAAAATATTAATTTGATTTGTGTTACCTGACTATGTTTATTATTTTTTCCCCCACTAAAAGAAAAAGTAAAAATGTATGATTATCTAGACTATTATAAATGAAGGTGAAAAGCAGCTCCACACGAGCTGAGTGTGTGATGACGTCACGCTTCTGTTCCAGTTGTCACATATTTAAGCTATTTTGTCCTGTTCTCCCCAACTCCATACTTTCCTGTGTTCTTGTCAAGAACATACTTGTCAAGAACAGGAGTCTATACTTCTTGTGAATTGAGAAACACCCAATGGCTGTGACAATAAATAGTTGAAATGCTTATATCTTCTCCTCCTTCCAAGCTGTGGATATCTGCAGCACACCTACAGCTATCAAGAACTTGCTTCTCTGAATAAGCTCCCATCCTTCAGTTTAATTGCACAGTGGTGGCTACAATGGCCTCTGCTGTGCCATACCCTTTCCAGATGTGGGTGATTGGTAAAATATTTTAACTGGTAATAAAAAAAAATCTTCTTTAGCCCTTGGGACAACTTTCTTCCTTTTTTGTGTAAATGTGCTTTAAGAAACTAATAATTCACAGTCTGTTAAGTCAGTTTGCTCCACTGGGTTTTGTAAAGGGATAACATAAAAAAAAAAAAAAAGCTGGTAAAACTGCTCAGATTTGAATTTGTTAAAAGATTTTGAAATCTTTAAGAATTTTCCACCTAAGAACTTTGCAGTAACCCTCTTACTTTTTTTTTTTTATCACATACAAAAATGAAATAAGGCCTATTTACTGTAAGTATTGAACACTATGGGGTAACAATACTTGGGAAAGCTGTATGCTAAATCATATGTTAAACTCTTCAATTCTATATGTTTATTAAATCTAGTTGCCATAGTAAACCTAAGTAAACAATTGCATCCCAAGAGATATTTTATTGACTCTTGCCACATTTCTATCTTTGGGTCTTTGAGTTCATATGTGTCCGTCTCAATTGTTCATCTACTGAGTGACACAGTAAAAGGTGATGCCCTCCATTGTCAAGATACTCTAGAGCTAATGGATTTGTCCCAGGCGTCCAAGTTACAACTGAACCTCGCCTCAAACAGGACAAATAACAAAGGAAACCAGTTTAAACGTGACTCTCCTTCATCTTCGTTTGGCCCCAGAAGGGATGAAAAAGGAAAAGGGAGCAAACGTCTCACATCTCACCTCATCTATACCGCAACATCCATCCATCATCCGTGGCAGCTTTAATTCCCATTTCTCCATCCCTTTAAAGGAACATAGCTTTTAATGCAGAGGAGTTTCCTACGGAGGAAGATCTCTTTTTAAATTTTCAGACCAAAGTACTGCTGAAAGTAATTGTGCCTTAAACTATGTTAAAGTATTATAAATAACTATATTTTTTTTTTCAATTTTAAACTATCGAATCAAGTGCAGATACAGTGGGACTGGATGTCAGATTTTCTAAAACTAAGAGACCAGACAGACTCAAATACCAGATGGAAGGTCATTCATAGGGAAGTTAGGAGGGAATTAAATGAGGCTAAAGAAACTTCCTGTAACATTTTTTTTTTTAACGTTGGTGTTTTACATCAATATAAATACGATAAACATAAAACAATTTCATTCAAACACCAAGCTCTCATGCAGTCTGCTTTAATTTAAGGAAGAGAAGGGAAGTATTTGGACTTTTAATTCAATCATGATTAGAAATATTGCTTGATGTCTCACTTAAGTACAAAAACACCTTCTTAACTGTACAATTAACCTCTTTTAGATCCTCTACAGCAGAGATGATCAAGTACACTCCTGATTTCTTAGAAAATTAAAAGTATGGCAAAATACTGGGAAATAGCCCCTTACTGAAGAACCACATCAGAAGATGCAGATGGTCTCTAATGTGCAGTCATTTTTATAAACTGTGCTTAAACCACACACAAACTGGGAGTGTACATTTACCATTGACTGGATCTGCATTAAGCAATGATAAACCTGACTGTATACTCGCCCAGTTCCATATGAAATACAATCACTGACCATGTGCTATGTTCAATGTGATACAGACATCATATTATTTGAAGTAATGATCGGTGCCTATTGTATATGCGCTCAAATAAATTAAGTGTTTTCTTTAAGCTTTCCTAATAATACATTTGATGCATACACTAAATTTGTAAAAAAAAATCTACAACCCTTATTTTTGCTTTATGCAGCTGCCCTTCAAAATGTCTAAGGGAGTCCTTCAATGCTTTTACATTGCATCTTTTGTGTTGAAATATTGAATGTTATATGACCTTTAATTTCAAAATCAAAATGGGTCAAAGTGTTTAACTGCTTTCTAACATAAGTAAAAGGATTTGCTTTCATTTATTGCGGAATGAATAATGAGTTGCAAAAGTGTGATGCATTCCTGTGCAGAAATTATTGATTTACTGCTAGGTTCAAATCCACTCATAATTCATATTTAAGCCCCAAGCCTGTCTTTGATAGCCCAGAAAATCCCTTTTAGACCTGAGTGGGTAGACGTTTGGGAGACTTACAAGGCTGTTAGCCAAAACTGAAGCGTCAGGAAATGAAAAGAGGAGCAAAGTAGCCAATCATCCAACATTCCAACAAAGGTGTACCAGGCGGTCCTGAGGTCAGAGGTGAGGGCTTTCTGCCTGGCAAGCACAGCTGTGTGCAATGAAGAGAGTATGAAGCTGCCCTGACGTGACCCCTGGAGTCATGGCTTCCACTGGGAGTTACCCATAACACATATGTGCCTGATTCCCACTAGCAAGCAAGTATCACGGGAGAACAGAAGGATCCCTTCTCTGTTGTTTGTTTGTCATATATTAACCTCATCCCAGCTTCATCTTACCCTTCTCTTTAGAGGTGTGATTGAAAATTTAAAATGCTGACCTCACTGTGAGCCATTTCAAGAGGAAGAAAGATGTGCCTTTTTTTATTTCATTACTTTAATTTAACGATTAAATGTGAAGAAAACCGGCATGCAAAAACTTAATCTGTGTTCTGCATCTTTTTAAGTTTTGTCACAAAGGAACTTCCAAGTCTCTTTGACACAAAAGACTAATAATGTGTGCCAGAAGACCAAATGCATGATGAATTGCGGGGCTCCAATTTTTTAGATGAGATGCCCTCCAGTCCAAAGACCTTTGACCTCTGGTCAACTCTCACATTGGTTCTGTTTGTGCATATGTGCTTTCTTAGGTGAAGTTAAACTATGGTACTTGTTTTCCAGAGTCCTTATTTTTGCTTTATATGTGTGTCTGTATGCTTGCATTTGGAAAAGACTCCAAGATGTTAGCTTTAATTCACCCCTTCTTACCCACCACTCCACACTCCTACCTTCCTCATTAAATGCACATTCTTCATTTGGCTTGATGGTAGAGCGCCTGTCCAAATTCTGTCCAGCACAAGGCCCAGTGTTTCAGAAGAGTAATGGGATACACCACAGAGGAAGCAAGTCTCCATCTGCCAGCACCAGTCAGGCCAGTATCCACGGCTCTTAAGACCGTCCATCAACACGACAGTCTATTTTCATTCAGTTAAACAAAAAAGTGTTTTTAAAATCACTGTTCAGACACGTATGCAAATCAACTGACAATAGAAGATTAAACATATGCCCTCATTTACACATTTACAAGGGGAGATGCTTCATTGTATTTATGTTTTGAGTGCTTGTGAGTGTTGGCATATGTTTCTTCACTATCCACCTCCTAACATCCTATCTCTCTGACTGTGGATGCAGCGCAAGCCAATTCACTAATAGTCACATCTCCCATTCCTCAGTCACATTACCATAATATATTTTATTTATCAAACAGCCTGCCATGCGTGTCCTCTTCCGCCACCTGTTAGTGATGCTATCTTCATGTCACTAAATGCAAACTAGACCTCGGCACCACATAATTGAGCAATGTGGCACATCTTCAAAGCGGATCCAGCAGATGCCTCTCATCTCCTGAGATTTTATCTAAGAGGAATGTATAAATAAGACATAGGTGTAAAAATGCAGATGAAGGTGGTGATGGGGCGGGGAGGGAGTACATGAAGAAGGGGGTGAGAAAGACAGGTTGGAGCAAGAAAGGGCAAAGGGTGGATGTATCTCTTCAGGCTAGAATGTGAAACATGAAGTTGTTTGTTAGAGTTAAAACCATGATCATGTATGACAAATAGCTTACATATCAGAACGTTACAAATATGATGGACTAGTAGAATAAGCCTCCTTGATTGTTCATTTGGTTTGATAAATGTCATCAAACTTAAACCTGTATAATGAATCACTTTTGTTAGCTTGGTAAACGTAATATAAATTTTTATGCAGATGTCTGTTTTGATATATATAGTATTTAAAGTATTAACTCTGTTAAAGCTTTGTATAAATAATTCTGCTTACAGAATAGTTCTAGTTACAAACATGAAATCCACTGAAGTGTGCAGGGAATGGCAGAGGCAGATGTACAGTTGTTAAAAATAATTACAGGTATAATGCAAGGTGCATTTAGTGTGAATATAAAGCACTATTGGTGGCACTTTTTAATGCTCTATAAACCTTTGATCTTTTTTGGTAACAATCTATCAGAGAGATGTCTACAGGCCTTATGCTGCGTTCACACCGGGGGCAGCAAAAGCAGCAAAATCGCGTCTGCTGCTTCATTTTTGCTGCTTGTACCAGTAATTTCGTCTGAAGCAGCTTTGCTGCTCTCGCTGCGCGGTCCAAAAGTGTGTCTGACGCGCGTTGGGCGGAGCTTCACTATCCTTTCTCTGCCTTGCAGCTATATTTGCTGTGATCAGTGGGAATAAAGTAGTTTTATTATGTTTTTAAGTGAGAAAATACACCTGAAAACTTCATCAGTGGAGTCAGTTCATCCAGATTACAATCCTGCCTCCCAATGTTATTTCTGTCGGAGCCGCTCAGACCCCCACATACCGGCGGTGCGCCGACAGAAGGAATCCATTCATCAGCAGCCTCTGGCTGGGTCACCTCCTCGCGGTTTACCGCGGTGGCTGGTAGGTGTTTTTCATCTAAATAATCCGATCTGCAGGCACCAGAATAATAAAAGCCAACATATTCTGCCGGCAGATGTATATATTTTAAGTTAATTATGCGTTAATAAACTGTTTAAGAGGAGTAATCAGAGCGGTCTGTGTCATCAGCGCTGTGTCTCTCTCCCAGCCAGCTCCCAGATCAGCTTCTCTGATTGGTTGACGCGGCGCGTCGAGCAGCAAAAATTCAATATTTCCATCTCGAGCAGCAACGCGTTTGCGGCGCGTCACGCGCGTCAGATGCCAAAACGCGCCCGACGCGCTGCTTCAGCTGCTCAGACGCGCTGCGCTTGCTGCTCGAAACGCGCCGCGGGACTTTTTGCTGCGCCTTGACGCGCGTCAACCATTGACTTTACATGTAAACTCGCTGCTTCTGTCGCGCCAGCTGCCCCCGGTGTGAACGCAGCATTACAGTAAGTGTTTATAAGATGTGATTGGTTGGATTGATCTTTGTGGAGAGAGTTTGTGAAAGCTTTGATGAATTGAATTGTGGATTAAACAATTTTCAGGAAATTATCTCACATAAACAAACACAAATATTCAGATGGTGTTTTTTTGGATTTTAAAGCTTTAGACTCTTGATAGTTTTAAAATAACTGCTGGTACCTTTTTGTTCTTATACTAGTTTGCATGGCAGGCTTTAAGCCTGTACAGTTCTTGCATTAGCCTAGTGCTGCCTGGGCAACCCAAATGATGTGTCGTTTCAAAGCACAGCCTTTGTGGTCCATCAACGGCTATGCTGACTAATTGGGATGCCATGGGAAGAAACAGTGGGCTTCTTCTTTGACTGTAGGGGATCCTAAATGATCAATTTTGAATTCTCTAACTTAGAGGGGATAAATGACAAAACTCTAGTTTTACATTTCCATGTTTGTGGATGGTCAATCTATCTCTCTTAATTACATATGTGACTCTTTCTTGTAATGTTGTTGTGTTTATCTCACAAGAGTGTCTCCTCAGACCCCTGTGCTTTTGTCAGTTTTGACATTTTTGGCTGTGTGTCACAGTCAGGGGTGACAATATGCGGGAATGGTCCAGTACTGCTTACCAGTAATGGATTTGGGGTATACAGTACAGCAAAGAGCTGCTGGTTTCCACCAACTAAACCAGATACTTGCCCATCTGAGCTATCTGTGAGACTGGTCTGCTTCCCACACATGTTTGTTCCATACATGTCTGAATTCCCTTCTCTGACATCTGTGTTCGTGCAAAACTTCGTCTTTGCACGTGCTAAGCTCTTTTTCTTGTGCTTGGTCTCATAGGATGCTGGAATTATTAATAATATTCTGTAGAGAAAGAATCTCCGCATTTTCATTTTGAATTATAAAATATTAGTCAACTATTAGTCAGCACTAAAGTCTGCTGTTATGTATATAGGAAAAATATATTAGTCTATATTTGAAAATATCTTTTCAAATAAAGGCTGGGCTTTGGAAAACATATGCGCAAATTATTGTTGTTTTTTTATAATGTAGTATCTACGTAACTTTTAAACTACTTTTATCATATTTCCACCAAAGGACCTGATATATATACTACAGCATCTTTGGTGGAGCTATGTGCAGTTGTGTGAACCCACAATTTTTTTCTGTGCTGTCTATGAACACATGCTGTGCCCGTCTTTGTGTGGATTTGGTTATGGGCTCTGTCTGCAATGTTCGAAAAACATTCATTTTTTTTATGTAAGGCAGTTCTTTTGACCTTCCTGTGATGTATACCTGTGCTTACTCTGCTGAAAACATCAAATTCCTTTATGTCAAGGAGAAGTATTTGTGCAAGCCCCACTGAGGGCTCACAACAGCTCTCACTGGTCACTTGTGGTTTCCCATTGTGCAATTTCCAAGCTGTTATACTGCAGTGGAACAGGTGGATCTTCAACTCTGGATTCCCTGGATGTGGACACGGCATGGCTGCACCATTGTACTTCCCCTGCCAGGCACCGTATTCCACTGGGAGTGTTTTCAGAGCAGAGCTTCTCTGCACAGTTGGACACTTAGGGATTTCATGATTATGCTATGTTAGTGTAGAATTTAATAGAACAACCAAGCAGTACAGTAGGGTTTTTTTTTATTTTTTTTTATTTCCAGCACTATCAGTGCCTCTAATGGCTGCCTTTATCCAATAACATTACAGTTTTTCCTTTGGATTTATGATGGGTAAGTAAGTTCAAATATTTAGATTTTTCTTTTTTTTTTTACATTCAAGGCTCATATTTAGTATGGCTGTCGATTAATTGGTTGAAGAGATTATTTTTATTGCCTAAAAGTCCAGAAAATGCAATCCACAGTCTCACATTTAGTCTTTTACAGGTCCACTTTGCTTTTAATCAACTTACATTATGCCCAAAATATTAGCTCTACTCTAGATTAACATGAAGGTGGTGTGGCCGGTAGAAAAAACAGGACAACCCGCTACTTCAAATCGGAGAGACTCACATGGAGAAAAGTTATAATTAGAAAAGTTTATCAGCACAAATGAGGCGCTCCAACCCCAGCACAATACTTTGGTTCTATGAATTGAAATGAGATTGTCTGAATGAATTAAAAGAGTTTAGCTCAGTCTTCCCTGGGGACAGAGATGGCAAAAGTACTCACTTTCCGTACTTGAGTAAAAGTACAGATACTTGTGTTAAAAAATACTCTGGTAAAAGGGGAAGTACTGATTAAACCTCTTTACTCAAGTAAAAGTAACAAAGTACAGGCTTGTAAATTTACTTAAAGTATAAAAGTAAAAGTAGAAACCACTTTTTTCATGCCGTTGCCTACATTTTAAATGGATGTCTGCCAATAGGACTACAGTAGATCTCCGTTGTGTTCATTTTCAATCATCTCGTAGTCCATGCTACTATGCTAACGCCACCGCCACCAAGCTGCAATGATTTGCCGTGAAAGAATATCGCCGAATCTGTCGATTCATCTTGTAGTGGTGCGTCAAATGCAACGTAGATTCCCATCAAATTAGATTGAATTTGGTATTGATGACGTGAAAAATAATAACGGTAACTCCATTGAAATGATTCAAAACTAAAGTAACGAGCCAATTTTTTAAAATGTAAGGAGTAGAAAGTACAGATATTTGTGTAAAAATGTAAGGAGTAGAAGTAAAAAGTCGCCATAAAAATAAGTAGTAAAGTAAAGTAAAAATATCAGAAAAATCTACTTGAGTACAGTAACAAAGTATTTGTACTTCGTTACTTCCCATCTCTGCCTGGGGAGCAGACACTGATGGTGGATGAGCTTAAAGAGGTAAAGCTGCGATGTCCCAGGGTTTGAAGTTGAGGAAGAAGAAGGGCGGAGATGGGTATAACATCAGCTAGTATGGAGAGCTGGGCCCATGGCTTTATGAATGGGATCTAGAATGGCGATTGTCCTCAGAGGAGGTGCGGTCCCAAAGAACAAGCTTGAACATACGACGTCAGCAGCAGTCTTCGAGGTTAAATTTACGCTCAAGCTCCATTTTTAGAAAAGCAGCCAATGGCCCACGTATCTGGGATGCTTCAGAAACATTCTGCTTTGACATATTGCAGTGATCACTGTGATGCCTGGGCCATGGTGGAGCCACACCACTGTACATATGCGGAGCTTCCACATTTATTGGACCTGAGAGCGAACTAATAAAAGTAAGAAAAAAAACCTCCAGGTAATATTTGGATGTGGTTTATATCTTGCAAAAAAAACCACAATATTCCCTGTAAGTTTAGTTTGTGAATATCATCATCATTACATAAAACATTGTGGCTGTTGTGAATGTACTTTTTCTAATTATGTTACTACAGTACAGCATCTATCCATCCATTAGCTTTTTTTTCCTTTTATTTAATTAATCATATGTGTACAGAATGGGCTGAGAAGAGTGGTAACCATCTGTATATGTTCCAGTCCCGCCAAGTTCCAAATTAATCAGTGGCGCACAGTACATCTGGTCAAAATCACAATTTCTGCTGCCAAGCTCTTAATGCTGCAGCATGATATTTAATATCAGTGAATTCAGTTTCAGTTTTTAATACACTCTCCATAAGCTTAACGATTACATTTAAACAAAAAGTTGTTCTAAGATAGTGTGATGAATGCTGGTTGAAAATAGCAAGCACATTAGATAGTAGGGAAAGCCTCTTCCCATCTTGCTTTTAAAAAAACACATAATAATCAATTTAATACCAAGCCAATCTAAAACTATTTTAGCTTTTGACACCACTCTGCACTAATTTAATATAGACCCAACAGAGAATACACTCAAGGCTGATAGAATAGTGATGTTCGGCCACATGTCTGGGGAGTAGTGCGCTTGTGCTCTAAGAAAGTTGCAAGTATCCGGTTCGATCCCTACAGCCTTCACTCTGGGTTCCTGAGAAAAATCCTTAACCCCTGATTGCTTCCGGGGCGCCACGCAATGGCAATCCATTGCCCCCCAATGGGAATGGGTCAAAATGCAGAGAACAAATTTCCCCGCTGTGACACAATTAAGGGATTAACTTATTTTTTTAACATTAGCCATGCATGGCTGTGACTGAAGTGTCAGTGATTGCGGAAAACTAGATAAACAACAATGCTCTCAATGTTCCTAAAAAATACCCATATTTCTGGATAGTTACACCAGGTGTACCAACTTACAACTTTTCTGTTACTGACACTATTCACACTGCATCTAATTTAAAGCCGTAGTATTGTTTATTTTGGAATGCATATTGAAATACACATAGTGCCATAACCATCAAACAGTGGATGTGGAAAGACTTCTCAGTACTGCAAGTTTTTCAAGTTTAGTTATGTTAAAGCCTTATTTCAAACAGCTTTACATTAATCTTTTCTTATAACTTTACAGTAAATACCCAATAGCAATGTGAAAAACCTCTTTTTAAGATTGTTCCAAACTTATTACAACGTGAAAAAAAAAGTTGCATACTGTTTACCACAAATCATCCTCCAGATGTTTCTGCAGCTTAAAACTAATCCATCTGTTGTAAATCAGTTTTTGAAAAAGATGAGGAAAGTCCCAAACCTGTGTATACAAGGTTGCACTGTTAACAATGCCTGTCAGCACACAAACACCAACCATGATGTCAAAGGAATCGCTGACAGGATTCTCTTGAGGCACAAATCTGTGGAAGGATGCTGGAGGTTTTAATAAACATAGTGACCTCCATTATTAGAAAATGAATGAATTTTGGAATCCCCAGGACTCTTCCTAGTGCTAACTGTCTGCCCAAACTGAGTGATCAGGGGTAAAAAAGGCAGGGGAGGTGATCAGGAACCCCATAGTCAGTCTTTCAGAGCTCCAACTTTCCCCTGTGGAGGCAGGAGAACCTTGAAGTAACTATCAACTAACAACTATGTCTGCAGTTGTAAATTTGCCAATCAGGCTTGTAGAGTGGCCAGATAAAAGCCATTCCTTAATAAAGGGCAAAAGGCAAATTACAACCTGTATACAAAATGGCAAAACATTATAAATACATTTCTCTGGTCTGCTTAGACAAAACTGAATACTTTGTTGAGAATGCAAGGCGTCATATTTATTGGGAATCAGGCACTGCTCATAAACAAGACAATAGCTACCCTAACCCATGAGACAGGTGTGAAAATTGTTGGCATAATTTTTAACTAAACCTGAGGCTATAGTTGCTGCTTAAGGCGGATCAACAAAGTATTAAGTAAAGGCTGTGACTGCCTAAATGGGATTTAGCATTTTTCCATTTTTAACAAACTTGCAACAATCTCAAAAATGTGTTTCACATTGTCATAGTAGGGTACAGTATTGTGTGTTTAAATTAGTTTAGTATATTATAATTTAGAATAAGTCTGTGACATAACTGCACATTAAAGTGAAGAATTGTGTATACTTTCCAGATGAAATATGAGCCTGACAGCCTATATTTTTTTAAAACATAGTCAGTTTTTACAAGAATGTAAGAATGTTTACAATAAGTAGAAAGTAAGAAATTATCCAAGCTAGAGGATTAATTTAAGTGTCAGAATGACTCTCATTACCCATAACTTTAAAAATGCTGTAATTACTGAATCTTTACCCTTTGTTTTTTTTTGGGGGGTAATCTATTAATATCATTACTGACGATTCACTGCTGGAAATATCTTAACTATTCCCAATTAACACTGTTTTTTATTGGAGACTTGACCAAAAACTAAAAAAAAGACAATTTTTAAATTCTAAAACACATCAGTGCACATCAGTGGGAAATAATTGCATGATATGGAAAAAAAATTGGAGGCAATTTACAAAGCTTCTGGTGTGTGCTTTTTCCTCCAGCTTCCTTGGGTGAAAAAGGACATCCTGCTCAGTGTTCAATTCACAAGTTAAATCACTATCAGTAATACAGTTAATTAGATTTGTAAAAACATTGGCAGCAAAGTCTTTTCCTTTTTATTTTTACTTTTTCTGACCATATGTAGCCTGTTCAGTTAAGGATTTATTCAAGGTTTCACTCCTTTAATGTAACACGTTTCAACAAAATGTGTTTACATTGTCTTAAATTATATATAAATAGATGTCATACAAAAACATGAATTGAAAAAAACAATTCATGCATTTTTTGCATCAACCTAAGCATATAACAAAATTCTTTCATGTCCGACACTGCTAAAATAAAACATCTATGTCAGTTCTGTTGTCTTTCAGATTTTGTTTCGACTTGGGGCACTCTTCTTTTAATAAGTACGGTAATGTTAATCTGGATGGATAATGCTTAATGGTATCAGGAGTTTAAATGTGACTTTATCCTTGAAATCTACATATCACTATATTTTTTTGTAAGTACCGGTAGTCATATATTTGTTAACTGTATATATCATACTGCATGGCTGTGTTTCTTTAGTTCAGGTATTTAGCATGCTGAGATGAGTGCACCATTACCTGATGAGATTCAGCTTTTCTCTAATGATACATCAGATTAAAGAAAGGGAGTATGACAAGAGTGCAAGAAGTTATCTTATACCTATACGATTTCCCCAGTGGTAAAAGGGTTCACATGGCAAGATAATCATACCAATTTCTGCCCCACTCTTCCCCTTATCGGGGGCCTCTTGGGCCTGATAATCGGGGAGATAATCCTGCTGTGTGTGGTGTGTTAAGATTGATTTGGTCTGCTTGCAAATCAGCGTAAATCCAACATGTTGGCTTGTCTTGGCCCAATACCCTGTCATTTGTGATGTTCCTGGAATCAGGTGCCCTCAAATCAAAGGCTTTCTTAGTTTCATGAGGCACATCAACCACTTTGGGAAGCTTATCTGGGAACTAGCTGGCAAACAGACACTGCATCCAAGCCATAATCTCTCCTCTTGCAGATCTATTATCATAAAACTATAAAAATGAACAAGAATGCTGTATATATATATATATATATATATATATATATATATATATATATATATATATATATATATATATATATATATATATATATATATATATATATATATATACCCCTATATATACACTCACCGGCCACTTTATTAGGTACCCCATGCTAGTAACGGGTTGGACCCCCTTTTGCCTTCAGAACTGCCTCAATTCTTCGTGGCATAGATTCAACAAGGTGCTGGAAGCATTCCTCAGGGAGTTTGGTCCATATTGACATGATGGCATCACACAGTTGCTGCAGATTTGTCGGCTGCACATCCATGATGCGAATCTCCCGTTCCACCACATCCCAAAGATGCTCTATTGGATTGAGATCTGGTGACTGTGGAGGCCATTTGAGTACAGTGAACTCATTGTCATGTTCAAGAAACCAGTCTGAGATGATTCCAGCTTTATGACATGGCGCATTATCCTGCTGAAAGTAGCCATCAGAAGTTGGGTACATTGTGGTCATAAAGGGATGGACATGGTCAGCAACAATACTCAGGTAGGCTGTGGCGCTGCAACGATGCTCAATTGGTACCAAGGGGCCCAAAGAGTGCCAAGAAAATATTCCCCACACCATGACACCACCACCACCAGCCTGAACCGTTGATACAAGGCAGGATGGATCTATGCTTTCATGTTGTAGACGCCAAATTCTGACCCTACCATCCGAATGTCGCAGCAGAAATCGAGACTCATCAGACCAGGCAAAGTTTTTCCAATCTTCTATTGTCCAATTTCGATGAGCTTGTGCAAATTGTAGCCTCAGTTTCCTGTTCTTAGTTTAAAGGAGTGGCACCCGGTGTGGTCTTCTGCTGCTGTAGCCCATCTGCCTCAAAGTTCGACATACTGTGCGTTCAGAGATGCTCTTCTGCCCACCTTGGTTGTAACGGGTGGTTATTTGAGTCACTGTTGCCCTTCTATCAGCTCAAACCAGTCTGGCCATTCTCCTCTGACCTCTGGCATCAACAAGGCATTTCCGCCCACAGAACTGCCGCTCACTGGATGTTTTTTCTTTTTCCGACCATTCTCTGTAAACCCTAGAGATAGTTGAGCGTGAAAATCCCAGTAAATCAGCAGTTTCCGAAATACTCAGACCAGCCCTTCTGGCACCAACAATCATGCCACGTTCAAAGTCACTCAAATCACCTTTCTTCCCCATACTGATGCTTGGTTTGAACTGCAGGAGATTGTCTTGACCATGTCTGCATACCTAAATGCACTGAATTGCTGCTATATGATTGGCTGCTTAGAAATTAAGTGTTAACGAGCAGTTGGACAGGTGTACCTAGTAAAGTGGCCGCTGAGTGTATATATAAATATATATGGGGGTTACGCTTTCCTTAGGTGTACATGAAAAGCCGGTGGAAAATATGCTTTATTCTGGAACACTTCTAGAAAATCCATCCCAGAGAGCCTAGACAGTTTGAGGTAACTGTCACTGGAGATTGTCAGGGATGGCCCTGTATGTGCGGTCCGCTGCTCTTAGCAACAATGAAATATTTCAAAGTGCTTAGTTAAGCGTAATCCTGATGAATGAAATGCAAAGATAATGTTTTGTTGATAATGTTTTGATGATAATGTGTTGCTTTAAAACATCTCAAAATTACTTTTTTCCATCTCATCACAGGGAATAAAGCAAAGTCAGACTCCATTGCTTCTACCAATCCACACAGAGACTAGCAACCTGAGTCCGATGTACTTGTAAACTTCGCCCGATACTCACCAAGAGATTCAATATCAGCTTGTCTGTGGTGTACTGTGCTTTGAAAATTCATCTGATAAAGTTAGCTGTAGATAAGGTTTGGAAGGAGAACTTGAGGTAAAAAAACAAAAAAAAGCATTTAATTCATGAATTATGTTCTACATAATTGTTTTAAAGCTAAACTGTTTTATGCAAGTGAAGAAAAATGTAATATGTAATAAGTAATATATACATAATATAATATATAATATAAATAGAATTTACTACATTATTGGAACTACTTTTAAAACCTTTGTCTTCATAAATAGTCTGAGGTCTTTAGCTGTAGATATGGTTTGGAAACGAAATCTGAGGTCTGCTAAGGTTTACTGTTTCATAAAAAAAATTATGAAGCTATTGTCATCATTAGCATTTTATTCATTAACTTTGTTATTAAATGAAAAAGCAGATGCTGTAATATGGTGAATTTACTACGTAACGGGAGATATTAATAAAACCTTCATAAAGAGTCTAAGAGGTCTTTGCTGTTTCTTTTAACACAATTAATATTTTAGATGCATTCACATTCTTTTTTCAGCTGTAGCAATCCTGTAGCAAGTTAGGTCTCAGGAGAGGAGAAGCTAGGTCACTGCAGAACAAAACAGAAATGTTGTTTTGGGTAATTTTTTCAAGGGGACTGACTGATTTTTCCCCAAGGTTCAAAAGTAAATATTCAAAATATGATCCATTCCATGGAGAACACAGGATACTTAATAATGTACCAACTGAACAAATTCATGTTGAAAGGACTTCTTCCTTTTTGAAGATCAGATACTTAGGGAATTTTCTACAAAGTAGAAACTGAAAGAAACTGTTAGTTTTGATACCATATTGTTCAAGTTATTATCTAGTTCTATGTTTAACTTCATCTAGTAAAGTTGAACATATATGTGTCTATAATCATCAAGCTGTTTTTTTGGTTTGCTTTTGCTGATAATATTTTGTTGCAAACACATCCATGCTTCTGTTTTGCTTTCTGTGGTTTAATGTTGATAGGACTTTAATATACTAATCCTGAACTTTTTCAAAGTACACTAAATGTTTCTTAAAAAGTATATGCTTAATGACTTTTAAAGACTTTTCTTACACTTAAAAATAAACATGTATTTTTTTGTATTCTTGTATTTTACATACAGACAGCTATCTTCTTTAAAACTATCTATTTTTAAACAAAATTCTCAATGCAATATCAAATGTTTTACCACATTATAATAATGCATATCTGCCTTGAATTTTGTTTACATTTGAACACATGCACTTTGAGTTAAAGGTATTGTGGAGGGTTTTCAAAAATCTTTTAAAAGACACCCTCTTCACTTTAAAAAAAAGTAAAGAGAAGAGAGATTTTCAGGATGGGAGGCATTGAAACATGTACCTTTTTTGTAAACACTGGGTTGTTCATGAGGGTGGATTCTCAGCCTCCCCATCACTTCTTCTTTACCCATGACTGCTAATCTACCCCACACCACCGATTGCATTGTCAAATTTTCTGATGACAACAATATATTTTGATATCAGATAACACAAGCAACTCGGAACCGAACATCCTCAAAAAACAAGAAACAAGTAGGAGACTTCATGATATTGAAAAGGAATGAGCACTCATTGGAGTTAAAGGAAGTAGAGAACTTTAGGTTTCTTGATGTGTATGTCTCTGACCTCACCTGGGCAACTCACATCTCCTGTCATGTGAGGAAGGCTCAACAAAAATGTTTTCTTAGAATGCTTATGCTTACTCACCTTCCCCAGTACTTGTTGACTATAACTTGAATTGAGTGGCTATAGTGAGAGCCTGTTAACATATCCTTCGACAGTATGGTTCTCCAACTGCATTAAGGAGAATATTAAGGTCCTCCAGCAGCTAGTTAAGGCAGAATAGTTTACTGGGACTACATTAAAGACTAAATTCATATAAAAGCCAGTAGCATTCAAAAATACCCTACCCCTCCTCAATATCACCTTTTCTCCTGTGCCCTCTGAGATATAGCATGGACAAATGTAATGCTAAATGCATTCATAAACTGAAAGTAAGCATAAGACATTTATTTTCTACATGCCTCCACAGCTGCAAACTATTACCAACATTAAAAAAGTGTTATTGTTTTTTTGTGGAACATTTCACTATCAGTGTTGATGCTGGAAAAAGGAAGCAGACACAATGAACTGTTGCTGTTTTAAAGGCTCAATTCTTGTTTATTAGTGGAAATAGTTGAATTGAGGTCCAACCTTTCAGCACATGCATGGGCTAGTTTAATTACTGAAAGGAAGTAAAACTTCCCTTCATCTGAGGCAGGAACGTGCAGTTTCATTCATGCTGTAACTATTCTACATTATTAACTTTATAAGTGCCACAAACTGATTAAGAAAGGATAAAAAGGTTCATGGCTTTACTATAAGTAATAATAGCATAATCCACATCAGTAAGTCATGATGAATGCCATTATTCTTGCCTCATGGACTGTGGGCAATGAATTACTTGTAAGCAAATGCTCCTGTTTAGGCAACTGCTTGCTCTGAGAAGGAAGCTGCTTATTGCTTTGACATTTGTGTGTACCTTTCAGTTGGAACAAAGGTCAGGGTTACCTCTTAGTGCATTTTTGTTTAACCAACTCGGTCACATAAATGAATGAGATGGAGAAGGCCAATAGGAAACCTTCACATGACAGACTAATGAATGAAAGTCTGAATGTGACCTCTGGGATGTAAGGTCATAAACACTTTGTATCATGGAAAAGGTTTTTTTTTTTTCTGTGCTCGCTTGGGAATGAGCCAAGCCTAATTTAATACATTGTGATCAAATGTGTGTGGCTTGACAACCAAACCACATACCACATCTTGAGTTACATTTTACAAAAAAACAGCAACATTACCAACATTGGAATCTGAGGAGGATTTTAACTGTTTCACATTAACGCTCAAGCAGCGTCTATTTTTTATATTTATATATATATATATATATATATATATATATATATATATATGCATATATATTTATACATATTTATACATATATGTATATATATGTATGTATACATATATATGTATATATCTATCTATCTATCTATCTATCTATCTATCTATATATATATATATAAATTTTTTTTTATATATTTTCTTCTCCACTTCAATAAAGCGAAAATGTGTCCATATATCACGTCTCCTCTTTCTCCCAAGCCCCGTGCAAAGCATGTTTTACTTTTAACCTGTCGCCGCCTCGCCGTGTATGTGTTGTGTAGGCTACTCTGTGTCTCTAGGTTTAAAAGTGTGTGTGTGGCGGAAGAGCTGACGAGGAGGAGGCAGAGGAGGAGACAGGATTTGAAAAAAACATAAAATAATAATATGTAATTTTCGTCTAGTCTTTGTTCGTGAACTAAAATGTCCATAGTCTTTATTTACCGAACTGCATTTTCGTCTCGTCTTTATTAGTCCACAAAAATTATTTCTGATTTACTCCAAGTTATTGTTTATTAGTGGGGATTTTCGTCTCGTCTCGTCTCGTCTAGTTTTCGTTCGGTGAAAAATGTGCGTTGACGAAAATATTTTCGTTTAGTTTTCGTTAACGAAATTAACACTAGTGTCTGTCTCTTTGTCTGTTTAGCATTTCTCTAGTTTTATTTATTTACTATGAGGTTGGACGAGACGTCTTCTTCAAACATGAAGCATGGATTCTTACAAAGAGTAAAGTGTATACATGTTTCCATCCCATATGTAATTTAAAAGTAGATTACTCACGCATATAAGTACTGTACAATATGAGGCGCAGCTTGATACGAAGCCTTTGTAGCCTTCCACTGAGTACAGTGGAGTTCTTGTACTCTTCTCCCCAACTGCAAAACACCATCTGAGATAAGCCAAGCACTGGGAAAGCAAGATAACTCTAGACATCGTCCCTCAGCAGAAAACAAATTTAAAGACTAACCTCTAAAATCCTACAGCTGTTAGATTTAGCTCTGGAACTGCTTCTCTTCATCCTGGTTTAACTTTAATAAAAAGTAAAATATTTTCACAAATTATCATGGATGCAGTGCCCAGAATATGTATTTAAGCCTGCTTTGTATTTTATTAAGAAGTTAATCCATCATGGAAAACTTAGACAATAAAATCAAGCAAATTGCAAGGAATAACAATAATGAGGAAGAAGCGTTCCTCTGAAGATGTCTGCTCATGCATTAAATTGCAAGTCGACCTTAACAGAGAAGTCCACAAAAACTCCTTAGTATAATAAATTATGCAAGGGAAACACTCTGAAGAAGATAATGCCATCTCTTAATCGTTACAAGGAGATTTTTAGCAGATCTATAAAACCTGCAGAATGAGAACTTAATTCCACTGAGGTGTGTGTAGCAGTAAAGCTCACTGCTGTTTGTTTATGCTTGTGTTTGCTTTTCCAAATTGTGTTGCAGGATCTTCACATTTCTTGCCCTGTAGTTAACATCTTATCTTGCATTTCAGTCATTTTCTTTAGATTGTTACTATCTTTCTGATTTTGTAGCTGACTTAACATTTATACCAAAAGCATGATGCTAGCCACTGAAAGGACTTTAATATCAACAGCAATAACTAACACATTAGAAACGTCCCTTTTTTTATTTAACTGAATTATAAAACCTAAAACATAAATGTTAAAGCTTAGACACATACCGTTGTCTCAAAACTGTGTGTCTGTCTAGCAAGTTAATTCCACATAACATTTACAATTGATGTGGCAAACTGTGATCTCTCACAATAAAGATAATCTATATGATCCTCACATTTTTTGCTAATTTGTCATACCTGTGTCCTTTTAACTGGGTGATGTACGGTACAGTACATGTGACTTTAGTCATCTGCATTGACAAGGCAATCTGCCAGAAATGTGACTTTTAATGCCATTCTCAAAATAATGACCCTTGATTGAAGACTCATGTTTTTTTTGGACAAGGGAATAGAAGGAAGAAGTAATCAAAGGTGGTGATGAAGTGCATGACATTTTAAAGGAGCAGGTTTCAAGTGAAGGTGCACACATTGTTAAGGCTTCAAACAAAGGGAAGCTCTTTGCGTGTGGAAAGGCAGTGTCATCCATCTCACTCTATATTGATTTGCTTCAGTCACAGCTGCCCTTTTCAATGGAAGATGTCAACTGTCATTTCCTGCTGCTGTGATATGGAGGGTCTTAAAACAGTAGGGAGCAGCGAGTTATTTAATGAAAAAGGTTTTCTATATAATTTCAAAGTATGGAGGATGAAGTCTATTTATGTAAAAGACAATTGTTTAAGATATAGAAGAATCTAGATATTCGCGAGCATTTTTTTATAAAATGCAATACCTTTTAACTTTATACTATCCTTTTTTAATCAGAACAAGCTTTTCCTGTTTAAGGTTATTTAAGCTATAACTATTTGCAAAAAACACGAACATTTATGAGATGTTTTAATGAAATTAAAAACTGAAAATGTACGTACAACAAAATTACTCTGATTTCTTTAATGGCCATCTTAATTTAATTTAAGAAAACCCACAAGATAATGCCATAGCCTTGTAAGGTTTTGATTATGGGTGATTTAAAACATTTACACATAATGGAGGCAGATCTGTGGATTTATATAAACCATAGTTATGTAGATATATTTAGAGTATAGCCTGCCAGTTTTTTGCTTGGACAATGATATGACATGCATTGACAGAGATTCAGGTCACCCCTCCCACAAAACACACTTGAAAGAAGTCGGTCATCAACAGTTTGTTGAAAAGTCTGTTATTCTTTAATATAACATTGCTTCAACAAGAAATTAATAAAATTGATTTTTTTTATAAAGTTTTGAAAATGAATTCATTATCGATTTGTTGTGTTACATAATAAATGCATCACTTGCTATATCATGAATTTATTTACTTCACCTGCAGAGGGCTGTGATTACTGGTTGATGAAACATCATCTAAAACAGCATGAAGTTGTCAATGGGAATGAAGGATTGGTGTAAAAATTGCTTTGGCAAACTTCACATAAAGCCCTCTGAGAACTATGCAGCATTGGCCTCACCTGGTTATAAGCCACCCTAAAGTATTTCCTGTTTATGTGTATTATGTTCCTTACATGATAATATCATGTTTAGACTTTAACCACATCTAAAGTTACCAGGGCAAAAAATACAGTCATGGTCTTGGTTCTGTTAGGTTTTCTTTTAATTATTTAGTTTTAATTTGATATTTTCTTTCCTAGTTTTATTGGTTTGATTCTTATTGTGTTGAGTTTTATCGATATATTTGAGTTCTTATGTTTTTCTTTGTTGCCCTCTTGTGTCGGTCTCCTTTTCCCTAGCTTCCTTCTAGAATCCTCTCTTCACACCTGCTACCAATCGACTAATTAGTCCTGTCTTTGTTCAGTCTCCCATATATACTCTCCTTGTGCAGTTCCTCAGTGCTGGTTCCTCTTTTCCTGGCTCTTCATGCATGTTTTTTCTCTGATGTCTCCAAGGTTCTGGTTTATTGTACTTTCCGGTATGTTGGATTTTTGGATTCCTGCCTCAGTTGCCTCTGTGTACTCCATTGAAACTACTCACATCTGCCTCCTCGCCTCTGCATTAAGATGCTCAAAACCTCAACCATACCCTGACAAATGCATAAAGTGATTCGTTGACATTATTGATCTCACAGCGAAGACATTTGTGGACAGTGGACAATATCAAACAATTCTGGATCCATCCTGTATAGTCTTCAAATAACAGATTTCTCAGTGAAAACAAAAACCAAGTACCCTTAAGCCTTCTCTGAGAGATTATCTGATTAAACCTGTAATTAACCTTGAAGTGCGTGGTCAGTCTGTTGCTGCAAAAGGTCCAGCCCATTACCAGAATCAGGTCCGACCACAACAGTGGAGCCAAATCTGAAAGCAAAAAAGAGTAAACACACCACTCTTATCTTAGATGTATCTGCTGACTAACCATGTGCGGTCATATGGTTCTTCAAACAAAACTTAACGTTTCCTGGCAATGCAGGAAAAAAAATGTGGTTAAAGCTAAATGTTGCAATGGCTCTTTCATGCCAGGATAGTTATAGGGCGCCAAGAGCTAAATGAGTTTAAAAGCCAATGCATTAGTAAAACAAAAATAGAAACATTCAAAAACACAAGACTACCCTTCTATGCCAGTGAAGGGACATATACAAATCTTAAAGGTGCAGATAACAAGGAGAAGGTAAAAAGGGCCCTTTTAAAAGACATATAACTTTCCAATTTCTGAGAGGTAGTGAATAATTTCAGTCATCATCACAAATGATCAGTAGATTACAAGTTATAAGTGCTCTATTATGCCTTTCCTTTTTTGTTTATAAATTAATTGTTCCAAGTACTTGTTTGGCTTTAGACCATCTTAATTTGAGGCTCCAGGCAGGTATGTGATAAAATCAGTGTGTGCTGTGTTTACGGACTTTCTACACTCCAAAATCAGAGGAAGCAACAAATTAAAATACCTTAGAAATTGAGGAGCTATTAAACATTTAGTATTTCAACACGCATTATGTGTAAATCTGTTTTAAATCTGGCAGAGTAGACACTACAACCCTAACCTGGGGTTGGGGTTTTTAAAAAGAAAAAAAAAAAACTGTTGTTAGTTTGAACAGAAAAGAAGCACAGTAGGCAATCTTTCTCAGCATGACAGAAAGACAGCATAATAAAAAATATTAAACTCAAGAGTTAAATTTTAATCAGTCTGCACTAACTTTGTTTTAATGTATTTTCTCTAGTGTAAGTTTCCCAACTGAAGCATATTTGTCTTTTAGTCTATATAGACCTTCATACCACACTGTATGTCTCCTACATGAGTAAGAATGGCTGACTTTATTTTTGAAAAATGTGTCTCTGCCAATACTACAGTTCAAGATAAGAATTATTTTTTAATTTTTTGTTTTGTTTTGACCGCATAGTGAGCAGCTCAGTAGCTTAGCATTGTCATAAATAAGCAAGTCTCTTGCAAAACAGTCTTTCTTTAAGCGTCATTTTTCAATAAACTTTCTTTTGGCCCTGGGGGCTGTAGATCCTCGCTTCCTCTCCTCCTCATCTGCATGTTGTCTTTTAGAAGCCTTGGTCGCTCCAACTATATACCGCCAAAGTTCGCCTAGCCGCTGAATTGTTGTTAAATGATGGGGTTTTGGGGGTATCCTTTCTGTAAACATGTCTGTGTATTGGAATGTGAGGAACAGCAGCAGAGGAACAAAGAGACAGATGGTAGACTTACCAAAATAAAAGATGAAAGTATGACTGAACAAACTGTGGTTCAAACATTTACTCACCTTGTGGAGAATGGTGTTCTGGCATTAACTCGCCAAATGATAATTTCACATTTGGTGAGTGGCGAGTATTCATTTCGGACCCTGCTAGAAAAGTTGACTCTATTTTTTATTTTTCTATTTTATCTATTTATTTGAACTATTTAAACAGTTTTTAACCCATCTTATTTATTCTGTCTTCGCTTGTCTATGCTTAACTTGTCTCTTTTAATCTTGCTGTTATATTAAGTTGTACGTACAATACTTTGATGACCTTTAGTATTAAGAAGTTCTCTACTAATAAAGGTCACATGGTATAGTACGGTACGGTAGGATACGATACGGTGTGGTATCTCATCGTCAACTTTCCTAGTTTAACCTCATTTATAAATGTAAACATCTTCAATGAAGAGATTACAAGTGCAAGTCAGCTACAAGTGTAGAACAGAGCAGTAAATGCAAAAACATTACAAATATGGGCATTCAAATGGATCACATTTGTCAGACAAAAAATTTGCCACAATTTAAGTTTAAAAATGTTTAGTTGCATAGGCCTCAGACAAACAGAGATACTTCTGATAGTTTCATAAAGATGTTCAGGGTTCAATGACTTAAAGTAATGTGCTTTCAGGAAAGTACATTTTTGAACTCAGAACTTAAATACCATATTAAAATGACATGTGTAACTATAGTCTAAAATGATCGTTGTTCAGCACCACTGAAATAAGCAAGCTTCTTTCTATGGTTTTATACAGCAGTCTTTCACATTGATTGACTCTATTCCTCTTTCTCTTACCCCATCTGCAATTCTGATTCTACCTCTGTGCGGCCAAGTGTGTCCGTTCCAACCCCTGACAGGTCCTTCGAATTTGCACAGGTAGCCTTTCAAAGCTGCAGAGAATGACGGATGGCCAACATACCACAGTGGTCGGGTACGCTCATGTTTAATTCTGCCTGCAACCTTTCTTCTCAGCCAGTCATCCAGCTGCTGAGCCCAGGTCCCAGTCTGGGGACCCAAGGGAGCTGCAGAGAGCCGTGGTTCTTAGCAAAGGCTCTTTCTGTCCATCACCTTCAACATTTACCTCAGCAGAACATTCAATTTATTTTATAGCTCCACTCCACTTGATAGCACTGACCTCTCAGATCCCTTGGAGAGTAATGAGATGGCAGCACTGATCTTAGCGTTAAGACCGCCCTACTCTGATCTTCAGGAGAGTCAACCTGTAATAAAAAGGGAAAGGCAGAAAAGGGGATCAATTTTGCTCAAAACGTATTATGATTTCAAAACAAACCTTTCTCGAACCCCAGAGAGAACCTGCAGTAGTGTCCCTTCTCTGATAGGCATGTGTGATCGGTTTGTCACGCCAGGATTCGTCTTTAAAGCTAAATAAAAAGGACAGCTTGAGGTGCAGAGCTGAGTCTCACATGACAGTATGTCACAGAGTTGATTCAAAGTGCCAGCAAGAAGCAGAACTGTTTAGAAAGAGGTCAGATTTCAATTAGAAGAGTGCCATGCTGTGGCTCAAACAAGAAAATGCATTTTGAATTAGATTAGGGAAAACACCTTTTAAAATCTTTGGTTCAAGATTGCTCAATAAAATCTGTTCTTTATTGACAGTAAAACAAAGACCACACACCAAACTTCAGAATGTAGACCTTTGGATGCTCTGTTTCAGCTGAAGTAAAACTGTTTAGGTATTAAATTGCCGGGTTTTTATGCTTAGATATATAGATTGATAATAATTAAGCATATATTAATAAATGCTCTTCATAATTTATTTTGAAAGGTTGACTCAGTCTTTTCAAACATCAAAAGTCTTAATTTAGTCATTTTAGACGCATGTCACTGATCTTTTTCCACCGGTCAATCACTCATAAAGACAACAGCTGTAATCCTTCCTGTCCCACTGATTAACAAAAACATTAATCAGACCCTTGCATGATTACGACGTATAAACAGCACTGATACTCCATGTGGCTTTGATCTCAACATCTTTCTTGTGTTTATGTGAGAAGATGACCATGTGTCTCTCTCCAACACCTGTGCATGAGCATCTCACTTGAAAACTGCAAAAAAATCAAAGGAGAGGAAGGCACATGAGGGCAGTGTAATAGAAAGGGAACCATTAATTAAATAATTAAACAATAAATTAGGAACAATTAATGACAGAGAAACTAGGAAATTGAAACAAAAATGCAATAAACGTGAATTGGGATGTGAAACTGAAAAAAAGCGACAGATGAAAGCAAAGAGTTAAAGGCACACTATGCAACATTTTTCAGTTAATTAATGTGTTCCATAACGTTATGGATGATTAAATGAGTCTTTTCAGGTTGAACAAAGGTATTCTAGGCCGCCCTGGTGGTCTGTGGGGGAAATACTGCACTTGCAACTGCAGGAGCACCGACCCGCACCCACAGGCTCAGAAGTCTCGTGAGAGTCAGTCTTGCTTTACGGCGAGAACTGCTACATGCCCCCAGTTAAAAGCATGCTCGTTGCTAGCACAGTGGCAATCTTTGTGCAGTTATGCTACATTCACGCAGCAAAAGCAGCAAAATTGCGTCTGCTGCTTCATTTTTGCTGCTTGTACCAGTTAGTTCTGACGAGCGGCTGAAGCAGCTTTGCTGCTCTGGCTGCGCGGTGCAAAAGTGTGTCTGACGCGCGTTGGGCGGAGCTTCACTAACCTTTCTCTGCCTTGCAGCTATATTTGCTGTGATCAGTGGGAATAAAGAGTTTTAATATGTGTTTAAGTGAGAAAATACACCTGAAAACGTAATCAGTGCAGTCAGTTCATTCAGATTATTATCCTGCCTTCAATATTTTTTCTGTCGGAGGCGCTCAGATCCCCACATACCAGCGGGGCGCCGACAGTATGGATCCCTTCATCAGCAGCGGTTCACCGCGGCAGCTGGTAGGTGTTTTTCATCTAAATAATCCAAACTTCATATTCTGCCGGCATATTTCTGCATTTTAAGTTAATTTAGGCGTCAATAAACTGTTTAAGAGGAGTGATCATCAGCGCTGTGTCTCTCTCCCTGCGTTAAACGCGCCCGATGCGCTGCTTCAGCTGCTCAGACGTGCTGCGCCTGCTGCTCAAAACGCGCCGCTGGACCTTTTGCTGCGCCTTGACGCGCGTCAACCATTGACTTTGCATGTAAACTCGCTGCTTCTGTCGCGCCAGCTACGTCCAGTGTGAACGCAGCATTAGTCATTTGCTGCTAAGCTCAAAACAACCGCGCCTGGCTTGACGGAGAAACCAGGAGAACAGCTGAGCATATTTACGACAGTGCACTTTTAATTTCGCCCTCTGGGGGGAGCCTCGCTGAAAAATCAACACCGGTTGCATAGTGTACCTTTAAACATTAAACTGTGATTCTGAGTCTAGAAGACAGAGATGAAGAGAACTCTGGCAGGATTAGCAGTCACTGAAGACCATGGATGTAATTTGGGGGAGGACACAGGGGACATGTCCCCTACACATTTTTCAGACATCCATTTTGGTCCCCAGGACAAATTTGCTGTCCAAACACAATGTTACGCTACAGTACAACGACAATCGTCAACTACTGAGGCGTAGCTGAAAACCACAGCTGAAGGTTAAGCCCGCTTCCCTGAGTTTAGACTGCCCACAAGCTCCTGATTGGACCTCTTTATTGTCACCTCTGTCAGTCTGAGAAGCTCATTTTACAAACATCTAATGCACCACTGAATCGGGTCTGTGATAGGATGGTCACAGCGCTGCTTTAGAGCTGTTCAGGTCGCAAGTCTTTTTTACCTGTTTTCTTGTATGTTTTTTTTTTTTTTTATATCTTAAACTGTCCAAGACTTACAGTCTTGGAGAAGAATGTGGGTCTGCAAACAGACAGTGAGGGAATCTGCTGCTTTCTTTTGGGCATTTGTTCTGCACTTAGGTCATATAATCTAGAAGGGTTCTAATATCAGATGTATTAATTTACATAAAACTTTGAATCGGTGTCATGTGCATGTGTGTGTTTGGTTATTAGACTCGCAGTCAGGGCTGCATATTGAGCCCCCTTCTGTTCACTCTGATGACACATGACTGCGTCCCCAGGTTCACCACCAATCACAATGTGAAGTTAGCAGACAGCACCACGGTGGTGGGCCTCATCAGAGACGACAACGACCAGGAATTCATAGAGGAACTGGAGCAGCTGGTGGGCTGGTGCAGAGTTAACAACCTGATCCTGAATGTGGGTAAAACAAAGAAGAACATCATTGACTTCAGCAAAAACCGGCTAACTACACGCCACTGCTCATTAACAGCTCAGCTGTAGAGGTGGTGAGCAGCACCAAATTCCTGGGGGTGCACATCACAGATAACCTCTGCCTGGACTGTACACCACCTCATTGGTGAAAAGGTCACAAAAGTGCATGTAATTCCTGAGGAGGATAAGGAGAGCCCACCTGAACTACCCATCCTCACCACCTTCTAAGGAAGCAAAATAGAGAGCATTCTGACCAGCTGTCTCACTGTGTGGTGTGGAGACTGCAGCACCGCAGGCTGGAAGAAAGTGAGGATAGTAGTAAGAACTGCCGGGAGGATCATTGGGGCTCCTCTCCCCTCCTTTAAAGACACTTCATCCCAGCAGTGCTTGTCCTGAGCCCGTAACATTTTAAGTGAACCCTCACACCCCCAACATGGACTATTCTCCCTGCTGCCCTCTGGGAAGAGGCTTCACAGAATTTGATGCAGGTCCAGCAGATTCTGCAACAGTCTCCACCATCAGACTGCTCAATGATGAATAAAACTAGGAAGAAAAGAAACACTGAATGTTGGAAAAACTGTAAGTCGATGTATGTTTACATTCAATCATTTCTGCACTTTAAGAAAGGAAAATGCCTTGAAAGCTGTACTGAATGAAATTTCGTTCCGTATACACTCTGTGTACAAAAGGACAATAAAGACATAATAGAGTTATTTAAAGTCAAAATGTAAGGTACATATAAAGAACTGTGTAACACCTCTCCTAAAAACAAAAACTCACTGGCTCCATAGGGAGCATATTCACTTCAAGATCCCCCTCCGCATTTTAAAGCTTTAAGTAACCTTGTAAAGTATATTTGTTTTATTAAACTGCTGCAGTGAGGAAAACTGTGTCTTTTTGAAGACATGGGTAACAGTTGAGTTCTGTCTACAGAAACATGGAACATTTATTTTGCTGCATTCTCTATCTAAATGTTTTTGCATGACAGCCCAATGGGGAAAAAATCAATGAAAATAGCAAATTCTGTTTCCCCAAAACAGAGAGTTTTGGGTAAAAATTTTTATTTTTTAATTAAACAACTATGCTTTGCTGTTCTATCTTAATGTTTTTTTTTGTGTCCTCACAAATAAGGTCTTAAAGCTCAGTACCGTAGCATCAGACTTAGTGCAAAGGAATGCAGAGTAAAGGGACTAAAGCAGCTTTATCCCATCTGTCTCTGCACCAGACACAATTAAACACTATTTTGAGTCTTTAAAAATGAAGGTCAGAAAAAATACCTGCTGTCATTAGTGTGGTATTATCAAATGTTTAAGTTTCCACTGTAACTGATGCAGCTTTCTTTGTGATTTGATGTAGAGGAGACGTGAGTACGGCTGATAAGAATCGAGCTCATTGAGAAAACTTAAAGTTGTTTCAAGGGAATTTCTCTAGTCAGATCGATCCCTTTGAACTGGGTCAATTAGCACAGAAATGGTATTTTCCACTCCATTCCTCAAAAAAAAAAAAAAAAAACACCTAAGTACATGCATAAAACTGGCACTGTCTGCTGGTGGGGAAAAAAATAGTTTTATGGAGTTCTGAAAAAAATATAAGAACGGGAGGAAAACTTCATCGTGGGAGCTAAGCTAAATAAAGCAAGAGAGTGGGTTTTGATTTTTTTATTTGTGGACAGGCAACAAACAGTATAATCTCAACTTCTTTTTTTTTAATGGTATCAAAGCTTAATTTTAGCTAAAGCATTGCTTGGATTTGCTGATAATATGTTTGCTGTGCTTTAACACTCAGAAATTCCCTGTTACCGGGGTGGTCTAAGCATTAGAACAACACATTCTCAACCGCAGATCCTGATTTGTAAAGATGTGGTGATATCATACAGCACCTTCCAGGGTTATTCAGCTCCACCTAGCCTGATTATTGTGTTGATTTCTTTCTTTTCAGTAACATCTGGAAGTCATAGCTGTGGCTAATAAGGGCTTTTAAACCCATGTGCTACAACAAATGAATCATGCTAGAAGAGGATTTATAAGGCTAGAGGGACAGGAAGCTGTCAGTCAAAACTTAGCATTGTTTTTTCCAAGAACCCTTGGCAGCAACTGATATGTTAAAAAAATGGTTCTTCTATTATTTATATACATTACACTATGTTAAAAAACATCTAACTTTGAAATAATGATAAAATTGACATTACCAAAAAAATCAGCTTAGACATATTATAGACTTAGACTTAGTCTAAGTTTTAACTTTTATTCCACATTACATCCACAATTTTATTTTATCATACAATGTTTTACTTTTTCTACACTGCAAAGTATAGCAAACATTTTTAGATAACTGTAACATTATAACCTTAAATAAAATCCATTGCCACCAATTACCTATAGGAGTAACCTAATTTATGAACATACACATCTGTGTTTAATTAATACAGTTTTTCTGTGAAGGCTTAGATTTTATTATTTTTTTACACTTGTGAGAAAACAGCAAAATTGATATGCGAGAATGGATGTGAAAGAGTTAAAAGCAGTGTTGGGTTATAAAGATTTATCCATATCCTAGAGTACTATTAGCTCCATCATCCAGAAATGGAAAGAGTGGTAGACATTACCATCCATCTAAACTGATAGGAAAGGAGAGCAATAAGAAGATTAGAAGGATCAATGCCAGAAATGCACACCAGAAGTCAGTCCGATCGAAAGGTGAATTTAATGAAGTCATATTAAATCTACTTACCATAGGTTTACACAATCATTAGGATTTGGTATAGCCCTCAGGGGAGGGGATTAACCTTGTCAGTTTATCCCCTAGGAATTATGTCCAGGGACCTTAGGCTTTGGTTTCCTCCGAACTTCTGGTGCAAGTTTATTTTTATGTGTTTAACAGAACTTTATCAGCAAAATTATAGATGAATGATTAAATATCAATACAAACAGCAGTTAGGGGTCTTTTATGTAAAAAGGTTGTAAATAAAGCATTCATTAAAATGTTGAATTGCCTCAAGTTCTAAAATAAGGGAATTTAATCAAAAGATTCCAAAACTGAGCTGAATCAACCCACTTCTGAGATGTATTGCAAAAATGGTGGCTCCATGCCCTTGCAGTAGTTAGATGTAGCAGAATGAAAGACAGTCCTGGAAATAACCCTTTTAAAGGCTGTTTAGTTGCAACTTTGGGTATAGAGAGTCAAATTAACACCCAGAGGTACAATGGAAGCATTCAGAAACGTACTTTCTTATGAATCTGTACAAAAATTTGTGCATTGTGTAGATTTACTAAAGATGAACCCGTGAAAACTTTATGTTTCTGGATTTAAGAAGTAAAGCTGATACAAAAATACAGCTCTATATGAAAATAAGATTCATAAAACGAAAAAAAAAAAATCATCAAACAAAAAAAGTTGAAGCATGGCTTGTTTATTAGTGGATAAAATTATAAGCAAGTCAATTTTCCCCAAAATAATTTTTTTTCTGCTGTGCTAGAAATACTGTAAAACAAAAAAAACTTGTGGCAACTTGACAGATATTTAAAACACCAGAAAATGTGTTTCTATTGGTTTTCAGGGGGAAAAAAGCTATGGCACACTATATAGCTACAGTAGCTATATAGTGTATATTGATTTAACCTAGATAAAACAATCAACACAGTGTAGATGTATTTTGCAAACAATAATCATAGAAAATGAAAACGTAGGGTAAAAATACAGAAAAGCGTATGCTTCAGAAAATGTCTGAGAACGTAAAAGCAATTTTCTTTACAATGATGTTAGCTAATTGAGCTACTTTCCCGTTATTGATGCAGGTCCTGTTGTTTAAGACCTAACTCTCATCTCAACAGTCAAGAAAATTTTATTTTTCTCTTTTTTTTCTTCTGTAGTATACTTCTGTTTTCCATGTCACTCTTCCCACATTCCTGTTGAGTTGTTGACTGCTTGCAGTTTCAACAACACCTTGAGGGCTGATGTTCACTAAAGCTCTATCTGCCAAAACTGCATGACTAATGTGTCTTGATAATCAGGTGGTTCCTTGACTTGGTAAGTAAGAAAATAAAATAGTTTTCTATACTTTGTTAATAATCAATTCATAAATATACTACTACAAACCAAAATTGCTGCACTACAAATGTCGTTTTTCCCCTACTGTATAAGAAGCTTAATTCTAAAAGGTTATTATAATTATCTAAAAATACTTGTGTTCAGGAAACACAAATATGCATTAGAATTCTTCTGACGTGAAACAGGGAACATTTTAAATGATTTTTAATACAGTAGTATCTATCTATTTACACATATAGATAAAACAGGCAGACGCACAAGCGGATGGACAGACAGATAATTAGATCACTCTGGATAAATGTAGTTTTCTGAACAACAAAGCATTTGGTATGTCCAATCCTAATATGTTTAAATGATTGAACTAAAAACATGCAAACTCAAACTGCAAAAACAGTCTTCATACACATTTGATATTCTAACTAAAAGGAACAATCCCCCATGCCTCTGTGGAAGTAGAAATACTTGCTAATCACTGACTTTTTCTTTTTAATCCTCTCTTGGATGGTAATTGTGTAATCTTAAAAGGGGGCTGCTGAGGTCTCTCCAGTTGCATGGTTAGAATCACCAGTGTGTATGGAACCAAATGGACTGTGGGATTGATGGTCAGGAAATGAACTCACAGGAGGAAATCACTTGGCCATTCATTGCTCTGCCATGAATAAAGCTACTCAAATTCTCTTTTGGAGCAGCGCCGGACAAGTGCTGAGGATCATCTGCCTGTGAAAGCTGAGGTACTACAGATTGTATGTTTGGGTGCGCAGCTTTAAACAATATGCACACACAGACACACATAAGAAACCCGAGTCAGCTTGTTAGAGCTCTGCCTGATCTATGAGGGAATGCAGCTCACATGGTGTAGTGCATTGCCCTTGAGCATTATTGCTCTCTAGCTGGTTGCTGCCGGGCATTTTGTGATTAGCTCTGCATGCAGAATGATGAGCTGTGACTGTTAATCCAGTGGTACAGACAGGGCCGTAGCACCTATTTCTGAACACTGTAAGCTCTAGGTGCAGGAACGTCAACCCTAACCCTTAAATCACTCAATAACTACATAGAATAAGGACTATATAGTAGTCTTTATAGCTAACTAAATTAACTTACCATTCGAACAGATGATGTCTCCTTTTTGCTACCTCTTGGTGCAGTATAGCTCACCACCAGCAGTGTTTGAATGTGTATGAAAATGGGTGAATAACTGAATGCAGCATAAAGTGCTTTATGGGCTTTACATTTGATACAATACAAATATAAGGTATTTCCCTTTGATGAGGTAGAATGACAGCTCACACTGTGGCATATTAATATAAAGAAAATAGTATTGAAACAAGGAAGTTTCTCTTTCCTCCTGTGGCGCTTTAATGATTACTGCTAAAGATTTTTCCCATAAATGGATAAACAATGTTTTTTTTTTTTTTTACATGATTTATGACTTTAAATAGTTCAAAACAGCTAAAACAGGTAGTCTAAATAACTAGCTGTTTACTTATTTTATAGGTTGGGGAACTATAAGTATTCCTAACTTTTTACAGCAGCACTTTAAACAGCACTATTAGCATTTAACCCAGTAAAACTAAGCATTTACCCCTATATATTTGCATTTTTCCAGTTGCCAAAGTGCCCTTATATAGTCCTTTATTACAACCATAAGAAAATAATGGTGTTCTAATTCCTTTTCTGAGGTATGACTTACAGTATCATAGCAGAGCATTTCAGATGGATTACCCCCTATAATGCTGCAGAAATTCAAAAATGTAATCATGCTTTTTCATAGTTTTTTTTATCAACAGTTGTTTGGATTTGGAAAAAAAATTCAGCAAATTTTTGTAGTCTTTTTTTTTTTCAGTCTTCCACCTGTTGGCATTGGTGAGATTATGGCTGCGTCTCAATTCGCAGGCTGCGTCCTCGGAAGTACGCAGCCTGCGAATTGAGACGCAGCCTATAGGCTGGTCTGACCTGCAGCTAATTGTTCACAGCTGCAGGCAATTAGCCCCATCAGCTTAGAGGTTTAAGAGGAGTCTGCTGCCAGCACTCCTTAGCAATAACCCTCTTTATCTGTATGTAGAGACTCACTACTTTTTTTTTTCTTTTTGTTTGTTTGATTTGTTTTGTTTTGTTGCTCCAAATAAAATCTGTAACTCACAATTCCTGGAATCTAAGAAACCACCTGCATAGTGTTGTCGATGAGGCATTGTACCACTTGAGCTAGTTGCTTCAGCAAAGGGATAATTTCTTGGAGCTTATGAGACCACATGCTGCCCAACTGCAGAATCGCTATCAGCATTGCTTACACATATTTTTATCTGTTTAGGCCCTTAGAAATTATCCTTCATAAGTAATAGCTGTTCTCTTACAGTATGATTATCATGATTGTATACTAAAATATTATTTAAGATTTCTCATACTTCTGTGTGCAACTTTTCCAAGACAGGTATGGCAGGCTATGTAGGTGTTTCTGTCACTTGAAAGTGAATTGAAATAGCATAAGTTTAGGCAGACGGGGATAGTGCTGGTGACACTTGAAAGAAAGCACGGGTTATATACTTGTGCAATTTGGACAATGATCTACAAAACAGTGTATTTTATTCAGAAATACGTTTTTGAAAAATTTATAATCTTTCACACTGCTTCTGCAGCCTTTAAAAACACCTGTTTACAGTGACTGAAGATGAAGTTCAGAGAGTCTGATAGAAGGGGTGTTATTGTACCTCAACTCTAAACACAAAAAAGACCTCACCTAAAATTACATTAAACCTTAAAAAATAAAATTCTTCACAAGCAAATATGTAAAATTTATCTTGCTTTACTGCAGTCCTCACTATTTTGTCCCAGGTCCCGTTGTCATTTTATCACACTGAAATTCTTTAACCTTTTTTTTAAGTCTCCTAAGAGTGGTCAATGCGTGTCGATCAGACAGCTTATTAAAACCATGCAACAGTATTGTCACAGCAACCCCAGTTATTTCTTGTATTTATATTGGATTTTTATTATTATTGTTATCCTTTAAATTAGAAATGGCATTGAAACTGTCATATATAAATGTATGAGTTTTCGCACTCAGTTACATTGTGTAGTTTGCATTATATTCTAATTAACAAAAAAAAGGATACACAACATATTTAAAGAATCCCATTGTGTCTGTGGAAATACAAGAAGTTGATGGGGTTTCATGTTTATCATATTTTTAGATAGCCACCACTGGGCTGCACAAATATTTACTAGTAAAGACAGCAAGGTTTGCATGTTTTTGACATATTGATTGAGTTTATGATCAAACATGATGCTCTAAAGAACTTAAAACAGCTCTGACAGACACAGCTCTTAGCTTCAGAGCTCAAAGGAGGATTAGATTAAAACATTTGTTTGACTCAACAAAAACAAACTGCCGACCCAGTGACATACAATTTCAAATGACAGATGTTTCAAAATTATATTAACCTTGAGGAGCAATGTGTTGTGTGCTTTCTTTATGCCAGCACACCACAACCAAATGATGACTGAACCATTATGTTTAAAAGTAAAATTTATTACATTCCCCTTCTTGTCGATAAACCTGCATGCTCTGATCCAGCTGTTGCCCGGCCCTACAAATTACTTCAGCCTGAATTATGGTGAAATATATTCCCTAGGAGACTATAATTTCTCTGAGCTACTCAAAGTAGAGAAGATATTCAATCCTTCTCCATACTACCACAGTCAATTCAGACTTTTCATCAGATTGTTAGCCTTTGCTTTAAAGATGATTTTAAAGTAATGCAGTCATACAAGCTTTAGCTGTGCCTACATCTAACACATGGTTTTGCACCAACAGATAATGAGTTATACTTACACATTCAATGTAAAGTGTGAGTTAAAACAAAATACTAATAAAAAATGTTGGTTTTTTTTGTATTTTTTAATGAATTTTCTTTTCAGATTAAAGAGTATACTCCACAGCAGTTCATTTGATAAAACAGTACCAAAACCTGTTTGATTTCATAATTTTCTACAGAAGGCACCTAATTACCATACTGTAAAACGATCTCTGTCTTGCTAGTAATTTATTTGTTGTGAGAAAACAGTCGCTTTTTTCAGGCGATAAAGGTTGATTAGGAGGAGCAACAGCCAATCAAATTCTTAGGACCATGTTTAGAAATTAGATACAGCTTCATACTGCCTGCTTTGAGATCAGATCAAGCACTCGGCTTTAGCAATAACAAAAAAAATCAAGTTTCTTTGCTATGTCAATATGTGTATGCAGATTTAGAAATTATGGTAGGGATTTGTTGTTTGCTCTTTAAAAGCATATTTTGCTCATTAAAAGCATTGCTAAAATGCAATTACATTTTGGGGGATAAAATTGCAGTTATAGATTTTTGTTTTCATAGACTGGCTTGTTGCAGGTTTCCACCAAAATTGAACGTTCATAAGCACTGCTGAAAATATGCTATAATGGTTACGGTTAAAGTTATTTTTTATATTGTCTTCCTTTTGAATCTAATTTTTTCCTGAATTTGGGTAATACCGGTAGCTGAACATTCCTAATATTTGGGTAGGAATCAAGCTACTTTTTTTAATTAACAGCATAATAATTATGCATTATTTATAGATTATAGATTCTGTTTTTCCATTGTAAGTTTCAATATTTTATGAAATCAGAACAGCAAAGTAGTGGAAATTAGGATGTACAAAATGAGCAAAAGCAGAGTTTGGCTTAATACACTACAACAAATGTAGGAGCCTATGACTCTCACGTAATAGTTGAATGCTGCAAAATATATCTGTCATTCCTTCACAAGGCTAGATTGTGAATCAGTGAAAAAAAGTTTCCCTCTTTTCCAAGCATGTATAAATACCACCCCTGTACTTGGGCTGACTCCCTATCCTCATCTCTTTCCTGTGTGGTCATCAAAGAGCTTAGTTAATCTGCAGTCTGTTTCAAGTATGCTCAGTATTCTAGCACCCCCTTCTCTGTAGAACCTGCATTTTATCTCCAAGAAACTCAAAGAGACAAGAGTTCACCAGGGAGAAACCCTTTGAAATTTATTTTCTGGTTGTGTCTTCAGCAAGAAAGCTTGCATAAATAAGCCCACACAGTTCCTCATGAATACTTGAGACACTGGACTGCAAGGCCAGGCCCCTAATAGGCTGCATAGTATATTCTGGTCTTCTAAATTATAACTAGGTTGTGTCCTTTGATACTTCAACATTAATTTGAACTATGGACTGTGGCTTTTTTAGATGACACCTAACCCTTCATTAGTTTTATCTTCCTCATTTAAAATTTTCACCATTTCCCTGGTCAATAACACTGTTGCCATCTTAAAACACCCTGAAGTTTGTACAACCTTGGCAGTCTGAATATTATGTAAGAGCTGCATACAAGTCTCACAAAGTTGAGTTCAGTTTCCTCTGTTAGGCCCATCTTGAAAAACTTCAGTGTGCTTCATCTGGAATTTATTTTGTAGATCAACAGCACGTTACACATAAAGATAAGCCAGAGAGAAAAAGATTAATTATTTTCCTAGATATTTTACTATCCGTTTTTTGTTTCATTTTCAAATGCAAATGAATCAGTGAAAAGGGTACTTGTGTATGATTTAGTTATCAGATAAATAGAAATATCGCATGAAAGGCAATGAATAGAATAGAATATAATTGCACATGTTCAATGATTTATTTTAAAATCCATGTAGTCTTGAAGCGGAAGTTGTAAATTATTACATTTACTCAATTACATTTACTTTAGAACTCTTTTTGACAATAGTGTGTTTTTAGTAAGTACAGTGAAAAGTGCACTGCAGTAAGTAGTTAACTGCCCTGTACTTTTTACTTTTGTAAAATTGTTATGAAGTATTACTACTCTTATTTAAGTAACATTTCTGGCTACTTTATCCACTAAAATACCTTTACTGACTGAAGAGCAAGCATATTTTAACCTAAAATTCACCAGACGCAATCAGACAGTCTAAGTCTCAATGAGACAAAAACCTCTTTTATATACACTGATGTTTTAATGTTATTTTCATCCATACAGCCTTTTTTGAACATGGAAATCAAGGCAATATATAGTAAAATTAATATTTTGTCTTTGTTGGTAGTTTATCCTCTCCTATCATACATTGTTCATATTAGTAAATTGGTCTCATGCTTTATATTGAATAGAAAAATCAGTCAAAACTAAAACTGTGTCTTCTGAGTTTTTCATTACTTTTTTAGATTTGTATTATATATTTCACTCAAATCTGTAAAGACTCAGAATCTTCGCTTTACTTTAGACTTAGTTTTGTCTTCTACATTGTTTAAATAGTACAAAACTAAGCTACGTATGTTTATTTATTAGGTACTTGAGCAACATTTTTACCACATAATATTTTACTGTTACTTTATTGATTTCACTGATGGCTGCTTTTTATCTTTTCACTTATAAAAATACATTGAAGTAACATAAATGAACTAGAGTGCAGATTGTTGGTAATCCACCAACCTCTGCCTAAGAGAATATGAAATGTTGAGTCAGATTCCCTGCTTGTGTTCAGAAACCTGGCAATCAAAACTCATTCTGAGAGTGAAAAATGTTTTCATGGATTTTACAATAGTTTTTCCTCCTACTCACTTACCTCACCTTATGCTGTTTTTAACCAATCCCAGCTCAGCAGTGACATCTACAGCTTCGTAGTTCAAATGTTCTCATTACACTAGTCAAATGTGTTTCATTCTATAAGGCTCTAGTATTACTAAGCAATTTTAGAATGACTTTACTTTGATTGTTTTTTAATTAATAGCTCTGCAGGGTGTGACTCTAGCACTGGCTGTGATCATTTTCCTTCCTGAAAAAAGCAGTAATGTGTTACCTGTTAATAAACCATTTCTGCAGTTCTTCTCTGCAGGCAACTGAATGCCTTCGCCTCAGTGAGCGGAAAAGACATGTCAGAATATAAGGGATCATTACATTCACTTTGAACAGGTCTGGAGGAGATGAAGTCATCCTTTTCTGATTTCCAAATAAAACAGAGGACAACAGCTTAGCAAGCCAATGAACTGTTTTTATTCACTCAACCAACAGTTTGCCTGATGCATAGGAGAAATACTTTCACGGGCCAGTATGTGGTCTGATGGTCGGTTAACTTCCTGAAGGGTGATGAAAGGGGCTCCGTTTGAGGTTCATGTTAAGCGATTAAAAAAATGACCAGTGAACTGAAGAGCACTTTTCACTGCTGGTCTTCTTATTTAACTCACCAGACTTTATGTGCATTCACTTTTAGATTTTTATTGTTTGCCATGAACAAAACAAAATAAGTGAGTGAGCATTTTAAGATACACCATGATATATAATGAAATCATGAACTAGATGGGGATAGGAAGGGACATTTTATCAAAGTTGTAAGTTTTCAAACAAAGTGTTGTCTTTTGTTTAAAAGTTCATTTTCCATGTAAAGGCTTCTCAAATAATTGAGTGCCATCTCACCCTTTACGGGACCAAGTAAGCTTCCATTGTAGAAAAAAGTTCCCAGAGACAGTTATGTGTAAAATGCCACATGTACACATAACTCACTCCAATACAAACCCTTTGCCATATGGGAGCAATTAGCCCCATTCCTATGAGCTGATTGCTACTTGTGGAGAATCAATAGACTTAAGCTTGCCTATTTGTCCAGACTTCAAATAAAATTACTGAAAACTTTATTTAGAGAAGCAAAGATTACTCACCTAAATCAGTGTGTTTTGTCTACCATAAAGAGTAATCTGATTTTTCACTAATTTAGTGGACATTTGGCATTTAATTCATTGTTGTTAGTCTGTAGCTAAAGAGGAAAGGAAAGAAGGACATATTGTGAAACCTCAGCAAAACTTTGGGTGATTGAATTGAAACCAGCTAGCAGGACAATAGATCTAAGCCTGTGAGATGTACTATTGTAGTTAAAGCACATAAAAACTTCAGTGCATCACTGTGTTTTCTCCCAGTCTACCCCTATCAACAATGCAGAGTAAAAAGAGATGAAAAAAAAAATGTAATTCTGACTTAAAAACATCTTTTAACATACTGTACTGTATGTCATAATTTTATCCAAAGATCTGACCCACATGCAGGAAACCGAACAGAGAGACCAGGGGAAGGTTTAACAGGTTTATTGTGAGTTGGTAGAGAGGAGTCCAGTGCTGCTCTGAACACTGGCGAACCGGGACTGAAAAGTGAAGGGAAAGATTCTGCAGTTAGTTCAGGCTCAGTGGGAAATTTGTGTCTTTGATTTGAAAAAGGGAATAAAGGCAACAGGACTCACGTTTCCAGAAAAGGGTGTCTTTCGTTAAATCCAGTCGGTATGGGTTGTTCCAGTAATTGACTTGTTTGTTGGAGGGTGGACAGGGTTTAACCAGGTTGAGGTGTTTCCTTGAGGAACGGGGGAGCTGACTGTCACTCAGATTTCCTGCGGTACTTGAACGGTTTCTTGTGGAGATGAATCTCCCCTGCTCAGAGAGAAGCCCAAACAATCCTTGGGGAAAAGTAGATCCAAACCTCCAGTTTGAATCCTCAGCTCATTTTGACGCTCAGAGAATCCTTCCAGGGGGGAGAAGGTCCAAAACATCCAGTTTGCAGGATGGCTTCCTGCCGAGAGGCAAAGACAAAAAACAACAAGGTAAAGACTTAGGTGACAAAAGCTCAGTTTGACTCAGCAAAACTCAGCTTGGCTAGAGTACCCAAAAGCAGCTTAAGAGTCCTCCAGTAATAAGGCAACCATCCGCAGGTGTGTGAGAAGGCTAACAAGAACCAGGCGCCACCTGGTGGTGGAGGAAAACAAACAAAAAACAAAACCCACACAAACTGGATTCCTAACGCTGTAATAGATAGATGAAGAGGCATCAGAAAAAGAAAATTGGTTAGAGCTGGGCTGGAGGGCTGTGACCTCAAAAATTGGACATATTTTATTGAGGTGGGTCTAAAAAAATCTATAATAACACATTAATCACAACATTGCTTGACACTCAAAATTAGACCAAAGCCTTGTCTTTGGCAACAAAAGTTTCTAGCATGGCATAACTCTACACATTCCTTAATAATGCATTTCAATAACAATGTTACAGTACAGTAACTAGCACTGTAGTCATTATTAAGCTTTATACATGTTTGTTATATGTTACTTGACGTGTAGAAATAAGGACCAAAGTTTCCTGCTGAAATTTTCTGCATTTGTGGTTGACATGATATAGAACAAATGTAATACAATGAGACCTGCCTTTTCTCAAGCATGTCGTTATTACTGCTGTTCAACAAAGACCTGTCATTTTCGAGAATAAAAAAAAAACTTTGTGTTATGTTTGAACAGATGCAGCTTGGTCTGTGTTCTTCTCACCCAATTTTCATTATATTCAGAAACTAGAGGGTGTTAACTTTCAAATAATGTACTGCACATGTAATTTGGGCTTACAGTTCCTAAGTTATGTGATTTTCCTTTTGGGTATGCAAAATATGTGAGATTTTCCCAAAAATGAGGTGGATGTTAAGAGTTTTCCTGCTTTAATCGACATGCAACTGCACCACAAGCACGATGGTGTATCGCCACTGATTCGATGAAAGTATTCCTACAGAAAAAGCGCTCACTGAACTGTAAATGTTTCTTTGATTTCCTCCTTAAGTGCATGAACAAAGACTTTATAAACATTGGTCAGAAGCTGTAATTTAAAGAATCTCTGCACATGATCTTAACACTGCCTCAACACATTTAATCAACTCATGTTCTTCACTTTGGCAAGGCTATAATAATTTTACCTGCATGGTTTACCTTTTTTCACACAAAATACTTGGACCATGCATTCCTCCTAGGGTTTTTTTTTTCTTTCTAGAATAGTATAATCTTGTTTAATTATATTTCAAAGTACGGTATATTTTATTATCTATTACATTGCTAGAAAAGCAATGTAATAGATAATAAATATTTTTCAGTTTCATACCCATTTTATAGCCAATTGAAGGCCTTCAATGTGGAAAAATCCATCCATCTTCTCCCATTTATTCCATCATGGCTGCAGTGGAGCTAGGCCCTATCTCTCGCAGTAATTGGGTGAGAGGCGGGGTCCACCCTGGCCACTAACACAGAGACTGATAGCAATGCCCACACACTCATGCCTAAGGACAATTTAGAGATACCAATTAAGCTAACAGTCATGTTTTTAGACAGTGGGAAGGAGTATCCAGAGAAAACCCACACATGCGTGAGGAGAACATACAAACTCCATGCAGAAAGGCAGCAGGCTGGGAATCGAAATCCAAACCTTCTTGCTGCAATGCAACAGTTACCCACTCAGTTACGTTTTTGGAGAAGTAACTAGTAAATATAACTAGTCATTTCTTTATGTTACTTGCCCAACACTGGTGTCAATGGCACATAGCTTTGATTAAGAATTGTAGTAAACAAGGGAACAGGGTAACAAACAAGTTTTGTGTAGGTTTACCTTCCTAACTTCTAATAAGTTGTCTTGGTTCTGTTATGTTTTCTTTTGAGTATTCAGTTTAACTTTGCTCCATTTTTTCTAGTTTTATTGGTTTAATTCTTATTTTATTGTGTTTTCTGGTTTTTTTTTAGTTCTCAGGTTTTTATTTGTTGCCCTCTTTTGTTGGTCTCTTTTTTCCTTTGCACAATAGACTGCTCTCTTCACACCTGCTCCCAATCTGCTCGTTAGTCCTCTCTTTGTTCAGTTAGCATAAATACTCTCCTTGTGCAGTTCCTCAGTGTTGGTTCCTCTTTTAACTATGCTTTACTGTGTCTAACCTCGTCGAGAAAGTTTTTTCCTTGAAGACTCAATGGTTTTTGTTTTAACATGGATTTTTTTGGATTACTGCCTCAGTTGTTTGTTAACCTTTCATTAAATCTACAAAAACTCACATGTGCCTACCTGCCTCGGCATTTGGGCCCTCAACCCACAATCAAACCCTGACAAGATAAAGATATTACCAAATAAATATTGTCCCTTGTATCAGCTATGTTTATGGGCTCCTTAGATAAATCTAGGTTCAGTGTTTTTAATCCCATCCTTTCTTTTTTTTTTGTACTATATTGTATGTAGTCAACATTTTTGCGTCAAATATGAACACATCTGATCATTTAACATCCCCTGTACCAAATTTAGCCCTCTAGTTGTGATGGGCGGCCTGGTGGTGGTCAACAGAAAATCTAGAAATAAACAAGAATATAAAAATAACATTCCCATAAGCAAATCCAAATGTTCTAATTGCAGCTACTAAATGTGAGCCAAAGACAGCATATATTAGCATGTTTTAGCTATGCACCATCTTTGAAGAAATTAATGCACACTAAATCATCAATATTTCTGAACAAATCAGTTGGGTTTTTTAAATGGTTAGGAAGTCAGTAGCTCGTGGTTGGGACAATAGCTATCAGAAATACACACTTGGACTGGGAAAAACTTTAAAACTAGAAATCTAGCTCCCTGATTTAATGCAGAGCTGCACACTTGGAAGAAAAATGCTAGGGAAAAGAAAAGAAAATGGCACTCTACATGCCTATGGGAATCCCACCTAGCCTGGGAAAACAGTTTACTGCTGTATAAGATGACCTGTGTTAAATCAGGGGCAGCATATTTCTCCTCATTAATGGAGGAGAATAAGAATAATCCAAGATTTGTTTTTAATACAGTTGCCAAACTCACCCAGAGCCATAGCTCTGTTGAACTGTCCATCCCACCTGCTCTTAGCAGTAATCATTTTATGGGATTCTTTATAAATAATAAATATTCTATTAAAAATAAGATAATTGTCACCCCTCTAAATATAATTGGTTTATCTGTGGAAGGTAAGGCATTATCTGTGGTAACTTTTGAATCTGAACCGGGTTTAGACTGCTTTGATTCAGTTAGGCTTTAAGAGTTAGCAAAACTATTGTCTTCATCTAAGCCTTCAACTTGTATGTTAGATTTAGTTACAACATTATTTTTTATGGAAGTATTCCCTCTGATTTCCATCTTGATTTTAGATGTGGTTATCCTTTCCCTATTACAGGGATATGTACCTCATGCTTTTAAGATAGCTGTTATTAAAACTTTACTTAAGAAACCGTCTCTTGATCCAGATGACTTGGTCAATTATAGGCTTATATCCAATCTTCCTTGTGTATCTAAAATTCTTGAGAAAGTAGTTACCAAACAAGTGTGTATTCTCATGGACTCAGATGAAGGACTTGTACCTGTACCTGTCCTGTAAGATCTCAGTGCTGTATTTGACACAGTTCATAATAAAATTATTTTAGAAAGACTTGAATATTTTGTAGGAATTGAGGGAACAGCACAATTCCCTTAACAGCACAAATATGAAAAATATAACCGCGGATGTCTGGGGGACAGTGATTCGCCTACATGTTCTAAATGCTGGCATACCATAAATGATAAATTATGAACAGTTCAGTTTGTGCCTTCAAGTCGTTTGCCCATAGGAAGACGTTACTTGGATATAACGGAATATCTTCGGACCAGCTTCAAATGACACAAAACTCATATGGGTGAGTAGAACATGATGTAATAATGTAAAATCAAGGGCCCAAAGTAAAAAAAAATGGTGTTTCCCTTTAACTTTCTGCTTCTTAATGTAGACAAAATAGAAATTATCATCTTAGACCAGGGTCTTATAAAAAAATAAGCTGATTAGTCAGTCACTTCATTTGGAAGGGATTAAATTGATATCAGTTAATAAAGTGTGGGAATGGTGGCTTAGTGGTTAGGGCATTACGCTTGGATCCCAGAGGTTTTGAGTTCAAGCCACACTGCCACGTATTCCCTCTCTGGGTCCCCACAATGCACCCCGGATGAAGTCCGCAAACTGTGGTTAAAAGCCTTCAGCTGATCCAAAATGCTGCAGCCAGAGATTTGATGAAAACTTAAAAGAGAAATGAAATTTCTCCCTACCTTAGCCTCTCTCCATTGGCTTCCTGTTAAATGTTCTGATTTAACTTTCTGACCCACATGCAGAATCAACTCAGTTCAGATATGGAAAAGAGTTTATTTACAAGAAGAAAACGAGCAACAGGTATGTTCATCTGGTATATTCCTGTTTGGCTGTGACATGATCCCGGAGAGAGATATCAGCTGTATTGCTGCCATCAACACCTTTGTTTACAGATGTTGGAGCTTTGCCTGTTTTTCTGTGTAGACCTTTTTCTCTCTGACTAATTGCATGTGCTCTCTTTCTACCTTGTTCTTTCTACCTCTGACTTGGAGCTCGTCTGCCTGGCTGGGGGTTTCCTGGACGGGGCCACCTTCTAGAGCTGGTTGACAGTTGTCTTTTGTATCTCTGCTTCTTTTTCTATGTCTGCTTCTATCTCCTTGAACCCCAGTCGGCTTTGGCAGATGGCTGCTCAAACTGAGCCTGTTTTTCCTTGGAGGTTTCCTCCTGTTAAAAGCGAGTTTTCCTCTCAAATCTCGCAAAAAGCATGCTTAGTGTAATGGATTGCCTTAGACCCAATGAGTTGACGCAATCCGCTGGTTTTCCTTAGAAAACTTTTAACCAATCTGACTGTATGATCTGCTTGATCTGTAAAGTGCCTTGAGATGACATGTGTTGTGAATTGGCACTATATAAATAAACTGAATTGAATTGGGACCCCAAGCAGTTGCTTAATTCACTTGGTTCCTGGTTAACTCTTACTGTATCAGCAGAAAAACTGAAGTAGGGAAAGTCTCAAGGGGGGCAACAATATGTAATTTCCTTATATAATGCAGCTTTTCTTTAAGTAAATAGTTTTTTACTCTGATGTGAAAGAGGAAGTAGATAAGAAGAGTATGTTTCTGTGGAACATTGATTACCACTTAAATGAACATTCACACACTATGTTTTAACAAATCCTTTTTTTGGAAATATCATTTTAAAGGCCTTTCATCAGGTTTTTTTTTAGTTATGGTCCTTGAGGTCTGGTGTCCTTTGAAAAAATGATGAGTAATCTGGGCAGAAAACAGCAACTGGGGGGCAGGAGGCGACGATAGGGGAAGGTTCTACCAGGGACAGGTAAATGGATCCAGGGTTGTGCGTGACTGCTTCATTTTTGAGGCTTTCGTGAGATCCTTGGGATCGAATTTGGTTGAGGGGATTTCTAATCTAGCCTATGTCTTTGGCTGTCTGTGGAGACTGACTGACAGGCTAACCATGGAACTAAACGACCCATTCATCGGTTACCATTTGCATGTTTCCAAGCAATACAAGGCCTTGTCCATATAAGACTCAAACTCACTGCAGATCCAGACATTTGAATTGAGAAAGCTTCCTGGAGAGGTGGCGAAACGTCTTCAAATCTTGAAAACCAAGTCCAGTGGATATTTTTTGAATTTTTACGGAATGACTATGACCTGGATGACTGAGAACCTTCATCAGCAAGTCATGAAAAGTCATGTAGTTGCATGAGCCGGTCACAGCATTAATAGGTAGCACCCTGATGGGAAAATGAGGTTTTGCTTAGGAAGCATTTTTTTGTTTTTTGTTTTTTTGTGATTGGATTAAAAAAGCATTTCATGACTAGAAAAGTACTAGAGCTCAGGCCTCCACTAAGCAGCAAATTTTGCCCCAAATAGTGACTTACATCTATAGCTAAAAAACTCACATGATCTGAATCATTACCAAATTAGCATTAGGCATTGAGCACACCTGTGGTAAAAACATTTCCATAAATACTTTCATAAGTTTTGAATTGATCCTGCTAAAAAACTAAGAACTTGCCCTTTTATTATGTATTTTGTCTTCAATAAAATAACTCTGGTCTTTGAGTCCTGTGCTGACGCTGTCAATAGCCACAATGTTATAGAATCTTTAAAAAAATTACTGTATTCAGATTATGATCTGGATCTGGAACATGTAGTAGATTGTTCCTTGTCATGAGCAACACCTCTGATAGAAAATTCATTAAAATCTCTTCATAACTTTTCCAGTTATTCTGTACACAGACAAACACACAAACACACACATACTCTCCGAAAACCATATTCTCTTTAATGGATGCAATTAATAAAGGCATTATTCATCATATATTTGCATATGGTGACTTTGAAAGGCTAAAAAAATCATGATATAGGACCTTAAAAATCAAAATTATATTTCAGTTATTAGCATGGCAGGTCACATTTTAATACATATTTGTACATACTAAGAGGAAAAAAAAACAACTAATAGAAATCTTAGTTTGAATTTTATCACCTCGGAAATAATAGAGTTAAGCCAATGATGCAGTCCTCATCAACATTACTAGTTACAGACACAGGCCTTTAGAAAACTTAATTGCCTACACTCCTGCAAACCTTTTTAATGAAGTGAAAGCCATGGGAGCCCATGTTGTTAGTGAAAAGTCAAGCATTATTCTAATAATGGTTCAGCAATTTCCCTGATCTGCATAATAGGGCTCCTTCATGCAAAAATGGGCTTACTCCACTTTCTGTCAAGTTAGAAAACTGAGTCCCTTCATTTTTACCTCTAATGAACAAAAAAAATGCAATTCCTTTCCAATTCATAATAAGTCAGCAATATATGATTTAGAAAAAGGCTTAGACAGACTTTGTCATATATATATATATATATATTGTTATATATATCAATATATATCATATTTTTTATATATATCAATATATATACCATGCATTTCATGAACAGTATATTATATCCAAAGAAAGTCATTTACCTAAATGGTATTTGGCATGTAATGTCAGGAGGCTCAGAACATAGGACCCAAAATTCAGATGAGACTGACATTTATTATTTAAAAGGGCATTTATTGAGATAATGTGCGGGTGCTCGTCAGCTGAGGCAGGCTCATTGGATTCTCTGAATGGTTAGAGACTTAGGTCAGTGACTTCAAAAATCAAATGGGGAATGACAATGAGCACGAAAGCCACCAGCCTGGCAAAGTTAGTTCAAGCCCAGAAGTAGTGAAGGACTGGGATTCGGTGGCTTAAATAGCAGCAGGAACAGGTTGATCTGATGAGAGATCATGAGCAGAGGGCGGAGTAAAGCAGAGGAGAGCAAAAAGGAGTCACACCCAGCCTAAGGTGCCAAGATCATGACAGAGCACACCCAAAAAACTATTCCAGAAGCCAGTTTTTAAGTCAACACATCTAATTTTCTAAAACAACTAAACACCTGCAGAAGTTTAAACTGTAAAGCTTCTGAATAGTTTTTCACTGCTGACAGATTATAAATCTAAATAAAAATGGTAATTTTTTTAGCTTTTACATCTTACATTTTATCCAGCCAGAAAATTAGAATCTATTGTAATTGAATTCATTGGAAAAATGTTTTGTACTTTTACACTATAAAACTATAAATCTTTTATTATTCCTGAGAGATAAAATAAATGTTAAAGTATGTAGAGGACTTTATGTAAGTCTTGCTGAACAAGAAGTCATCTATATGGTCCTATGTAACTTGATTTCATCAAAAGCAGCAGCACTGGAGAAAGAAAAAACAAGATACTTCATGTTTTAGCCAATGTTTTTATTTTCCCCCTTCCTGCACCGTTGCAGCAATAGCTGTGGAAAATCATCAAAAGATCAGAGCAACACATGCATGTGAAGGAAGAAGTTTAAGTGAACCCCCCAGGCCCAATTCCTTCATTTCAAAATTTTGAACACTTTGACAGCGTATTGTTTTCAACAACACAGGAACCCAATTCTGGAAGAAAGGTGCAGAAACAATTAGATGATTGAAATAGGAGTATTCTGAATTTAAAACATGTGATATCAATGAATTACGCTTAACACTATTGAGAGAAACTGAGGGATCATGTTAAGTCTTGCTTGCTGTAAAGTATGCGTTGAATTACAGCAGGCCGTTCTGCTGCACTCGCTGGCCTCTGCACCTGGATTTGACGCCGTGACATCACCACTGGAAACGAGAATGTTTGCTTTATCGTGGCCTCATTGAAGTACTCAGTCAGTCACCTTCCTCCATGGATATGGATACTATCACCACATCACCTAATCAAAGATTAAAGGAGGCTGGTAATTTGTGTTGAAAGGGATTACACAGGCAGAGGAAAATTGTGGATAATATAAATGTGGCAAGAGTCCACGTAAAATATGGAACCTTGAGGTTTGCTATAGCGTCTGCAAGAATAAAATGGTTTCACATGATTTGGATTTTAAAAAGTGCTGGAGCCAATGAGCTCAAACTAACATAGTAATGGTAATTAGACTCAAGAAAAACAAAATAATTTTAAGTGGGCACATTTATTTAAAGTTTTTGAAACATGAACTTATTTTAGGTGCCAGAAATTTTGCAATGGTGTCATGGAATACACATACTTTTATTTGTAAGGACAAATACATCCTTTGATGAATCCCAAACATTACTTAGTGTAAGGCACTTACTGAATACAAAAGCTTAAGTTACATTATGGTTTAATCATTTTAAATCGATTCAATTCTATTAAAGAAAAAAAAAAAACGTAATCAATCCCAGAAGGAAATGAAATGTTGTAGTAACTCATCTTTTTAAGTTAAGTAAAAGACTCAGACTTGCCATAGGTACACATATTGTAGTTAGATTGGAGTTCAGCAAATCTAGGTGCCTAAGGAAACTCTGCTTCTTTTAAATGTGTCATTAAATTCAAATGGCAGAATTACCTCCTCAGTATGCACCTTTATGCAAATATATATATATATATATATATATATATATATATATATATATATATATATATATATATATATATATATATATATATATATATATATATATATATATATATATATATATATATATATATATATATATATAATATGATATTGTTGGCATATTAACTCAAATTTTTATCCGAACAGCGCTGTTGGCTAAGACATGGGGTATAGGCTACTGATGACGTGTCACACTGAGCTATTACACATGGTGATGTCCTAGTTCCATCTCAGAAGTTTAATAAAAAACTAGTACTTACATTTAATGAGTTGTGCATGGATACATAGGACAGTGCATAGATCATTGCAAAAATGATTCAAGTTTTTGAAATATCATTCAAGTTACTATAACTTTCACTTGTTGTGGAAATAAACAGTTATATGTAGGAATAAAAACTTCATATCTGATTTAAGAATTTTTAAGTCCTTGACTGAACCGGGACTAAGAATGAGAAATTATGTTCCCTGATCAAATACACACATGTTATTTCTGTCCAAAGCCTTCTGTCAACCATTTATTCATCCTATCCAAGTAAACAAAATCTACACAAATAAATAAATAAAACCCCAGTCTCATGTCAACGACGGCTTAGACATTTTTCAACACTCACACAATACTCTGAAGGCAACTCTGGTTTGTGAATGTGCTTCATCTTTTGAAGGTAGTTTGTTCCAGAGCATATGTTTGGATCCAATCGCTGCTTGAAGGCAGATGCAGTTCCTGGCAGCATCCTTTCAACAAACTGCCTCCTGGTAATTGGCCATTACTCTAGAATGGAGAGACGTGCTGTCCAGAGGGCAACAACACTTGTCTGGAAACAATCATGGAGTTAGCAGGCTGGCAGACAGCCTTGTCACCAGATTAAGCCTCTTCTGCTGAGGCTGGCTTCTCCTGGGAAGATGAACCTTGACAAAAAAAACACACAAAATATAACTACATGCTTGATTAAAGTCAATTCTTGATATAAGAGAAAAAAAAAAAACATAACCCATAAAATGTCCTTTATTGGTAATGTTTGCAATGAAATTTTCCTGGATGTCTTAAAACCATAGATAATATTTGTACTGCTTTAGAGCACACACGTCATTGGATAAATACATGATATAAAAACAACTTCTTTGCCAAGTTAGAAGGAAATTACGGAGACATTATTTCCGTGTACCTTTAAAAAGTCCTCTGCTAAAGTTTTCATAGGCCTTGAACTTTCTCAGTTTGTGATGTTACAACTACAAACTTGAAACAATTCCATGGGATTTCATTACATTTCCCAAACCATTATTGTGTATTATTGTGATTCAGAAGGGATTTTTTTTTTTTAGATTCTATACAAAAATATCAAAAGAGTTTTTACATGTATCTGTAGTCATTTACAAATGAGTAAAGCTTTTAGTGTTTGAGCCAGGTTTGCACATCCACACTGACATTTATGTCTATTATTCTGTATATTGCAAAAAAGTTTAAGCTACGTTAATTTAAATAGTGGATGTCTGTGAGCAACAATTATCATGCATAGCAAAAATTGGTTCATTGGTTTTGGTCTAAACTTTGACTTTACTATATTCTTATACCTGGATATTATTTTTTTTTTTAATCTGTGTTACATACCTTTCCCTTAGTCCCCATGGTTTTCCAATATTTAGATCCCTACATCTTTACATAAATTTTACTAGCTTCCCAGTCTCTAACAAAAAAAGCAATCAGCTGGCTTCTGCAGCCAAATATTGTTTCATATAGTATTCAGTTAAATTTCTTTTTACAAGAAGAAGTCATTTTAAATAAACTGTTTAAGTTGATGGTTGAAAGAAACATCAAGATGTACGAAAGCAGATGGGTGTCAGAAAAACATTCTGTTGGTTAAGACATTTTTGAGCAGCAATTCCCACAACATGAAGAGGTGTTGTTCTCTGAAGTCATATTAACTGAACTTCGTCAAGTGGCTTCGACATTACAGTGAAGCAACAAAAGGAATGCCAAGCGACTTTCCATCAGCCGTGACAGGACCTGATTATCACACAGGGAAATTCTAATAACAACTGACACGTATACCTCTGGCTCAGAATGGCAACTGGATCCAGATGGAGGGAGCATGTCATTTCTGATTTATTGGGAGATATCAAAACAGAAAAGCGGATTCTGCATCACCTAGTACTTGCCTGGTGATTGCTCTATTTGCAACAAAAGGTGGAGCTGATGCTGTCACCTGGGACTTTTTGTTCTCAACGAGTGCCTTAATCGGTGGTAAAGCCAGTATTTGTTTGTGCTTTGTATTTACTATCCATTTTATTGGGGACTATAAATAAAATCAGTCAGAGAAATATCTAAATTATGTTTTTTTCAAACTAGATGTGACTGCAAATGTACACTTTACACCCTTTCAGTGCAGCAGGAAACATCAACATGTGCGAATATCAAAGAATTCAGCTGAAATTTAGTGTTGCTTCCATCTTAACCTTGAAAGAAGTCCTATGTTTTAGATCTGTGCTACCGGACCAGGGATTGTTTTTGTCCCAGCCATCATTTGCCATCCCTCCAAACACACACATCCTGGATACGCTCTTTGATGGTCCCTGTCTCTACCTAAGTTTGAAATCCTTTCTTTGGTACCTGAGAACCTTTAGTTATGTATAGTTATCTTCTGTAGCCCTTTTCTTTTGTTTCTCAGGATTATTATCACAGGGTGCAGAAATTCCATATCCTCTTTGCAATGCATCACTACCCGATTGATTTAGATTGCTGCCCAATGTCTGTGAATTCTCAGCTGTTTTTATATTTGGTGTAACCTTCTTTGATGGGATTTTGGGAGTCATTTAAGTAAGAAAAGTGAGTGGACAAGTAAAAGGTAAAAGAAGAGACATGATCTGTCACATGATTTGGAATTGACAGAACCAAATCCAGTCTTTCTCTTTGCTAGTGAAACTGTCTAAGTTGTGATTATTGTATTAAAGAGAAAACATATGAATAGAAACATTGTAACTCATCCCAAAAATGTTTACTTATTCTACATATATCAAGACCAACTTTGAAAAATGTATTTATAAATAAAAGTCTGACATCCCACCTTAATAGAAGTTTAAGAACAAATCTCTTTTAGCTGAGATTGACCAGAATGGAGTCAGTTGGGCATAAATGATACAAAAGTGAAGGACTATATTTATCAGTTGCAGTCTTTCTCACAATATGCATACCTGATAGAAATAAATGCAATAAACCCCCTTCATAACCCTCAGATAGTGCATCAATATTGCATCCACTCTTTGTTACAAGAAACTTGGTAACAGAGCTGCTGCCACTGAATAAGATTGAAGATTCATCTATTTGGACAAAATACTACAATTAATCATGCAAACCAAATGTACTGAAAGGTTTAAATGATGTATGATTAAGAGAAACTTAAAAAAAATAACACCACTTGCCATCATCATAGACTTCAAGTTGGATTTTGTATATATTTTAATTCCCACTCATCGCAGATCTTCAGTTTTTAAAACTTCCCAGATCATATTTAATCTTCTGCAGTCACCCCCTTTGGTTGTCATGTTCTGTCACTCACATGTAATAATGTTGGGTTCAGGTCACTGTAAGGCCTGATGTCATTAAAGTAACCCACCACTATGTATCTGCATTTGTCCTCTTCAACCATAAACCAATCCTCTATATTATTACTTTGTTTGTAAATGAAGCTATTTCGTATTTAGGTCTGACTCACATTGGCATGTTGTGCTGGCATGTAAAATGACTTCCAATCAACATGAACAATGGGGCAGATGTTATGAGAATAGACAATATCAAATTGATTTATGCTGAATAATCTCTGGATCTTGGTCTTAGTCTTATCTTATTTTGCACAGTGGACCACTTTTAATGCTCATCTTCACATAAGAAGTTATAACAGATTTAGTTAAAATTTTATTCAGGGGAAAAGATTTCTGTATTACTTTGCAGTGTTTAAAAACAGCAATCCATGATATTTTTTGTAAAGAATATGGCGTCTCCAATCTTGCAAGCCCAAGAGTCTTATTTTCCATTAAGGTTGAACTGGGCAAATATGCAGCTTCTTATTCTATGTGTTTTACAGAAAAGTAGTTGTGGAGCAGTGGTTCTCTAGGATTTTTGAGTCTACCGTCGAGAAACATGTCCTCGACTTGGAGGAGATAATTATCATACTGGTAATTATCATTAACATTCATCTGCAACCCACCCCAGTGCATTCTGTAAGGCTTGGCATGAGGGAGCCTGTAGAACCACGATAAGCAAAAAACACGGATGCAATCCGATGGTTCCCAAACCAGACCCTGTCCAGCTCTTGGCTGTGCCTAGAATAATCAATAAAATTTAGAATATTGGCAATATGGACCAAACTCTTGCCCCACTTATACAGAGACCAAAGGGACCCTAGTAAAAGGCCCCCAAACAGTGTAATTTTGTCAACGATGAAAATTACGAAATAATTTCTTTTTCATGAAGTTATCGAAAACTGATGAGCTAAACATGGACCTTTGTTGACGAAAACTTGAGAGTTATGGATGTGAGTTTTAGTCAACAAGATGAGACAAGACTAAATAAAGATTAGCCAGACATTTAGAATTCATCATTGTGCTGTAATCTGCTAAGCAATATCAGCCGTGCTGCTGCATCCCGTTTGATCCTGATGCCAAACTGGCATGCAGCGATGCTCGTGCTGCATGACCAAAGATGGATCATGGCAGCAGCGGCAGCATAAAAATAATCCCGAACAGTCCAGGTGTCTGACAGAACATCAGTACTGCACGCTAAGCTCTGACAAACTGATCTTCCATCTGTGCTTGTGCAGAAATGTGTTTGAGCGCACTGAGCTCAGAGGCTCAGCTTTATCCTCCATACTAAAGGTAAACTCTCAGCAGTAAGGCTCTTCTTGCCCTCGCTACTTAATAAACCATGTGGCTGATCATCCTCTGCCAAGCGTAAAAATCCCTTTGTCTAACTATCAAGATTTTATTTTTTTCCAGCTCACAAGAGGTGATGCTAAACCTTCTTTAATTTCTACCAAAAGGAATCCCTTAAAGAATAAAAGGATTGGTGTGTGAATTTTCTGATGATGCTCATATTTGCATGCATACAAATCAGATACAAATAATGCATTTCTTAATTAAAAATTTATTCCATCGATGTATTCCTACATTTAACTACCTTAAAAAATTACATAATCCTTACATTAATGTTTCTACCAATATAATGTGTTCAGTTAAACTTAGAATCCCCTCTAGGAACCTTCCTCTTGCTGTTTTCAAAGCCCATTCTAATTGAGCTTTAAAAAAAAGGGTTAACAGTCAGTGCCTTGTCCAAGAATAATAGTGAGGCTCTGTTCATTCACACACTTTTTGTCTGGGTAAAGAGGAGCATGTTTTCATAGACCTGTAACTAATATTACAGCAGGCCTATTAACTTTAAAGTAATACGCAAAGCAAGAGACGTTAGAGCAGTAAAACAGATTTACAGGGTGGTAAACAGCATGAAAAGATTCATTCTCATGTGAGTTTCATCTAAGAACATGACTTTGAATGACAGCAAGGACAAAATGGGGCTGGTTATGATTTATAGCCATGCTGGCTTAGGTGCTGGAGCAGACGTGGTTTATTTGTGTAGCTCTGAGAGGCAAAGACTAACTTTAATTTTCAGTAAGAATTAAACTTAGATATTTGTTTTTTAAAAAGCATGTTGCTAATTGAATCAAATTTCCCATCTTTTACTCAATCATTAATTGTACGGTGCTTTAGATTCTGGAATCACTTGCTTTCTTTTTTTTCTTTAATTCTTTGTGGTTCTCTCCTGCTTTCCCTCAGGATCTGGTCTTGAGTAAAGCAAGTCATTCTGATTTCTCCCTTCACTATGACTCATCGTGAGTGGGGAAGTTAGGAACACATCCAGAGGATGTGGTAATCCAAAAACAACTTTAAATCTACCTAACAAGGAATGCATTCTGCAGAAATTGCTGCAATTTCTAGATGAGAGCTCCGAAACAACACATGAGAATGTGTTCCTTTGTGACTTGCACTTTAATCCCTTAAAGCTTTAAGAACCTTGGCCAATACCAAAGTGGATTCAGAAAATCTTCAGTCCTTAAACACGGTGCAAAACAATCTGATAGACATGCGACACCGGTAAGTTAATCAGACTTTGTGATGTTCAAGCTCAACTCTAACTTGATGTTGAACTGGCTAAGTTCTTGTAACATAACAATACAGGATTACCTCATTTTCTTTATTGAGTGCATATGAATTTTGTGCAGCCTATATGTGCTTGTTGGTGCTCATGATAGAGTAAATTTTCCATACAAGCAGTTTTGAAAGCTAATCCCATTAATTTCAAAGGTTCACAGTGAAACCAAGCATCTTTCTACTGGTTTAGAAAAATAACACTAGAAAAAGTTATGTTTAATGATAATTTAATATTTTGTCCTCTGAGAAGCAAGACTTCATTATATATATATATATATATATATATATATATATATATATATATATATATATATATATATATATATATATATATATATATATATATATATATATATATATATATATGCCTGGAGTTGCCTTTGGATGGCATTAATACACGCATTAAATAGGCTCTTTAATATAGCTAGAAGACATCAATAAGGTTTGGAAATGTGGGTGCAGGGATGGACTTAGACTACAGTGGTGATCAATTTAATGTTCCGTATCCAAGCATTTTACTTAAGTTAGAGTAGTGATACTTTATTAAGATGTTACTCATGTAAATGTAACATTATGGTGCAGTGAAACAACTGTACACCTAAAAGAATATTTTTTGGCAAAAGTGTCTCAAGTAAATGTAATGTATTGTACTGAGTAAAAGTAATTAGGTACTACCCACTTCTGATGCCAAGTTTGGCGTCCTCAAAATGATCACCGGAAAAGCCCAATAAGAAATTAAAGGTATCAAACAAGGACTCTCGACCAAGACAAAAGAACCACAGAGGAAGGATGCCAACCAGAACTGCTTAATCTCACAAAACAAAGAAGGGGCAAGCAAGAGAAAGAAACCACACAACACAGATATAAAAACAGGTGTGGAGAAGAAAAATGAGCCCTCCAGGACTCACTTGCACTCACTAAAAGAATACAATTCAAAAGTAATGCACACCCAAACACATTCAGAACAGGTAAATCCAACACATCATAAAGAAAATAAAGCCATAGCAGGTAACCACTCCAAACATAGAAACATGGAATGATAAATAGAAACAAGGTCCACTGGGACTCACTGCATACAGTTAACAAGGAGCCCACACCCCAACACACCCACTGAAATTAGGTATGAAAACAGCACTCCAAACTTCCTTGAAACCATTAAAAAAGTTTCAATCATCAAGTCAATGTATGCAAAGTTAATCAAATTAACAGCTTTCGTTACCACCCAACTAGTTGCCAGAGTGATTCCTAAAAATTCTTGAAGCCTCTTTTTTTCCTCAAGTTACATTAAAATGTCCAGTGTTTGCCTGGTGGTTAGCGCAGTGCACTTGTGCTCTGAAAAGGTTGCAAGTACCCAGTTCAATCCCCACAGCCTCCCTTCTGGGTCACTGAGCAACACCATTAACCAGAGGTGGGGACTCGAGTTTGTGACTCGTACTCAACTTCGCATTCAAGTCGCATATTTAATGACTTCAGACTCGACTTAAACTTGCATTTGAAGGACTTCAGACTCGACCGAGACTCGCGATTGCCGACTTGTAAACAATATTTTATTTTGTAAGTGTTTTTTGTTTTACTAACTTGACTGATCGCCGCTCGCCTTACCCGCACACAGCAGAGGTTAAAAAAAACAAAACGGTGACATATAAGCATGTATTTTTCACTTACCAGTTCAAGATAATGATCATTCCATAGCTATAATAGCGACCTTTAAGCTATACCATCTCAGTGAAGGAGATGAAAACACGAGGAGAAACAAGCAAGCACGCATATGATTAGAATTTATTGTGCGGTTAATTTAATATTGCAACAGGCCTACTCTAGACTTGAGACTTGACTTGGACTTGCAAAAAATGACTTGTGAACATGTCTGCCATTAATCCCACACTGCTCCACGGACGCCCCACAATGGGAGCCCACTGCTCCACAAGGGGATGGGTTAAATGCAGAGGTACATTTCTCCAGTGTGAGATCAATAAAAGTTCATTTATTTTATTGTTATTTGATTATATCTTCTTCAATTGTCACAAGTTTAACATCATGGAAAAGCTTAGACTCCAGTGTTCCAGGATCTGTAAAAAGCTCAAAGCAACTCCCGTGGTATGTTTCACAAAGCAGGTTTACTCTTTACTCTCTTAAGTTTTCTAAACTCTTGAGTTTTCCTTTTCAGGAAGAGAGTTTAGTCAACCTCTGCTTCTGTCACTGTACAGTAGTAACATTCTCCCCAGAGCTAATCTGGTTGGGAGCAGGTTTGGTTTGATGAACGCGGTATCCTCTGTTGACGCCCTCCTTGGAGCCAATCACGCTGTTTTATTTCCTAATTTAGTCAGTTTCTTGTCATAGTTTTGGGCATAAAAAAAAAAAAAAAAAAAAAACATTCACTAGGTCCGTTAGACATATTAGCTTTTAAAAACAAACATTGCATGTCCTTTTGTTGAGGATCTTACTAAAGAATTATCAGCAAAGACAATTCTCTAATGTAATTCTCTTTGAGGTACACTATATTGCCAAAAGTATTTGCTCACCTGCCTTGACTCACATATGAGCTTAAGTGACATCCCGTTCCTAATCCATAGGGTTCAATATGACGTCGGTCCACCCTTTGCAGCTAGAACAGCTTCAACTCTTCTGGGAAGGCTGTCCACAAGGTTTAGGAGTGTGTTTATGGGAATGTTTGACCATTCTTCCAGAAGCGCATTTGTGAGGTCGCACACTGATGTTGGACGAGAAGGCCTGGCTCTCAGTCTCCGCTCTAATTCATCCCAAAGGTGTTCTATCGGGTTGAGGTCAGGACTCTGTGCAGGCCAGTCAAGTTCATCCACACCAGACTCTGTCATCCATGTCTTTATGGACCTTGCTTTGTGCACTGGTGCACAGTCATGTTGGAAGAGGAAGGGGCCAGCTCCAAACTGTTCCCACAAAGTTGGGAGCATGGAATTGTCCAAAATGTCTTGGTATGCTGAAGCATTCAGAGTTCCTTTCACTGGAACTAAGGGGCCAAGCCCAGCTCCTGAAAAACAACCTCACACCATAATCCCCCCTCCACCAAACTTTACACTTGGCACAATGCAGTCAGACAAGTACCGTTCTCCTGGCAACCGCCAAACCCAGACCCGTCCATCAGATTGCCAGATGGAGAAGCGCGATTCGTCACTCCAGAGAACGCGTCTCCACTGCTCTAGAGTCCAGTGGCGGCGTGCTTTACACCACCGCATCCGACGCTTTGCATTGCACTTGGTGATGTATGGCTTGGATGCAGCTGCTCGACCATGGAAACCCATTCCATGAAGCTCTCTGCGCACTGTTCTTGAGCTAATCTGAAGGCCACATGAAGTTTGGAGGTCTGTAGTGATTGACTCTGCAGAAAGTTGGCGACCTCTTCGCACTATGCGCGTCAGCATCCGCTGACCCCGCTCCGTCAGTTTACGTGGCCTACCTCTTCGTGGCTGAGTTGCTGTCGTTCCCAAACACTTCCATTTTCTTATAATACAGCTGACAGTTGACTGTGGAATATTTAGGAGCGAGGAAATTTCACGACTGGATTTGTTGCACAGGTGGCATCCTATCACAGTTCCACGCTGGAATTCACTGAGCTCCTGAGAGCGACCCATTCTTTCACAAATGTTTGTAAAAACAGTCTGCATGCCTAGGTGCTTGAATTTATACACCTGTGGCCATGGAAGTGATTGGAACACCTGATTCCAATAATTTGGATGGGTGAGCAAATACTTTTGGCAATATAGTGTATATAATTTATATTTTCTGTAATATTCTAGAAATATTGACCTGATAAAACTATGCCATATCATATCAACCACCATTTATTTGAATTGAATTATCCAAAGGTGCTGAATTTAAGTGCCAGATACATTCAAAGGTGCAGAATGGTTTTTGGAAGTCTGTTTTCAGGAATTACAGAAAGTGTCTTAATTCCAGATTTCACAGTTTCATGCATGTAGCTGAACATTGGGTTGGTATTTTTGCTGTTAGAATAGACTTGCAATGAGACAGCCACTGGGCAAACAAGGGGTGTTTGCTCAAGTGGAGCCAATTACTCAAAATAAATTGGGTCTTCCTCTCTAGTCTCTTCTTTGCTCCAACCAGCTTCCCCTCCCCCCTCTCCCTCATTTCTTCATTTTTTGTTGAGAGTTGTCATTTATAAACCAGGTCAGATCCACAGTGAGCCCCTCCCTCCAAATAAACAGGCTAGTAATGGTTGTTTACCCAGAGTACAAGTGCTATTATTTGTTAGGAAGTTAAACATCTCTGACAGGCAAAATGGCTGCAGACAAATCACTGTTGACTTTTTTTGAGGGATTGATTAGAAGAATGCTGATGCTTCTTTAACTGTTACCAGCAGCCTTGTGAGGGTTTTTCAAAAGTCATAGCAACTGAGTAGTGTAATGATCCAAAATGAAAAACCTTTTGTTTATCTGCAATTAGGCTACATAGTGAATAGATGACCTCACAAAAGATTAATTTCATCACGCTGGTTGCCTTGGAGGCGTGAGCTGTGCAATCAGAACCGATGAATTTCAAAATCTTTTATAATATCTCACTAGTCTTGGACACGATCGGAATTTAGTGGACATATAATACTGTATGTTAATTAAGAGTAAGTCTAAAATGAGAAGTGTAATGAGTTTGGAGCCATCTCATGAGATCATTAAGACATATAATTGTGAAAAGCATTTCTCTGTGACTTTCTCTTTAATTGGAAATGAAACATTAAAGTAAACTGAACAATGCATTTGTGGTCATACATGTGTGGAGAGTGAACTGTATTAAATTACAGTCTGCTAACTAGGCTGTAATGAAATACTGGATAATGAGTGCCCAGTGAACAATTTATCACAAAGTACTGTATTTACATCTTGAAGGTCAGGAAGTTTTAGTCAAAGAAGAGAATTACTGTACCTCAATATAAAATGTGTTATCTTAAGTAATAAAGAAAAGCAAGATGGTCATTTTAACCGAATGGTTTTAAGTATTACCCTTTCATTACTGAAAATGAATAAAACATATGACCTTGTTTACGTTCCTGATGTTTATTTCAGCTTTGAGTGGTAACTAGGTGACTGTCAGAGAGTAAACCGAAAATTATTGGCTTATTTTTCTGATTAATCCAATCAGCGCGCTCTCTGACAACAATTGGCCTGGAAAGCTCGAGGTTTCACTAGCAACCTCCTCCCCGCACCCCCTTTATCTTGCTGTGCCTGCACAATCAAAGTAGTTCTAATCATCACAGGGTGCACGAATTATTGTATTGTCTGCACGCTTACACTCGCATTATAAAAACACCACCTCGCCTGGTCTAAAATTCGGGATAATTTAATGAACAAATGTCTATATCAAGGAGACTCTGGAACTTCTGGGAGGCTTGGAAATTCTGCATAAAAAGGAAACCGAGAGCTTTGGAGATTTTTGTGGCAGACGGATAAACATGAATTGTCAAACATGTTACTCCTGTGTTCTTCAGTGTAATAATTCAGACAATTGTGCACACAGCAGCACCTTCATTTTCTGCACAAGAGTTTCTATTTATGAATATAAATATATTTATATTCATATATTCATTCCATTTCCAGCTACTGAACTGATTAATGATTGACCGCCACCGGTAAGGGACCAGCTGGTGCTGGCAAATGAGAAGCGAGGGCTGGTAACTGAGAAGGAGAGTATTCTATGTATCTGTGTTAACTTTGAGAAGCTAGCTACTAGCAGGCATTGGGTGGTCACCGCTGGATTGCCTACAGTACTTCCTCTGCTGTCCATTAGCAAAGATAGGCTAACTTTAGCCTTGAGTAGCAGGCCTCAGTTGGTCATCCAATATGATAAAAGCATGTGGTGAAGTTGTCTATTCCACCTTTTTTCTCACTGTTGAGTTGAGACGTAGAGTCTTACAACATGGATTATATTGTTCTAGATTGATAGAACATTTTAAATCCATGTTGAGATTTGGGGAATCTTTACTTTATTTGCAATAATTTAATAATTGCTTTTTTTTATTACTTTTTTTGCATCAAGACCAACTGATCCAGTCCAAAATCTACAGTACTTAGACTCCTAAAACCAAGATAATATTATTCTACAGAAATAGTATACTCTTTTAAACAACGTCTGGGATTTGTGAAACTTATACCTGATTTGTAAAATTTCAATAAAAGGCCAAACAAGTAAAAACCAACAAAGAATAATCTTTTCCAAATCTGCTGTATACCAGCATGCTTGGTGGATTAAATGATGTGACAATAAAAACTTCCTTATCTCCCAAAAATCATTTTACAAAATGCATTGGGTTGTATAAAGTGATCTCCTACAGATCTTTAATTAATTTTACAAATGACTGCAAACTGTGTAAATGAATGGTTTGCATACAGATTCCAATAACTTCATTAGAATATTTATTGATTTTAATCAAATATAATTATTATAATAAATAGATAATTACATACTGGATGCCCAATAAAAATGAGTAAAATATAAAAACAGTGTCTTAAAAGACCCAAAAGTATAAAGCAGAGGGATAACCTTTTGACAAAATGATTAGCCTGTGCACATTTCTAAGGCTCAAGGTCACAGTGGTGTGAAGAACTTTTTCCCCTTGTCCTGGTTTCTTATTTCTTTGCAAGTTTGTCAGACTTTAATGTTTCAGAACATCAAAGCTATGTAGATGTTAATCAAAGACTGCACAATTGAAAACAAAATGCAGCTTTTAATGAAAGTCTCTGTTATACAATGAAACAATAAAAACAAATCTACATAGCCCTATGTGAATGTGATTATTAAACCTAATAACTGGGTAGGTCCTTAGCAGCTGCAATCCAACAAATGCAATAACTTGCAATGTGTTTTTCCCAAAACTTTGGAGGAATTGTTTGCTTACTGTATTTTCCCTTCTATAGGGCACACTGGATTATAAGGCGCAATTTCAATGAATGTTTTGTTTTCATACTTTTTTCATATGTAAGGCTCACTGGACAATAAGGCCGAGGTCATCTTCTTGATTCCTCCATTTCCGTACCATTGATTCATTGAAGTCCAATTTTCTCGCAGCTGCTCTATTTCTATGTTCTACTGTGAGACTGATAGCCTTGAGTTTGAAGTCCACATCTTAAGCGTGTCTCTTAACAGGTGCCATTTTCGGGTCCTTATACACACACAGTATGTATTACTGCACCATGCTTCTGACCGTGGTAACCATAGTGCAAGTGCTGTGGCTTTGAAGTATACCATTTATCCCACTAATTTCCAACATGCTTCTGTATGGAAGTAACATGGAGTGCAACTAAGATTTGGATAATTCAAGATAACTTTGAATAGATTTTTTTAAAATAGCATCTTTCTGAAAAAATTAATCAAAGTATGCTGGAACCATACATGTAAGATTGCTTGTGCAGTGTAGCGCTACCAATCATGGCCCAGCACTAAATATAAGTTTCCTATCTTGTGCCTTTCCAAACGAATAGTTGATATAATTGCAGGATTATGCTCCATGCATCAGGTCGAGAAAATATGTTGTGGAGCTCCTTTTCATTTGTTTGGATATACCTTGTGTGCTTTCCTGGAGTCTGCATATATTAGTAGAGTGCATTGTGCATTAAAGCATGCATTTTACTTCCCCCCAGCTGTCACACTGCCAACCAGCCTTCAACACCTGGATCAGCAGGTCTGCTTCCCATCCACATCTACCCGAACACACTTCACTGATCTCAGTCTTCCAACAAAGACTGCACAGCTGCTAATGTTTCAGAGACTCTATATAGTCTTATTCTAAACCAAGCTCTTTTCACAGAGCCTTTGGAAGATACAGGTACATTAGCATATGCTGATTTTGTTGTTTGAGTGATTGCTGATTAACATCTGCACAATTTCTTTTCTTCTCTTCTAGTATATTGTACTGTAAAGTAACAAAGTAGTTTTATCTTTAGATTATCTTATTTCTTGAAGTATGGTGTTATTAGTAGGTGCCTCGTAACATACATACTGCTAGGTCAGTAGTTAAGCACCCCCTATGGGTATTGGTTTTGTTAATTATGCCAGATTACTGGCACCATTAAAATACTCTGCATGCACATGCAGTGTAATTATACAGTTGGGGGAATTATCATTGTGGCATTTGTTTTCTCTTGCAAAAGCCTTTGCTGAATAATGCATCCCTGATGTTGGAATTCAAATTCCAGCACAGTATTGTTCTGTGTATAAACCAGTGTGCCAAAAAAACAAAAAAAAATCCAAGGAGGTTTTGAGTTTGCCACTTGATAAGACAGAGACAAATATAAAATCTCCATATCTTGCTTATTTTTGGAAATTTCTTTTGTGTCTTTATTATGATTAAGGGCCTATATCATGCTAAATACATTTTTATGAGCTTTTTACTATGCTATAATACTAATCCTTTATTCACATCATCTCCAAAGTTGTATTTTACTTGATTCCTGCATGTTGGATGCTTTGAAATTATACCCGTTTGATTATAAGTATTTTTCATAATTTTAATTGGTATTTCTATTTAGTAATGCATTATTCTTGTCAAAGGTAATTCATAACACTAAGATGTTTTAGATTAATCAAATTAATGGCTACCAGCCTTTAATAATTATAAATAACAATTCAGATGATCAGTTACAATTATTAATTTAATTTACCAGGAAATGTGGATATTTAAACCATATGAAAGTCTTTAATAAACCACTAGTAAATGTGTAATTTTTAAGCATTTTAATTATAATCCAAATTGGTAATCATTAGGCATAAACCTAAACAAATGTCTCTATAAGAAGTAAAATCTTCACTGACATGTAATCTTTTGAAAGCTTGAGAAACCTAGTGGTAAAAGAAATTCTTAACTCAAAATCAAATTATAAGATGAAAGTTTTGCCTGATTCAGAGGTGAATTTCCAAGCCATGTGGAAAGAGTTGCATTGCTTAATAAATCCTAACACTAATTTTAGATATGAACTTACACTTGCAAGGAAAGTGTAAAAGAACAGTCTTCTCAGTTTACATCTAAAAGAAAAAAATCCTAAATCATAACTACTCTTAATGATTCTGATCAAAATATAGATTCTGTGACTACACCTTGAAGCTTTCTCTCTCCGGTTTGTTTTCCTGAAAAGTGATCACTCGGGACAGACTCTTTAAATAATACATCATAGCTTATATGCATTAAATAACCATGAGACATGACAACAGATTTTGATAAAAATTTAAATCTTACTCAGATCAGAGAAGTTGCTTAGAGTTACAGAAGGCAGCTGCTCACCAACCAGGCTCACTTTTCGGGAAGTGGCCACGATTAACAGTTAAAGAAGCATTTTATGTTATTCCAATCTGTTACATGATTACATTTTACATCATACACATTTACAGATGAGGAGACATCCATAGCTTCAGCTTTATCAAATTATTATACTTTGTTCTTACCTGAAGGACACCACTCTCATTCCATTCTCAAATCTTTGCCACATACAAAATGAAGATTATAACTGTATATAGCTGGACTGAGGAACTGGCCTAATTAGATAAACTACAGGGAAAAACATCATTTCTGACACCCAACAGGCAGATAATATTAAGATGTAATAAACTCACACATCATCAATGCTAATTATCCAAACAATAAAATTAATATTTATTTGGGCAATATTTGTGAGTTTGAGTTCCAAATTGAAAAAAACAAAACATTTTATTATGGTGCATGTAAGCTCTGCACCAGTATAAAAACCACTAAAAATAGCCTTCCAGCGATGCTTCAGCCCTTTTGAGGATTACAGTTGAGCAAGGCAGCTGTGCAAAACCTTAGTCTGTGGACAGATGTTTCTGAGAACAGGTGGCCGGGGTTGTCCCCTGGATTTGCATGGCTATGACAGACATAGCAGACCTCATTGACTTCAAAGGGTCGGATCATGGCTGCTAATGATCTGTGGAGAGAAGAAAGAGGAGAGGCTAACTGTAGCCAGCTAGCTTTACAGGCGCCATACAGACAGACACCTCCAGTGTTAAATCCAGGGAAAACTTTCTCCTGCTACTGAATTTTTCCCATAATGAGGTCATGTTTTCTAACTTCTGTTGGAGGATCATATGATTCTTCGTGTTGTATAGTCAAAGAAGGCAGATTATAATTGAACATCTTTAAATGTGCAGGTACAGAGTCTGGAAAATTAAAATATGGGGAAATACAATTTACAGAACAAGATATTTTATGCTAATAGATTAATCAGTTAACAAAACGAATCCTTTACAAATTTACCATCAAGTGTCACAATTAAAAGGCTGAATTTGTTTTAATGTTAGATAACATAATGTTAGATAACATAACATTAGATAACGTTAGATAAGTTAAGGCACAGTTTCAGAATTAAAGATACAGGTTTAATCAGCCGTTTAATTGGCAATAAATCTAGCTAATTGTGTGAGAAGAAACAATGTGAGGAAAGACCATTAAAACCCTCTCTGAGTGTGAATCCAAGTATGAACTCTTCAAAATCCAAGTTCATGAGACTCCTTCTTTCAAAGCAGCAATTAGATCCGACAAGCCAAATCTTTTCATCGACCCCTCCCCTTCAACTGTCATAAATCCAGCTTTGATCTTTGCTAACGCCGTTCATTAAGCAAATACAACACACCACTACTTACAGTCTGCAATAGATCCTTTAACATCTAATAAATAATGCATTAAGTTGAGATCAAAACACAAGATGAGCACCAAGCAAAAGAGGAGTGAACATAGCGGAAGCTAATGTGCTGAGCAGAATGGGAAACACACTAACACACAAATAAAGCCAACAGTCCAACCAGCCTGGCATTTTATAATGAGAGGTGTTTATGGATGCAGTTGTCTCAGCCCATCAATCCAATGTGTGGGATATCAAAGGTGAAGTACAGTAATAGATAGAAATATTGTGATGCATAATAAGTACTAGGCAGTTCTGAGAAAATGTCCCCCTTTTAACAAAATTATATTTCAAATTTAATGCAAAAATGGGAACTTAAAATTGGGCATTTTAGATTTTCTAAATTAAATTAGGTATTAAGGTGATTATGTTAAACAAATGCACAATTTAAGCTGAAGGTCTTTCACTGAGTTAACTGTGAGATATCTTGACATTATTAAAGAAGAGCATGTAAAGGTAGAAGAGTAAACCATAACAAACTATTAAAGAAACTAAGTACCTAATAATGCAGTTAAAAAAAAAAGAGTCTGTTCAAAGTCTATTCATCGCTCCTGTCCAGGAAAAAATACCTTCAATGAACTCCCCATTTAATCAGAAGTCAGAACCTGGATCTAACAGTGTAACCATACTCAAATTATTCCTTTAAGCTGGACATTTGGATTACTACTATTAGCAATACAAGATGAAAACGCTGAACTTCTTCAACTGCTCTTAATCTAAAAGAGCATAGATTACAAGCTGAGATATGTGATTCATAAAAGTTTTTGAAAACACAGTAGCAGTAGTTGTCCCATATTTGTTTTTTTTTTAGATCTGGTCACCCTACTCCTGACTCTCAGCTTTAGTGAATTGCAGCCTGATTTTTACAGTCAGTGAGTGGCCAAATAATCACTATCAGAGCTCAGTATGGATCACCACTAATTCGTACAGCAGCAGGGAGAGTGAACCAGTGGCATTTTGTGTTAGTACTACTTGGTGTATCATTCCTCTACAGCATTTTTCTTTGTTTAATAGGTTAGCTGTGTAAAACCAACTTCTGCCGTTAACTTGGAGTTTTGCCAGGCTAAATTCGTTCATTTGAATGTCATGTTCATGACCAACCTAACTATTTGCTTTCTTCTCTGAAGCTGCCTATATAGGTTTATGCCAGTGTCCCAGTTAGCATTACATGCCAAGTTACCATCATGTAGTGTGCATAAATTAGAAATGTGTAATGTTCATCTGCCTTCATATTTAAGCCACCAATTGGTACAGGTTCATCATGCCTCACTGTGACAAGATGCCAAATTAATCTGGAGGTGATATTTAGTAAAGTGTGTTCTGCGATGTACCCATGTCTTCTAGCTAACAAGAAGCAACATTATAAAAAGAAAACCGAGGCAGTTTTTCTTAGGAACCATACGGTGGCCAACAGGTGCGAACGGGCAGTAAAGTACAAAAAGCAAATTCAAGACAAAATGCTGCAAACAAAAAACGAAGCTGCAAACAGGTGAAATTCATCCAACACATGCAAATACAAAAAAAAAAATGAACGCAACAGAAAACTGCAAGAAACAAGAAATGCTAATAAAAGAAAAAACCTACAACCCACAAAGAAATAAATGGAACAACAATGCAACGACAAAAAAAAGAAAAATGCTGCAAGCAAAATCAGCATCAGCATCAGTCCTGCTTAAGACTTCAATCAAGAACCCAATCTGCCACCAACAAATATCTGAGTTGGATCGCACGTCGGACTTCGAATTTGATGACCCTGATTCAACCTTCCTCCGTCCCCTTCTCCACCATCCTTGCAAGCTCATCTAGCTGCTTCTCCATGCCGGTGCTTGCCCCTGTTTAAGTAATTCCTGGACTCAAACTGCTTTCACAAGGCATCCCCAGCTGGTGTTTTGTCAGATGAGCATACCCAGTCAGACCAGCATACCCATAGTCAATACCCGTTTATCCCTAGTTTATCACTTAAGTTTAACCCTGTTTATCAATTTAGTTTATCCCTTTAGTTTTGTATAAAAAATAGACTTTAAACTACCTCAATGTGCGTGTATCCCTTTAGTCATGTGCAAAAAACTCTTTCATTACTTACTTTTTTGTGTTTTGTTTTTTTAAGCGTATGGCGACCTAAAATGTTTTTTGTTTTTCTGTAAATGACTAAAGAGATACACGCCCGTTGAGGTAGTTTAAAGTCATACAAAACATACAAAACTAAAGGGATAAACGCAAATCTGACATGTTGCTCATGCGTATTGACTATAGATATGCTGATCTGACAGAGCATCGGTCCGGCAGAAGACAGTCATGTTGTGTCAGAGATTTCGTCCCAAAGGAGGTTTTTTCTCTCCCTGTTTGCTCTATGCTTGCTTGTCACAGAGGTTCAGCTGGCCTCCTTCTTAGTATCATCTCTGTTCAACCAGTTTGAAGCCAGGGGGCTTCATCAATGTTCTCATTCAGTCGCTCATGCCTTTAAATTATTGTTTCTAATTGCCTTCCTTCTTTTGGCAAAAAATATTGGATTTTATATTCTGTTACTTGCAGTTTTTACAACAAACCTAAAAAACAAAAGGCTTTCTATTCAACTTTTGACAGCGGGAAATCAGCAACAGCTTGGGCAGCATCAGCACTGTGACCTGCCGGCATGTGGAGGGTCTATTGGTCCAAACAAGAACAGAATATTAAAGTAGGATCACAATCCTGATGAACTGACTGCACAGATGACATTTTGAAGTTGACTTTCTCACACAATAATGTGTTAAAACAATTTTCTTTTCCAACTATGCAAAGCACATTATGTCAAGCCCTTCTCTAGATTGCAAAGGAATGAAAAGAACAGCCACATTAGCTGTTAGCTAATGTTACTATGTTTACCGGGACCCTGTCATACAACATGCTGGCTGCTTCCGAGTAACACACAAAGAGTATGCCATAGCAAGTTATGCAAGGATGCAATTCTTTAAAGAAAAAAAGAAAGCTTAATCTTTTGACTGTGATTTTGGAAACATTTTTGAACGCTTGCTTTACTGTGTAACCTGGTCTCTTCTGATAAGTCATCTTTGCTTTACTTGACTCTGTTTGATCAACGTCTGCAGATTCAGCAAATTAGCAAATCATTGTTTTACTTTGTAAGAAACTAATTTCAATAAACCACAAAAAAAATTTTTTTTATTTTTTACATACAATGACGGAATATTTTTTTCTGGATTTCAATTACTTTGACTGAATATTAAAATGACTAACTGTCTTCCATACAAAATATTCATAGTTGACTTTCTATGCACCATGAATCATATATGAATATAAAAAATACTGTTTAAAAAATCAGTAAGTGTGCAAATGGTACACATATTTTGTGGATTCTTGAGGTGAGAATTTGTTTACAATAAAACCTTTTTAAAAGTTCTCTTATTACATTAATATAGTATATCCGTTTAAACTACATACTAAACAAAGTATTCACAATAATGCATTGTGGCAGGTGATCCCTCTCTCGTGTTTCTGGGTGAATAGACAAAGACTTTCCTCTGATTTCATTTCTTGGGGTCTTACTGAGGCAAAGTGACCCGAGCCAGCAGGGAAGCTTTGACTACATCTTGACTCTATTACCAGCACCTAAATCTCACAGTGACCCTCTTTTCTTCTGTACCTTGTTCACATAAACAACCAGAAAAAACTATTATTCCTCCCCCTACCCAGTAATGCTCTTAGGGTTTCTTCCTCTTCTTTCTTTCTCACTGTTTGTTTTTCTTACCTTTATCTTCTGATGGGAGACATGCCATGTCCTGATGTTGCACCATTTGGAGATCTTTGACCATTCAAGCCTTTCCCAGCACACACACATACCTCCATGTATTATTTAGGTTTAAGGAGATAAGGTAATTTTATGCCCCTTGAGATTGTACTACGTTCCTGTATTTTGATGTTCTTTAAAATAAACAGTCATCAAAGCACTTGGACCTTTGTTCCTTGTTCACAAAAAATCACATTCAGAAAATATATATAATTCTAAGTCTGATTCCAGTCCCAAGTTTTTTGCAGGCTGTCATGAACAACAATGCAATGTGTGACTCCCTACAAAAATCTTACCTATTCATAAATACAAAGCCCATATGTCAATAATAGCTGTCTCATGAGTTCTTTGTAATATTAATCCCCTCCGTTTTCTTTTTTCTCTTCCTGTGTAAGCTTCCATATTCTGAACATTCGAAAGACTGCAACATATTTCCAACATCTTGACAATAATCCAAACAACACCAAAGTTAGGCTTCCGCATAATCAAGTATTTCTATTAATATGTCTTAGTGTGGCAGGACATAAACAAGAAAGTCTTTTTTCATGCAGTGATCCCATCCACTGTAGAATAACTTCTAAGGGCCAGATTTTCAAAATGTTTGAGTATATAAAACATGGGCAGACTTACTAGCACACACAAAACGTATCTACAAACCAGGTAAATGTGTGTACATGTGCAAAATGAGCTCAATAGAAATACAAACACAAAAGTTTTTTGTGTCTCATCATGTGATAATATGCCTATGAGCAAACAATGAACAGTAAATACCACTCACACATCTGTAACTGATTGTGGGCACAGTGCATCAATATTAAGCCCATTTTAAACCAAGGAGCCAACTGGTATAAAAATTGTTGCAGTCATTGTGACCACATAGTAAGCATTGGCTCAATAGCACACAATGTAGAAATAGAGTCTGTATTTTAGTGTCCATCTCTAACTTGAGGCAAGAGGGATTTTTCTCCCTCAATTTTCCTTTACAGCTACCATACAAGGTTATGTTCTACAGTAATTAAAGGCCTAATTTGGTTTGCAGTATTTTGGATCAAGGGGGTATTCTGAGAAGCGGACGAAGGTAAATGTGGTTGTCTAGAGCTTATTCTTACTGCTGTGAAACTTATCCTGGCTTTTTCTAGGACTAGACTATCAGATGGAGGTATGAAAGAAGCTGGTGAAGTCAATTTCTGGAGGTTTTATAATTAATACTCAATATTTGTAATTCAATGTTTTTCAAACCTTTATAGTATTTTTGACTTTAATTTGTAAAACGCTGAGATACTTATATGTACTTAAGTCCTCCATAGATAATATTCATTATTATCATGATTGTTTTTTTAATAACAGTTTTCATTATTACCTCTACCTCTGTTTCGTAGAGCTTCATATTCTTTTTATGCCCACTATTGTGAGTAACACACATATAACCTTGCCTACAAGCTGATTTTCACAGCAGTCTTGCATTCACAAACACACAAGACTACATCTTCTCCTGGTTTGTTCACTGCAGTATTTTGATTTAAGATAGGACGGACAGCCATGACAAAAGCAGGAGCAGCTGAGGCGAGAGCCAAACCAAAATAAACATGGCAGTGCAGGAGGATGTACATGCAGCTGGGGCTATCACATCTGTTTTGTTAAAATTCAAATTTTATTTTTGAATGAGTTTTGATGTGTTCAGACCAAATGCGTTGTGGGTGTCCAAAAGGCTTAAAGTCCAAAAAAGTACTGTAGACACTGGATCAAACGCTGGTCAAGATGCTTTGATGCTTTCGATGCTCGGCGATCCATTTGTTTAGCTGCTCTGTTATGTTGTTGCAAGCAAGAGAACAACTTGGCATTAGTTGCTTGAATGAGTAGGAAAAAAGTGTTAAAGAAAATGCTTTGTAAGCGAAAGTCCACCTCAAAACATCATCTGTGCTGTTACTTCATCAGAATTAGGATCCTACTAAAATATTCTCTTCTTGTTCGAAGCTCCAGGAGCAGACAGCACCACATACCAGGAGCAGACAGCACTGGGAGTCCCCAGAGAATGCTCTCTAAAGTTGGCCAGGCGGTCAGGGATTTTCTGCTGCCGTTTAGGGCTGAAAGTGAACATAAAGCAGTTTTTAGATTTGTGGCAAAAACTGCAAGTACCATATAATATAAAATTAAATCTATTTCATCAGCAGGTTTTAACATTTTTCATTATTGTAGTTGCTATATTTATCGTTTCACCATAGTTAGATAAGAAAACCTTTAAGGGGAGTAGCTCATAATGATCAGAGCTTGCACTCTTTTTCCTGTATAAACAAAAATATTAATTCTTCTGGCTTTTTAAAAGTATACTATGCAACCGGTGTTGATTTTCCAGCGAGGCTCCCCCCAGAGGGTGAAAGTAAAAGTGCACTGTCGTAAATATGCACAGCTGTTCTCCTGGTTTCTCCGTCAAGCCAGGCGCGGTTGTTTTGAGCTTAGCAGACAGGCGAACGCAACGAATGACTTACACAGTGAAAGTATGAACATGCACACAGAGAGAGAGAAACCATTCCAATGTTACTTACAATCGCATCAGCAAAAACGCGAGGTCCGCGTCAGCCTTGCTGCCTTCTTTTCATTTTAGCTCTCGCCATTCGGAAAAAGCTTGCCCGATGTTCACCCGTGTACGACTCCTCTCTCTGTCCGGAGCCCTTTTCCTCTTTCTTGCCTGCTCCGACATGGGCTTTCTCTGTTTTCACGCTGGTTCTGCCATGATAACTGCACAAAGATCGCCACTGTGCTAGCAACGAGCATGCTTTTAACTGGGGGCGTGTATCAGTTCTCGCCGTAAAGCAAGACCGACTCTCGCGAGACTTCTGAGCCTGTGGGTGCGGGCCGAGGGCTCCTGCAATTGCAAGTGCGGTATTTCCCCTACAGACCACCAGGGCGGCCGAGAATACCTTTGTTCAACCTGAAATGACTCATTTAATCATCCAAAACGTTATGGAACACATTAATTAACTGAAAAATGTTGCATAGTGTGCCTTTAAAACCAGCAGAGTTTAACCTTTTTATTCATTTTTCATATGCTGACAGCTCTTCAGAAGCAGAGATCACAGCTTGCGTGTTGTGTCTGTCTCCCAGAAAACTCCTGGATGGATTGGTTGATGCTCTCCGTCAAGCTCATGAATCGAAAACTCCAAAGCTTGGATGAGTTTCTCCAGATCCTCTGACGTCTCTGACGGATTTCTTGACACTGCTTGATGCAGTCCAATATATACTTTCCATTTAAATCAAATGCTCTGATGCCCAGAAGGCCTTTGGTCTGGATGTACCATAACAGTAGTAAGACAAAAGCATAAGTTAATCAGGTTTTTCATGACATCTGATGCTATTTAATTTGTTACTACTGGCTAAAACCAAACTTTCAGGTCATATCAAATCATATCAAAATCCTCTTCTTTTACTTGGGAAAAAAGATTTAAGGAAAGCTGTGATTTTAAGTCTGAGCACACAGAACTGTTTATCGTATGTTATGCACTAACCACTCAGGCAGTTTTATACATATTGACATTATAGCATCACACAGATGCTGCAGATTTGTTGGCAGCACACCATGATGCGGATCTCCCATTCCACCACATCCCAAAGGTGCTCTATTGGATTGAGATTTGGTGACTATGGAGGCCATTTGAGTAAAATTGTACATTGTCAAGTTCAAGACACCAGTTTGAGATGATTTGCACTTTATGACATGGTACCTTATACAGCTGGAAATAGACATCAAAGGATGAGTACACTGCTGTCTTAAAGGGTAGGCATGGTCAGCAACAATACTTAGGTAGGTTGTGGTATTGATGCAATCCCTATTTAGTACAAAGGGGCCTGAAGTGTGCAAGAATATATCCTACACACCATTACACCATCACTAGCAGCCTGAACCATTAATACAAGCAGCATGGATCCATGCTTTCATGTTGTTTACACCAAAGCTTCAGTGAAAGACTGATACACCCTCGCTGTATAAAGGAGAGATTCCGCAGATCCTTTCTTCCTGCTGCTGTCAGACTGTACAACCAACAATGCTTGCTCCATATCAACCATATGTCCACCGTCACTTTACCTGTTATTATTGCATATCTATTGTATACTTCACTCATATTCATTTAACTCTGCAATAATTTAATACAATCAATCATTTGCACAGAACTTTACTGTTGTCACTTTATACCAGTGTTTGTAACCTTAGCCTTAGCCATTTAACTGTTCACACCAAGTGTGATGGCCTTGTCTGTATATACTTAATGTATATTTTTTATATATTTTTTATATTTTTTATATTTTGTATTCTTTCTTTTTTCCTACTGTACTGTTCACTGTGATGCAACGCTGCAATTTCCCCACTGTGGAACAAATAAAGGATTATCTTATCTTAAATTCTGAACCTACCGCCCAAATGTCACAAAAAAAATCGAGACTCATCACACCTGGCAACATTTTTCCCATTTTCTATTGTCCAATTTTGGTTAAACTGTACTAAGTTTGGCCTAAGTTTCCTGTTCTTGACTGAAAGGCACGGCCCCTGTTGTGGTGTTCTACTGCCATAGCCCATCCGCTTCAAGGTTTAATGTGTTGTCCCTTAAGAGATGCTCCTGCATACCTAAGTTTTAAAGAGTGGTTATTTGAGTTAACGTTGTCTTTCTATCAACTCAAACCAGTTTGGCCATTATATCAGTAAATTCCTTTCATCATTTATGTCAGTAAATGGACTCGTCATTATTATACGTTGTACCTTTAAATGTACAATGTGTAATAATGACACATTGTACCTTTAAAATATATGTTGGAATAAAACTTAAGATTATTTTGTAGGATTTTACCAACTAAATTAGGCCAGAAATGCATTTAGAATAACATTTAAAGGTATTACCAGTGAGGGGTTCTTCTTTCACGAAAGCCAACCATTACCAACTCAAAAATGAAGTAAAAACATATTCTTAACAATAAAAACATTTATTGTTAAGAATAAAAACTGTGAGGGCTGTCTGCATGTTTAGCCAGAGTTCTCTGGTAAGTATGCAATTTATTTTATTGGCAGAAGAATTCATACAACCAATGTAAATGTGATATAATATCTGATAAAAAAGTCCACCTGGGGCTCATACGTCTCATATTACTGTGTTCAATATGGCATCCTAATACAGCTGGACTGCAGCAAATAGCTATGTCGTAAAATGATCAAAATCAAAATTAAATGAGCAGTTCATAATGAAAAAGTGTACACCTGAAAAATGGTATCTCTAGATGGAAATATTACCAAATCTGTCAAAGCTCTGGTTGTTTAAGGCTTGTCAAATTCAATTGGGCAGACAGATGGTAGTGTGAAGCAGCTTGTGAAATATGATCCTTATTTAAAAGCAGGATCATTTTTACCAAGCAGGAATAAATATGTAAACTCAACCCACTCTGTAAAGCAAACATGCCTCCTCTCATTGCCAATACTATGCCTTCCCATGTCAGACTTTCAGGGTCCATTACTTAAAATGAAGTGTAAAAACAACCTTCATTGCAACTTCTTTGCAAAGCTATAGTAGTATTTGGCCCAGAAAAGCACAAAATTCTTGCCCATGGAAATCATTTCAGGATGGAGGAAAAAGAAAGAGACCCTCGTTTGTCTCTGGCTTGAATCAAAGGCTTTCGGAAATATGTCCCGATGGAGGTAAACTGTTCTCAATGGGAAACATGTGACCTCCAAAGTGGCAGGGTGCTTTAAGTGACGTCGAGCCCTAACCCTCTCTGCTTGTGAGATGTGCAACATGAAGTACCACAAAGTCTGTAGGGTGCCTCCTTTTGTTTGCATTACGAATACATCAGTGTAGGGTGAAAGGTCAGAGCGATAATCACATATATAAACACATCACCCCTCCTGTGCACTGCTTTGGAGAGCATTCAGCTTGACCCCACCGTTTCCAGCGGGTAAACGTTTGCAATGAATCAGCATGCAAGATAAGTAAGGCCAGGCATAATGCAGCATTTATTGGGAGTGGTTTCTCTAACAAAAAGGCTTAGGCAAAATAATGGTACATGGAAGGCTCTCACAAAACCACATATGCAAGCAAGCATGCAAACTTTCAAAGACAAACACACACACGCGACTCCCTAATTAATAACTCCTCTGCCTTCTGAGTCTGTGAGGCAAGTCCACCCAAATCCCTTGGCACCTAGTTCAGAGTAATCAGCGCACAGCAAACTCTGCCTTTGGAACGCTAATTAGCAGCATTGACTTTTTTTCCCTTCAGAGTCTGACATACAAATAGCCTAAAAACAAGTCACTTTTTATTGGATCCTACTGGTTATTACAGCTTGTTCTTTCACAGGATCTGGTTCAGATTAAGTAAAAAATTGAAGGCTAAAAATAAGGTAAATCCTTATTTGTGAAAGAAAAAATATTAAAGGCTTTTGCTCTGTCACTGTCGTTTTACACTAGGTTTGTCAAAGTTTAAACAGCTTTACACTGATATACCTATTAAGGTATCTCTGGTGAGCACTTAACTGACATCTCTCTTTCTCTAATTTCAAACTGTGAATCCTCATTCTAAGATGAATGAGTGAGTCAGGCAGCTTTTGTAAGTACTTCCAAAGTCCACATGCCATTAGCAGAGTTAACATGAAAGTAATTGATTCTTACAGAGACGAGATGTTTATCACACTAAATGAACAACATTGCACCTTTAGAATGTCAGCCGCTGCATCAGTAACAAGTCAGGTAGAGTGGATGTTTGCAATTACGATTTGTTAAAAGTTAGGAGAGCTTTGGGCAATGAGCATTAAACACAAAATAAATTTAACATGACTCAGAACATTACAGTCATTGTACTTTAAAACATTTGCACACCAGATACCAATTGCCGTTTCATGAATATAAAAAAAAAGAATTCAAAGTGACCAAACTGTAAATATTTTTTCCATTTGAATTCAAAAGTTGAATTTCATACTAAACTAAATTATTACAAGGACAGTTATAAAATTTGGTCTCTCGGAAAATGTTAAAGCTACCTACTGTAGTCTAATTGGAAAGAATGCAATACAGAAATATCAGAAATGGTGTTGCGCTACTTAGCTGGGGGTGTAATTTACATGAATTACAGCATCAATGCAAATTGGAATGGACATCATCAACTTGTGGCACTGTTGGGAAAGGCCAGCTGAAGCTGAAGACTAACAACTTTTAGCAGGTCTGCATGACGTTATCAGGGGTCTTTCATCTGCTTCTTGACAATATTCTATGAATTCTCTTGTTGGCTAATTAAGCCCATGGATACCATGGTTACTAGAGCATCTAGTTTTGGCGATTTGGAGAGATGCCAAGTCTTACAGGAAAATGTAATCAGCATCACGCTTGTCACCAGAGGCAAGCATGAAGCGTTCTAAAGTTTCTTGGTAGATGGCTTAGTTGAGTTAAGACTTGACAAACAACTGTGGACTAACACCTATAATAATTAATGACTTGGGGACTTTCACAGCAGACCTTGGGGCAGCTTGGATTCTGCTACCTTTAAAACAGGAATGGTTTAACGCAAAGGGTTTTATAGAATAGTTAAAGTCCATGTTATTGTTATCTCTGTGTATATAGTGTAAACTTTCACAATTCTCTTGAATCTATGGCTATCCCTGCTGATTGTGCCCTTGTTTTATTCTACATCATATTTTGCTTCTTTTAAGGTCTAACCTCCCTGCAAAGCGTGCATCTTAAACAGTCTTCTTTCATGTTATTGTATAGGCTATACATAATTAAACAGCCTTAACATATCTTTAACGTCTTTTTTACTGACATTATACAGCCGTATTTCAGGTACTCAGTTATGCATTCCTTGGTAAAACTGCCTCATAGCACAGTTTATGCATGTATGGAAAATGTGTGGTTTCCAGTCCTTAATTTGCTTTCTCCCTTAATTTGCTTTCTCCCTGTCATTTTCAGATCCATTGATTGATTGTCCTTACTCAATTCCTTTCTTTACTTGCTCTGTAAAACCCCTACCCCTCCATCCTTTATTCAATTCTTGTCTTTTTTTTCTGTCATCTTTACTTACATCCTTACTTCCCCTCCTTCTTTACTTCAGTACTTACTTGCAGTTTTTATAGATAAAACCTTAGGAATGTAAATGTGCCTATTGTAAGTGTATGGTGAACCTTTGCATATTATATTTAGGATATTCACAAACTTTGATATCTTAAAAATGTGATTCAGGTTAAAAAACATGAAGAAACATGATGAATTCTACAGAAATACTATACCAAAAATTCTAATTTTAACAATAATGGATCCCTGCAAAAACTGCATTACACATGGGCAAGGGTTCATACTAGGTGTCTGTACAAAAGTTGGCTCTAAAAGCATATTATATACAGTAGGCGGTTTACACTTGCAATAAACAGTAAGGTTCAATTATAAAGCATTGAGCCATGCTAATTTTAAGTAACTTTTAATTTCACAGTATACAGATACTTTACCTAAATCTGATTATTAAAATAAAACTGTCAACAACCTTCTGTATACTTAAAAAAATACAGCATCAATCAGACTCAACTTAGTGGGAAAACAAAAATCCTCAAAAACCCTTCATGCATGTGGCACACTAGACCTCAGTAAGTTATTGTTTCCTAGTATATAAAAAGGAAACTTTTGTGCTATTTTCCTGCTAATTAGCTACTGGCCACATGTCAAAAGAAAATAGAATCAAAGCGACCACAATCATCCCCTGCTTTCTTAACAAAGGTCGGCAAGGAAACCATCACAGCATGACTTAGCCAAAACCCTCCACTGGCAAATCCATAAAGAGATGGACGAACAAGGAATTAGGGTGATTTTCTGTCTTCCAGATATACAAGCCAGACGGCAATTTATTGCTTCTCTCTTCTCCCCCCTCTCCCTTTCTGTAATTTCTTCTTTCTTGTGTTTTATTCGAGCTCTTCGAATTTTTCTCCAGCTCTCACTGCGCATGATTGCATCCATATGCTCTCCAGGGATAGATGGGGTCAACACCCTACTTACTCACGCTACAGTGAGGCACTGACACTTGTGAGAAAACTCTTGCGCACACTCAAGCACATGTATTCTCTCACATACATTATGTGTTCGCCTCCGCACTGCAGGCCCAGTACTGAGGGGAAAGGATATACACTCTATGCCAATGCTTAATTCTCCATCAAGACCATATAGAGTATGTTCCTTTGCAGAGATCCTCCTACTCTCAGATCCATTTAGGATTGGCCCCTGAAAAGATCTGGCATCAATTAGGTGGTGCTGAGAAGAACAGTGTTTGATGGGGCCCAATGGATCCCTTTCCCTTCAAACCATTCTTTTGTTCGGCAAAGCCGGGAGAGATCATAAATTTGAACCTGAAGACAGCGCGCAAATTGCAGTCACACTTGGAAGTGAGGGAAACCAAGGCCAGGGGCGGGAGAAAGAATTAGGTTGTACCACACAACTGGACCAACTCCCTTCCACACTCAGACCAAAACAATAAAGGACAACAACAACAAAAAACAGCAAAACAAACAGATTAGTCCAAAGAACATGTGGTACCAGAAGATATTTTTAGCTATATCTTGAAATATCCTTTTCCATTACTGTGATACATGTTCTCGATTTTGTGCTCACTCCATGCTTCTGCTTTTTTTCCATACATGAACACAAACACACAACTAAAGGGCAGCAGTAAAATGTGTTATGATGAAGAGCTGTTGTAGATCTTACCAATGACCTCTGGAGGTCAAATTGAATCTACTTAATTTCTATCCATATTTCCGTTGTCACTCATAAATAACAGCAAACCATTGGATCTTGTCAGCTTATATCTGCTCCATGGCTCAATCTGAATGCCTCAAATCAGTAAGGGCACTTAAGCCACAACGGTCACCATAATAGGTGCTATCCAAGTAGTGCTGGCTGTGAGGTTTTGAGCATACACTATACTAGTGTCTACGAGCCGATCTACCTAAACCTCATGCACATGTGCAATCAAGGGAATTTTTAAGTTTTTTTCTTACAGTGTCCTGTCTGGCAATTTGACAATAAGAATAATTATCTTGATGCCAAAAAGAGCCCAAAAGATTTTACTTTCACAAGTGGAACAGTACAGCTATTGCCATAGTGTTACGCTTGATTTATGCATATAAATAGCTTTATTATAATTATGCAGGGAGTATTACAGCTTATATGGACTCTGCAATGTAAGTAGAACAGGAAAGGAAAAAAAGAACAAAAAGGAGAAAAGATTAAAGAAAAAGGAGATAAAAGGGAGATAACGATAAAACAGCTTCAGTCTGCTTCATCACCTGCAAAGAGATGTGAAAAGAACAGCACAACCAAGGGATATAGTATAAGAGATACAATAAAGTAAGACCTTTATACTATTGCTGAAGTATAAGTGGTATTATTTAATCTGACGTGTATACTGTGGTAGCTGAATACATGATAGATCTAATAGATCTAATTCCTTGCAGCTGAAATCACAGAATTAAAATCTAGCCGCGATCCTATTGAGTACATTCTCTGGTCCCCTGTGGGTCAAAGATGTTGTCCGTATGTTGTGATGTCAGTTGTAAGAATTAAAAAGGTGACCTGAACAGTTCTTTTAACCACTTACCAACAGAGAATTGATGTAGTCAGAGATGGTGGTCAGCGATCAGAAGGTCTGACTGAACACCTACAGCTAAAACTAAGTTAAGAGGGAAAGCAATAGAGACAGGAAATACAAAAGGGTGCATGTTAAAGTTTCTCCATATAGGTAATAGCTGTTTAATAAACATTGATAGTTTATTAAAATAATTGGCAAGCATTTGAAAAGGATTAATTTGAAAACCTAAAATGTGTTTATCATTTGTTTGTAAATACTTTCAATTTTAAGACATACTACTTTAACTTTTATAATGTTCATATAAAAAAAGCCAAATATAGCCTGGTAAAAACAGATTAACTCAAAAAATTTTTATCTCATAATTTAAACAGTGCAAAATTAGTTAAACTTTTGGAAACAGCGCGCATGTTTGTACATAATGTTTAGAGTTTCACAAGGAAAGCCTGTTCAGGCCTGAAAAAGACTTGGGACTGGGCTTAAGGAACAATTCGCTGCAAGGCAATAGCCCTAAACATATACACAGAGCTACTGTATTATAGAATGGTTTAGATCCAAGTATATTCATCTGTTGGTCCAAACAAAATCCATACAACAATTCAACTTAGAATTTAGCAGGAATTCAGGAATTCAAAGATGCGGTCCACCAGTCTGACAGAGGATAAGATGATGAATTGGCTAAGTATGCTAAATAAAAGAGGTAGTGTTATCAGCATTTCTTTTTAATAAAGAAATTTGAAAGCTCATAAATATTTTTGATGAAGCATTTGTCATTGATAGGTGACAGATAATTTCTGCATACAGACATCAACATTTGGCTGTAGGCAGAAAGGTGTTTGTTTTCTGTTTTTTTCAATTAGTTAGCGACAACTGAAAAAAAAAACCTAGGAGTTACATATTTAATTTTCCTTTTCAATTTACTTATTATTTTTTAAACTGAACTGAATTAGAAAAGACACATGCATGTTGTACCAGTGACCCTGAGAGAGCCAGGTGCAATGTGTATCAAAGGCAAGTAGCAGCTTGCTTAAGGGGTCATAGGGTTAAACTTATTTTAATAGGGAGCTGCTTGGTGGCCTGTTACCCCAAGCCCAAGACTGTGGTCACAAGATCACACGGAGGCTCCTGGATTAACACACCATCCATTTTTTAAAATAATGAGACCCGTTTGCTGTCTTAATCCTGTGAGAGAAGAACCTTGGTGATGGCCTAGACTTTGCAGACCTCAGACTTAAGAGAAAACTTTGATTTGTCAACGATGACCACAACAAAGGGGGCCACACTGGCTGTCAGGGTCAGCTCTGCTTCTGTGTGACACATTTCAGATAGGTCATGTGAGACTAAGATGAAAGGGGATTTATAAAGTTTCCATGTGTTACGAGTAACCCTATGATCCACCAGGTTTAAGAACAGTAAATAATATAGGATATATAAAGACTGAAAACCAAGTGTCTAAATTTAAGGCTATGCTGATTTCTTGCACTTCTGTTCATTGGTGCAGTATTCACATAAAGAAACCTTTGGGTGAATACTGAAAAGAAAGGCTCTGCTAATTAGAGATGTTATAAACCTATCAGGGCAATGGAATTCTGCAAAGAAAGCAGAAACACTGTTAGAAGGAGTATACATCAGCATTAATATTCTTTTAAAACCACAAGGAAGATCAGGTGGCAGTGGGCCAATGTAAAAGCATGACCTGAATGTTCATACATCAATAAATCTCTTTATCTTTGCGGATGAAAATATTGGATTAGAATTGGTCAAGACCATGGCGTCTAAAGTCTATTTTAACTGGCTATGGGCAAAGGGCCAAATTCAAACTGGACAGGTATGCAAGACATCCTGGAAGCAAGAGAGTAATGATGTCAAATAAATTATTGGCAGTACAATAAGCGACTTAAAAAGAGTTCTTTTGAAAACTCCTGATTCTTAAATTGCAACATATATTTTGTTGTCCAACTAAAGTGTGGCTCTCACAGTGCTATCAGTTTCAGTTTTACAATATATCAACTTAAAAAAATGCATTGATATAATCAGTTTGATTCTGAGTCTGTGACATGATTTAGAGTTTTTTCAACATTCAGCTGTCTGATGGCGTTGGGGAAGAAGAGTTTTTCTTCCCCACCAGGTCCAGCAGATTCTTGATAACGTACGGGCTTTGGACATGCAGGACTTGGACGAAATGTCTTTTATGGAGGGAAGAGGAGCCCCGAGGATCTTCTCTGCAGTTCTCACTACTCTTCTCACCTTTATTCCAGCCTGAGATGCTGCAGCCTCCACACCATACGGTGAGACAGCTGGTCAGAAGGCTCTCTATGGTATCTCTATAGAAGGTGGTGAGGATGGGTGGGGCCAGGTGAGCTCTCCTCATTCTTCGCAGGAAGTACATGCGCTTTTGTGCCTTTTTCACCAGTGAGGTGGTGTTTACATGCCAGTTGAGGGTGTTTGTGATGTGCACCCCCGGGAATTTGATGCTGCTGTCCACCTTTACAGCTGAGTTGTTGATGAGCAGTGGAGCGTGGTTAGGCTGATTTTTCCTGAAGTCAACGATAATCTCCTTTGTTTTCTCCACATTCAGGATCAGGCTGTTGTCTCTGCACCAGCCCACCAGCTGCTCCACCTCCTTGCTGTAGTCCTGGTCGTTGTCGTGTCTGATGAAGCCCACCACCTGCCCTTATCAAGAGCCTAGATATTAATGTGAGTAAGCTGAAATTTGTGTATCGATATGTGAAGATCTTATTTTGAAGGGCTAGGCCCAACCCAAAAAGTGGAAATTATATTTACAGTAGTTATCAGTATTCAGGTTGAACCTTGGACAAGGTGTCACTCTATTATAAATAGATTACAACGAGTTTATAATTAACAAAGTTGTTAAGAAAGGCTAAAACCCAAATTCCACATCCACATTACTTTTCGTGTCAACTCAGTCGCAGATCCCCTCTGTCAGTTCATAGAAAGCAGCAGCCACTGCACTGTCGTGCTCCACCACAGTGTAAAAAATATCTTACTGAAATGTCAATATTTTATTATTTAAATTAGCTGGTACTGATCCTTTATTTTCCTCTTTCTTTCTGTCTGAAAGACAGGTTTATTGTGACTTTAAAGTTCAGGTTTGCAAACATGAACTTTTTCAGTAAGAAAAACCCAAGAAATTTAGTATGATCTTTTTTTTTTTTTTATCATTGAGAACAACCCAGCATTATAGTTTTTATATGAATTTGAAACCAAACTTAAAAGACAAATCCAAATTGTATAACTAATCTCATTGAGATCCAAGATCTCCTTTACATCTATCAGATCTGTCTTTACATGAACAAGATTACATAATACTATGTCCATTTGTTATATATTTGGTCTCAGTAATGTTTTCGTATGGGTTGGTGCATCTTGACTACAACAGTAGAATGTGGGAGAGGTTTAGTTGGAGCAAGGCAGAAAGGACTAGAGCAGAAGATTTTGAGGGCAAAGTATGGTCCATAGATGTTTTTTTTTTTTATACAGTGTCCTGTCTTGCAATGTGGCAATAAGAGTAATTGTCTTGATGCCAAAAAGAGCCCAACAGATTTTACTTTCACAAGTGTAGCAGTATGGCAATTGCCATACTGCTGCACTTGTTTCATGCATATAAATTGCTTTATTATAATTATGCAGGGAGTTTTGCAGTTTATATGGACACTGCAATGTAAATAGAGCAGAAAAACAGAAGAAAAAAAGGAAAAAAGAAAAAATAAAGAGAAAAGATGAAAGAAAGAAGAGATAGAAAGGAGACAATGACAAAACATTTTCAGCCTGCTTCATCACCTGTAACGAGATGAAAAAAGAACAGCACAACCAAAAGACATGGTCCATAGATGGTTACGTTTAGAGTGGTCACATTGTCAGGGTCGGGTGAAGGTTTGACAGGACCCAAATGCAGACATGGAAACGGTTTCTTGAAGATTTAATAACAAAAAGGGTAACAGAAGCAAAAATCCAAAAACATAAATCCACAAAAACTGAGAAACAGGAATGTTCACAACAAGGGGGCAAAGAAATGATGACAAACCAGCAAAGAGAGACTGAACAGGAGGAGAATATATGGGAGAGAGAAACAAAGACCAGGCTAAATAGCAGATTGGAGGCAGGTGTGAACAGAGGCGAGAAGGGAGCTAGGGGAAAATGAGATTTTCACAAGAGCGCAAAGAAATATCTAAGAACTAAAATACAATCAAAAATAGCTAGAACACTAAAATGGAAACAAAGACCAATGAAAACTTAGATAAAACATAAAGTAAACCAAAATCATGACACACATTAAATATCGAACTGTTCTTTTTATAAAACAAAATATATCCTTTATGCCCCTGTTTATGATCAAAATATTTTAAAGAGATGTTTACCAGCCATAACTCTGAGTGAGACATTTTTCTTGGGATCTGCTAAGAATTTGTGGGAGCATCTTGCAGAGAATGCTCAGTAGAGTGTGGAAGGAAGAGTTGGAGATGTGGCAGAAGACACCAACAATTAAGACATAAAAGAGTCACATGTTCTCCTGCATAAGCGGCCCTCTTCTCTACTTAAAGCTATAATTGTTAATCCTGTTCAGAAACACTTTTCGTCATATTGAGTGAAATAGTTCTTCCTTCCTGAGAGTGGTCAATCTTTTATGTATTCAGAAAAAGGAACGGAAATAATCAAACATCTGTGAGACCTGCAAGCCTCTAAAAACTCTGCCCATTCCCTGCCACTCGGTCAAAATGGGAGAAAACTATCAGATGCATTCATCTTTGTCCCTCCTGCTCTGCGTTCAGGATCAGGATGGTAGGCCATCGCCGGTGTCGTGCCAAGGTAGTTATCCCCGGCATTATTTGTCTCCCCTCACCGGGAGCAGGCACTGAGTTCACTCCACCTCAATTCCAACTTACTAAATGTGAAACTTGAAATGTATTCAACTTCTTTCTCTGAAAGCCAGCAGCTCCTTGTTTGTTTCAACATGTTCCATAAAAATTATCTCATTGTTTCACGGTGTCTAAATGTTCTCATCTCTTTGAAAACTTGTCAAACATATTCTTATAATAAAAATAAAAAAGTAAATAGAGTGTACGTGTAGATATTTTAGTCAGTGTAATGACAATAAAAGCTGAAAAACTAATGTTTAACCAGAAATAAGTAGCAGAATGAGCTTAATGGTAAACAATAAAATGCCCATGAAACTTTTCTAAACACACTGGGTGCTAACTCTCTACCATTTAAATACAACATTTTTACTCAGCGGAATAAATGCAAGCTTTTTAGTTGACTTGTTCATGGACCATGACACATCTTTTATCTAACTAGCAAATGCTTTAATATTAATTGAAGAAAGTCAAAATTATTAACAGTTTAAGCTGTATCTTAATACAAAACCCTTAGTTGTAGATATAAACTAACCAGTTTTTACAAAGTTATAAAAAGTTTAACAAGACAAATAGTAGAATAAATGACTTGGAATGCCAGAAGAAAACCAAATAGCTTTTTCTCCTATTTAATTTTGTATTTGCCTTCTTTTAGTCATTTAGGTGACTTTATGACAGTTTCTTGGCTACGGCTTTAGGCTGTGTTATTACAGAGTAGGGACTGCTTTCCTCTAGTTGAGTGGCAGGTGCTGCGGTGGGAACCTGATCAACTAAAAATGACGCAAAGTACACTTTGTTCATTTACATCATAAAAAAGGTATCTTAAGCTATGTGGCTTAAGGGTAAACCATGCTGAAAAGTGAAATCATGCAATTATTATATTAGTTTAAATCAGGCAGTGCTGTAAATTGGAACTGTAGACACTTTCTCAGTTTTCTTTTTTTTTTTTGCTATTTAAAGGTAGAAGGACTTAATTAATAGTTTTCTGCCACATTTTACCCAGCTCCATGTTAAAAGCAAGTAGAGTTCTTTGTTGATTGCTCAACAGCTTCAATTTAACTGAAGGTGACTTAAAACCCCACATATCTAATGTTTAAATTAATGGCTCATGACATTCTTTTCATGACATACTAACATCATCAAATTTTAGGAAGCAGACTGTTTGCTTCACAAGGGATTAGAGATAACAGTATCCAGAGGCATTATCAGTGATTTTGCAATGTATGAGGGGTCAAGGGAAAATGTTAAAAGTCAGAAATAAGTGCTCTAAAGGAAAAACAAGTTAGCTCACAGATTAAAAGGAATATCTAGAAAGTTGTTGCACTGAATAAGTCAGACTGTTGACATGTACCATTAACCATGTACATCCTGCATCTATTACAGTGAAACACAAATGAATCATAGTCAAGAAGAAAAACAGGGTTGGAATGAGCGTTATCCCTGAACAAGACACACCCATACACATACACGCATCTAAATGCACAAGAGTGATGAAAACCATAACATGGAGCCAAATTCCTCTCGGGGATTGAGGAACGCCACACACTAACACGGCTTCAGTTACCCTGCAACCCCAGACACAGAGACCCACACATATTCAGGGAGACAGTTAGATCGTGCTCATAGAGTCAGATAACACCACATGCCCGCATTAAGAGCTGGATCAGATACTTTATCGACAAATAACTGTCAGGTTTTACTACACCTGCCTTACGGTACTGAATGGATGAAATCAAGCCAGTCATAACAATGTCAGTGAGAACAGAAGACTTGGAAAATGTGTGCATTGTGCTGTGTATCTTTGTTAAATGATTTATTGATGTTATTTACATTTCCAACATCATAAATGCAACACATTATAGCTGACTGTGGCAAACAGGGATGCACCCACAGGTTGGAAAAACAATTGAAAAAGATAATGTTTGTAAAATCATAACAACAGAAAGACATCTGTCTGTATAACAACACTACACCCTAGCACCCCCCCCCCAAAAAAAAACATAAATGTACCATTTTAGCTCCTTTCGATGCCGAATTTAATGACCCAGTCATTTGCAAATTTTAAAATGTTAGTAAATTGCTTATTTTGCAGGTTCTCTTTAGTTATTTAATCATCATCTCTTCTGGTGATGAATATATGGAGATTTACTCCTCTGCATGTGTCTCTTATCAATCGAACAAAAGCCACTTTGTTTAGCCTTATCCCTGAGGACTACAGCTTTGTACATTTTAAATTTATTTTTTATACTGTAGGTGTTTTTAAATTAGGCATATTCCAATAAGGATCTGTCTGCCATCAATACTAACCAGGCCATTCTAAAATTTGTCTTTGACAGTATTGATGATTTTGATGCCTGCATGGACAGCATGGGCAGCAGAGTGAGCACAGTTCAAAGCAGGTCACATCACCCAGATAAACTGGAAATGCAAAGAGAAAAATGCCAAGTATGAAAAAAAAGGGATTGCTAGGAAAATATTCCACATGTGTAGTTTAGTCAACAATTGTAAAAAAAAAAAAAAAAAAGATCACTCAAACCAGGCTTTAGCTAGGAATGTTTTATAGGGTGTACACCTTGGTTCTCACATCTTTAAGCTTTAGGATAGTGAAATTTCGACTCTCTGAAATGCTATTTCGTGCATTTTGAGGCGGAAAGCAGCTAACATTTTGTCTTTGTTACAACAAAACTTTTGTCCTGATTATGGGAAGTATGTGTGCTAGACTAGAGGTGGAAATTTCTTAGGAAGATTTGAGATCATATATAGGTACCATATTATAATTCATAGGTGAAATTAAAACAATCAGAAAGTGTAATGATATGTTCACACGACGATTTGAGCAGGAAAAAAAGAAGCTGCTGCTTCATTTTTTATGCTTTTACACAGAGCAGACACGCCTCAAGAGCATCTTAATGCTCCTGAAACGCTTCCAATAAAGTGTGTACAAATGCATCCATGCTTCTCAGTTCAATGACAGAGAGCGGCTTAGCTATATTTGATGTAATAAGTGGGTAAAAAGTAGTTTTAATATAATGTTATGGCAGAAAGTCCACCTCAAAACATCATCTGTGGAGTTTGTTCATCAAGATTATGATCCTGCCTTAAAATATTATTTTATTGTCGAAGCTGCTCATACCCCACGTATCCCCATATACCAGTGCTCTGCCATTGGGAATCCAGCAGCAGTTTCTTCAGGCCAGGTCACCTCTTGAGGGTTTTTCCCCTGCTGTTTGTGGAAGCTGGAAGTAGATGTTAGCTTTTTTCAGAATCAGAATCAGAAATACTTTAATAATCCAAGAAGGAAATTACTTTTGTTACACACTCTAGTTACAGTTTAACATGATATATACACACATCCAACTTTAAGGTATGTGGTACAAACTGTAAGCACTAGAATAATAAAAGTGATATTTTTTTGCTTGCATGATTCAAAATGTAAGTTTATTTTGAGCATTTATTAACTGTTCCAGGGGTGTGACCACAGCAATCTACAGTACATCAGCAGGGCTGCGTCTGTTTTCCTGCCAGCTCACAGATCAGCTTCTTTGATTTGATGATGTGGCACGTCGAGCAGCAAATATTTATTTTTCCAACTTGTGAAATTTTGAACATTTGAATGAAGTTTCCAGAGGAAAAACAGTGCGTACAATTTGGCCGTACACATTGCTAAGTAAAATTCTGACTCTAAGTGAACCAGTATAGCTTTTCTTTTCTTTTTTTTCTTTTTTATTGCAGACATAAAATCATAACAGGTATTAGGACCTGAGTTAAGTCCTGTGCCATCATATCAGTAATCTAAAAAATCCCTTGACTGGGACCCAATCTGGTTCATAAGGTTGGATTGGGACTTACTCATTGGAAATGTACGTATTTCTATCATAGTGTTTACACCTTGCCGAGGTGATTGAGTTCATTCAAAGTTGTTTATTTTCTGTCAATAGTGTTTTTTTTTCTGAATTAATAATTTGCATGTATTTTATTGTATTAATAAAATTAATACATTCAAATCAGTTTATTTACACTGTGCATTTTAGAAATTCAACTGAATCAAACCATTCAGACTGGTTAAAAAGGTGTCTATCCAAGAAACACAGCTGATTGCATTGAGTCACTGGCTTCACATAATCCACTCTTCCTGGATAAACATGTAGCAAGTTCAGTTGAGTTTAAAGTCAGTAATATTCAGTTCTTTGTGTATTTTGATTTACTCTTATTCTTTGGTAATACATCACCTTCTTGCCTGCTCTGTACTTTACACAAGCTTTTCAGCATTATTTTAACTATACCTAATATGTTTCAACTCTATTTTTCCTTCTTCCTTAATATTAAAGTTTTTTTTTAGTCCTTTTGCTCTATTTTTTAGATTGCAACCATCTCGGTTCCATGTGCTGATCTTCTCATCTCACTCAGAGTATTTCATCACTGAATATTACAAATCCACAATTTTTCTCCTGATAAAATGCTTGTATATTGATCTATAACAGCCACATTTTATAAAGTTCATCGAGTTTAAGAGTGAAAAGTTTTCCTTCTAAAACTTGACAAGCCTTTGTTGTAATTGCCAAGTTTTCTTCTTTAGAATATATTCTTAGCAAATGTTATCTGCAAATTTTAACCACTTTTTATAGACTTCTGTTTTTATACTGTATGTTCTACTGTTTTTCTTTTATTATGTTTTAAACATAGAAGACATCCATCTTCTCCAGCTTATCCTGTCAGGGTCGCAGTAGGGCCGGTACCTAACTCTGGCAGTCTGTTGGATAAAGGAGGGACACACCTTTGACAGGTCGCCACTCTATCGCACAGCAACAACAATGTGTGTGCAACAACAATGCACACACACACACTCACACCTAAGGACCATTTGGAGAAGCCGATTAATCTAAAAGTCATGTTTTTGGACGGTAGGAGGAATCCCTAGTACCTCGAGAGAACCCACGCATGCATGCGGAGGACATGCAAACTCCATGCAGAAAGACCCTGGCTCAGGAACCAAATTTAGAAACTTCTTGCTGCAACGCAACAGTGCTACTACCTGAGCCACCAATAGAAAGAAGTAATGAATAATATTATCATCAGAGAAATGTTTTATCATTTCAAGAAACAGATTAATTAGCCATGACTAATTAGAGAATGTATAAAATGGATATGACCACTACGACTCCAACATTTAGGCTGTATTTTTATGTTTTACAATATAAAATTTGGCTTTCAGCTTAAATTATTCTGTTGTCTTTAGTAGCAGACATGTAAGTGCAGGGATAAAATTAAAAAGCTAATAATCTTAATCTAAGACTTGTTATCAGGTAAGCTTTGACATCTAAATGGCTTCAGAGTAAACTTCCAGTTTTATGAGAGATTTTTCAAAAATGTGAACTAAATCCTTCTTGAACAAAGATTTTTTTTTTTTTGGAGTCAAGAGTTGATTAGAAGAACTAAGTTTAGCCAAAGTACCATAATGATTTTTGGAAAAGCTACCATTTCGGGAGCGAGGTTAACACATCAAATTTGGGACCAGGGAGAAATTTCAAACCAATGCTTATTAGCTTCAAAGGTTACTACAGTTCAAGCCACTTCTACATTGGCTTCACTTCTCACACAAGATGGACATGAACATTTCTGCTTAAAATTAATCATGGCGGATTTGGCAACAATGTTATGGCTCTATTTTCTGTTTGTTGCAGTGAAAAAGAGCAAGTTTTAATAAATATCATCCAAACAAAATTATTGAGAGTTGGAAGGCTTTTTTAATCAAAATTAATTAGCCCTGATCTGTTTAGGAACCCTCTAGGCTTATTAATAAGAAGCTTTTATGCGAAAGAAGAAAAATAAATGTTTAGAAATATAATTCAATATTCCAATATCATTTTGTCCAAAACTGTGCAACATATTCACTTTATGGATTTGAAAGAAAGCATAAACTAAATAAGACACAGGTCATACCCTCCTTTGTTCTTCTTAAAGCATAGACATGTTGATGTTTCAAACCCAGTTAACAAAAGTTATTCCAGAAACTCCACATTTGAACGATTCCAACTTGTACCTGGGAGCAGCGCTGCCATAGGGATTCTGCTTTTACTCGCCACTCACTCAGCATCATTGATGTGATATACTCTTGACAAGGTACAACACAGTTGAGCTACATGAGGGACTCCAGACATGTTTATTTCAGGGGTTTCCTTCTGGGCAGTATGGACTCTGGGGCGTGTTTGAACTCCCTTATTCTAGTCGTTTGAGCTGTCTGAAATGTTAGCATGTACGAGGTTAATCCTTTGGGGTATGTGTAGACCTGGAGGGTGGGTGGTAAGATTGACTTTTTTCCCCATTCAGCAATCAAAAAAAAAAAATGTTAAAAACTATCCAGGAAAATATTACTGCCAATTTAGTTCCTGGCCACTTGTATGGCCCCTGGTAAAAAAAAAAAAAAAAAAGAATAGTAAACATGTAAAATAAATTATTTTTGTTTCAACTGAATTCCAGAAAGAAAAAAAAAACATCCAACATCAAAATGATTTAATACATGGGGAAAATGTTATGTTAATTAACAAATATTTAACAAATGCACCAGTAACAGTATTTTAGCATGAAATCTTAAAGTATCTGTTTTAGTTACAGCAGCTATTGTACTGAAGAGACAGTGATTCAGCAGCACTGCTCTCCTAATCTGGAATTTTCTATCATTAATTGTAAGCTATTTTATTCCCTTCTTAAGTTTGCTTCATTGATTATGATGGGTGTTCACTCCTTACCAGTGTGCAAGATGCACACTGCTTGCTGGCCCAAGAGTGTGAGGCTGACAAGTGGGGACTGTTATTGTTCTTGGTGACTTTCACAAAAGAAACCTGAGCTAAGACCTTGCCAAATACAAACAATTGATCAAGTTTCCAACAAGTGAGGGAACAACTTTGGATCACTGCTACACCACAGTAGTCAGTGCTTATGACATCACGTCATTATAGTTGGGAATTGTAACATTCATGCTAACATTGAAGGTGATCGCTTAAATACAACCTTTAATTCTATCTTACACTAGATTGGCTTTGTTCAAAATGTGCAAAACCCCACACATTGTCATCTTCAAACTTTGGACCTTGTGCTGAAAAATGGCATTAATTGTAAAGAATTAACATTATTTCCTTTCAGCCTTCAAAGCTCCACCATTATCCCTTTCCCCCTCAAAAAATAGGACTCAATGACTTTCAACTGGTTGGCCTGACATCTTCAGTATAGTAATGAATTTCTTTGAGCTCATTATGTTAAATCCATCACCAACAAACTTCTGGATCCCCAGCATTTCATATTCTGAGTTAAAAGGTATTTCAATGATGGAATAAATATGGCCTTGTATTACATCCTGTAGTACCTGGATTCCCAAAGAATCTTGTCAACAAACCTCTATGTGGACTTCAGCTCCACTCTCGCCTTGTTTCAGGACAAGGTCTTTCATCTGTGTATGCCGGACCACCTGCAGGTGGCTCACCGACCTTTTGAGAGAAAATTATTCTCTGATTCCAGTACCATCAGCACCAGTTTACTTCAAAGCTGTGTTCAGTTCCCCTCTGCTCTTGTTCTTGTACACCAACAGCTGCACCTTCAGTCACCTGTTTGCCAAGCTCCTGAACTTTGCAGAACCTTGAGGGGATGAGTCTCACTATAGGTAGAGAACTACTACTGTATATGGTGCCTGCCTGGTGCTTCTAGACCAGTCTAGAGCTAAAAAAAAAAAAAGCTGGGCCTCCCTCAGGTTCCTCGGAAGACAAATACTAGCTGTTCTGTCTTTTTGAGCAGGAGGGAGGTGTTGATTGAATCTAAGAAATATTTTGTGATGTGAGAACCCAGATTTTCTTTAATAAAATGATTCATACATCTGTTTATACACTGCATTTTACTAGACAGACGTATATTGAAGAATATACCTTTTAGTATAAATCAGAGCAAAAATAAATTTGAAGTATTTGCTTGACACCTACACTCTTTTTCCACTAGCCAAGGAACTATAGCAAGCAAGATTACACTTAAGCACATTCTAAACAAGATTGGTGATGTTAGTCAGTTTTATTAGAATGTGTACTATTAGAAGAGATTAAGAGATGGTGACTCACATACTTAATTGAGAGGTTTTGTGGAGAGGTCCTTATTTGGATGGGAAAACACATCATTGTAATGATACAAGTCCTTTAAATTCCTATGCTGAAGCTAGATGTTGCATCATTTAAGCTGTCCCGGTAAAAAAAACTGCATGATGACAGTCATGCTGAGTGGAGACAAGGGCTGTAGGAACACACTGAGATATCATGTATATTGTTTCCCAGCATTTCCTATTTGTCTCAGCAATGAGCAGTAATTGCTGACAGTTGTGTTTTATTGCATATGTCAGCAGTTTAATTTGCAGCACCAGTTATTATAATATTATAGCTGTATTATAGTATTCAAGTTAAGCTTAAACTATGTAACATTCACGTGCAAATAAGAGTTGACCTCGTTAGTAACATTATCAGACATTGGTCTGCACAAAATCTTCAGAGGGGTAGACACCATCCAATATTTCCTGCACTACTGCTCATCCCTATCATATTTTCACATTTCCAATAAATAATGCAGAAACAGCTAAACTGCACTTCATACTAGGCTTGTTTGAATACATTTGCATTTTAAACATCAACTGATGCCCTCACCCAGAGCAGCTATCAGAGAGAGGGCAGGCAGGTTTTTACAGGTCACCTCATCGTAAAGTATAGTCTAAACAAATTTGTTAACATCTGCATGGTTTAAAAAAAACAATTAAGTTACATGCACGTGTTTTAACCAATGCATTTAGGATTTACATTAGAAAACAATTATGATTCAAGGTGTTGCTTCTGCATAGTTGGTAGTTATCCATTTACCAAGCTGATGGTAATGTGTAGTATTCAGTTTTGTGTTGGCCCTGCTATAGGTCAGTGTTTACAATATGTGTATTTTAGAAACCTGAATTTTCATAAATAAACTTTTAGCATAATTTGTTTCTACCATCTTAGATGCATAAAAATGAACTTTGGATAAAAGTGTGCAGCAATCTATACAAACTTATGACATGCCATGAGATTTTGCTGAAACAACCTACAGAACGTACACTATATTGCCAAAAGTATTTGCTCACCCATCCAAATTATTGGAATCAGGTGTTCCAATCACTTCCATGGCCACAGGTGTATAAATTCAAGCACCTAGGCATGCAGACTGTTTTTACAAACATTTGTGAAAGAATGGGTCGCTCTCAGGAGCTCAGTGAATTCCAGCGTGGAACTGTGATAGGATGCCACCTGTGCAACAAATCCAGTCGTGAAATTTCCTCGCTCCTAAATATTCCACAGTCAACTGTCAGCTGTATTATAAGAAAATGGAAGTGTTTGGGAACGACAGCAACTCAGCCACGAAGTGGTAGGCCACGTAAACTGACGGAGCGGGGTCAGCGGATGCTGACGCGCATAGTGCGAAGAGGTCGCCAACTTTCTGCAGAGTCAATCACTACAGACCTCCAAACTTCATGTGGCCTTCAGATTAGCTCAAGAACAGTGCGCAGAGAGCTTCATGGAATGGGTTTCCATGGTCGAGCAGCTGCATCCAAGCCATACATCACCAAGTGCAATGCAAAGCGTCGGATGCGTTGGTGTAAAGCACGCCGCCACTGGACTCTAGAGCAGTGGAGACGCGTTCTCTGGAGTGACGAATCGCGCTTCTCCATCTGGCAATCTGATGGACGGGTCTGGGTTTGGCGGTTGCCAGGAGAACGGTACTTGTCTGACTGCATTGTGCCAAGTGTAAAGTTTGGTGGAGGGGGGATTATGGTGTGGGGTTGTTTTTCAGGAGCTGGGCTTGGCCCTTTAGTTCCAGTGAAAGGAACTCTGAATGCTTCAGCATACCAAGACATTTTGGACAATTCCATGCTCCCAACTTTGTGGGAACAGTTTGGAGCTGGCCCCTTCCTCTTCCAACATGACTGTGCACCAGTGCACAAAGCAAGGTCCATAAAGACATGGATGACAGAGTCTGGTGTGGATGAACTTGACTGGCCTGCACAGAGTCCTGACCTCAACCCGATAGAACACCTTTGGGATGAATTAGAGCGGAGACTGAGAGCCAGGCCTTCTCGTCCAACATCAGTGTGCGACCTCACAAATGCGCTTCTGGAAGAATGGTCAAAAATTCCCATAAACACACTCCTAAACCTTGTGGACAGCCTTCCCAGAAGAGTTGAAGCTGTTCTAGCTGCAAAGGGTGGACCGACGTCATATTGAACCCTATGGATTAGGAACGGGATGTCACTTAAGCTCATATGTGAGTCAAGGCAGGTGAGCAAATACTTTTGGCAATATAGTGTATGTACAGTTTGTTTAACTCAAAGAGCATTGGACCTGATGCTTTTCCATGAGTTTCAGTTTTTATCATTTGATCCTTAACAATAAAGCAGAATCATATTTAGCCTGATAAATGGTGAAAACAACATCATTTAGATATAAACTTTAAAAAAACAAAAAAACCTTCCTTTCTTTCAAAACATCAGGTGGGTTGTAGTAAAAGCCATTAACAGTTAACCTTGTTGTGCTGCAGGTTTGCCCTGTTAAATTAATGTTTTTCTCCGTGCTATTGCTAAATGTTTGCTTTGTATGAGAGAAGAAGGGCTGTACGTTTTTTTTTGTTGTTGTTCTATTATTCTTCTTGTGGTACACATTTAAATGCGCACAACTGTTTCTCCTTAGAATGTTTTTAGAGCATAAACAGTGGTGTATAGGATTTCCTGAAAGCGCGCGCCAGCGCGTTCATGACGCTACGGAAGCCGGCAGACCAAACCTGCTCTGCCAATAATGCAAGCGTAGAAGAAGAAATGTGCTGTTTACCTGTGCAAAGAAAGAAACAACGAAAGAAAAATGTCTGAGGACTTCAGTGTTGAGGAAGAGCATGAGTTCTTTGCCGAGCTGAATGCGCACTTTCGTCTGGGTTGGTCTGCCGCGGTTTCCGTAGCGCCGTGAACGCGCTTTCAGGAAATCCTATACACTACTGTTTATGCTCTAAAAACATTCTAAATGACTTCGTTTCGAGTAAATTCTGGATGCTACCCACTCAGGACACTTGGAATACATTGGACGAGCAGTATGGAGGAATATTGACACGTTTTTTGTGGACTTTTATGGACCTTTCTGCCTCGGGCGCATGGACCTCCATTATTTGAATGTCAGCAGACAGCAAGAAGCCTCCCAGATCTCCAGATGCATTTGAGATATCAAAAAAGTACTCCAGAGTGTTGTTCAGCATGGGGGTGAGTAGAAAATGAAGGCTAATTATGTTTTGGGTGTACTATTCCTTTAATCTGTGGGTCTTAGAAAATGTTTTACTAGTTTTAGCTCCTTTTACTTGAGTCAATTCTTGCACAGAGTCGTCAGCATCTCAGGAGCTGGTACTGTAAAAGCTTTGCCAGCCAGTAAATACTCTTTCCCATCAAGAGAAAATTTGAGACGACATGCATCAATTGTTCGCAAAAAAAAAACCTTAGCATTTTAGGATAGCACCCAGGAGGTGTGAGCAATTAATTGATAAATGCCAGGACATGATGTCCCCTCAGGTGGTATGGATAGGTGGCAAAAACACTCACTGGTGCATGATTCAAAAAGTGAAAAATGGATTAAAAGAAAGTTTGTGAAATACCATTAACCTCCAGTACCAATGCCCTGAACTGATAGTGATGGGCAGAGGAGGGAGATTTAAATTACACCATGCCCTGGAGATTATGACAAAGTCTGTAAGTCTTTACTGAAAGGCTGCAAACTATTCTTGATTGCTTTTGACAGAGACTCATAAGGCTCCGTCAGCAAGACTTTGAATTGGAAAAAAAAACATCATTAGGGATGAAGTAAATTTCTTCTGACCTCGTGATTATTGTATAAACACACTGATTTATAATCAGACAGACAATTTTAGGAAAATATAATACGTTACATTGGTTGCTTTCTTTGATACTGTGCACAGGCTGGTATGACAACATGTGTCCAATAATAGCATTTAGTCTCTTCCCTAAGGGCGTCATCAATAATCCTGAGGGTTTTATTTCTTCTCTAGGTAGCGCATGAGAAATCGACAGACTGGAAGAAGACCACAGGCATTTTCTTCACACAGATGTTTGTTGTTTACACTGAAAATACTTGTATAAAAAACACATCATTCTCCCCACAAATGAGCACATACACATACAAAGAGAAGCACACATCCTCTCCCCTCATTCATCTGGAGAATTCTCTGGTTTTCAGTAAACTTGGTGGTGTCATGGTTTCAGGGGGATGTCCCTGTGTTCAGATCCCAACAGGCAGGTTTCCCATCCCACATCTGGAATCCCCAGCTTCTACCTCAACTACAGCTACCCAGAAAATATCTTATTTCGTCTGCCAAAAGCTGTATCTTACAAAAAAAAACAAAACATCTTCATCATTTACAGAATCCTTTTAGGTCACTGTAAACATTTATGGATTTACTCTCAGGTATTGACTTAAAACATTTTTGATATGTATATTTTGATATGTAACATGTTTCAGGATATCTAATTTTTTGAGAGCTTATAGGTCCGACATTTTGGTCCAAAACTGCCTGCTGTCATGATGGGATTAAGGTTCCTAACCCACATGCAGAATACAACGGAGACTGATGAAAAGTTTGACTGTTTATTAAGAAAAAACACAAAGTTAAGCACTGATGCTGGGAAACAGATCCGGGACTGGTCATACAGGGTTCTCTGCAGAGGGGGATAGTTAGGTTAGCCAGGATGCAGTTGATCTTGTCAGAGGAGTTGTGCAGGTCTGTACCTGTGATGTGGTTCAGGCTGAGCAGCTGAGGGAGGGAACCAGGAGGGTCCAGAGGCAGATGGTCGGCAGAGGGCTAAGCAACGACAGGGCTCGACTTCATACTTGTCAGTGTTCAGGTTCAGGGTTTCTTCCAGTTCTCTTCTTGAGAGCGGGCAGGCAGGTTCAGAAGTTTTATTCTTCAGATGTGCTTCTGAGAGCAGGCAGGCAGGTTTCAGCTGAAAAACTCTTCCAGAGTTCCAGGGTTCAGTCAGGTTTCTTCCTAAGAAGCAGAGAGGACAAAAAAACTGATTAGATTTAGATTCAGGTTTCAGGAGAGCCAGAGAATCAGACAGGCTGGTTGGCTCGGGCTTTGCTAACCATAACTGGCTTAACACTCTGGCACTGGAGTGTTGCACTGCCACTGCTTATATGCTGGTCTCCTGATGAGTTAATGAAAGGCAGGTGTAGAAGTCAGCTCCGGCTCCAGGAGACCTAGGACGCCCTCTGCTGGAGAAAGGTGGACAGACCTCCAGATCCCAACACCTGCATCCACAGTGAAATTAGATTTAAAATGAGTTATTAATACAAGGTGTTTTTGTCTGACAATGTTAAAAAGAAGATCAATTTTATTTTAATTATGTGTCATTAAAGTAGAGCATAACATTGCAAAGCAGTTTTTTAATGTTTCAATTCGTATAATGATTTATTATAATAAGATCTTAATAATATTGGCTGATGAGCATCAAGTAATAGAGGTTTTCATTCTATGCATGAGTCCCTTTACTCATTTAGAAAAACAACATCATGCAGGAAACCAAGCCCAGGACTAGGATTCGATTTTAGTAAAATTCTTTATAGTTTTTCGATATGTTTTGAGGATATGTACTTATACATGCAGATCTTAAAGGTCTGCTTCCAAAGATGTGCTGTTAAACCAAAATAATAATCATCACACCTGATTTTGTTGTGAGATTAAACTGAAATGCAGAAAGTGTTAAGAGTAAAGTCCTAATTAATACGTCAGGACATACAGTCTCGTGAAAATTGTGTTACCTTACCTTTATCTTTACCTTTAACAGGGCTGCCTCTTAGCCCTGTTAAAGGAAATAATTGGTAAGAGTGAGCTAGGAACACCGGCAGAGGAACGCTCAGGAAACTCCCTCTCATGTGGGTGACATGAAGTCTGAATCCATTGCACATGTGCCTTCCCAGATTCTGCCAGGGCTGCCTCTTGTCAATGGTCCTGTTTGCTGTTTTTATTGGAGGGATCTTAAGAAGTAAAGTTCAGACGAGATTCTCTGGGTTCCTTCTGCCAGGATCTTCAGTTTGCACCGGAGCAATTCAAAGCTGAGTCTGAAGAAGAGGAGTCTGTTCTTCTAAGTCTGAGACCATGCTTCCGAACTGGAAAAGAGTTAGTAGGAGATGGGTATAGATGCGGGTCTTATCTACAGTAATGCTATTTTTGCTTTGTAAAGAATGAGATGTATTCGCTGAAATAAAATCTTAACCTCTTAATTGACAAATCTATGTCTACAAGTAGATATTTATCAATTTCATAAAGAAATCAAGGCATTTGACTAAAATGACCTTTCTCTGTAAGGTGGCAGAAGTTGGCTTTAGACACAGGGTGAGAAGCCACATTATTTGAGGGAGCTCAGTATAGAGCTGGGCAGGGCTCAGAACGAGCAGGGCAGCAATTATATGTCTCATGTGGCCTGGGAAAACTTTAGGATTCTCCAAAGCAAACTGAAAATGTTCCATAGAGAGAGTTTTTGTTTCATCCCTGAACCTGTTACCTCACCAACAAGATGGAAACAATCTAATAAGATAAATGTATTAATTCAACATTTACAAATTATAATTTCATCAAATGTGTAGAAAATTGCTGTATAGCCAGTTAAATATTTAATTTGAATCAGAGATGTTATGACACATGTTTATTGTAAGTTAGTACTTTAAAATAAAAAGCAAAGTAAAATAACCACCTAACATGTTTTGGTTTCAGGTTGAAAGTTATAGCTCATAGAGTTTAAATAAACACATTTTTAAGTATCTTAATACATTGCTTTGTTTATTTTTATTAGTCTTACAGTAAAACCCACAATCTCTGGCTTTGATATTATAATATATTAACACTGCTGCCCTAAAGCACTGTTTATCTCCATTAAAAAGGTAATAATTTGTTTTTTAACCCTTTAAAGCCGGATCCAAGAATAAAACAAAACAGAAAATAACTTTTTTTTGGTTTGAAGTCCTTATTTGGCCTTTTAACAAAATATGTAAAAAGAAAAAAATGATTTCTTTTTTTTTTATATTAATAATTTATTACTATGCGATAAGTCAAGATTATTTTTTGTGTAGTCTTCTGCCCTCTGTTATCAGGTATATCTGATTGTGTACAATAGGATTTTGAGCAAAGTTTTTACCATTAAATTATGGAAAAGGTGTCAGAAGCAAAACATTTCAGAAATCGTATGTATCAAATATGATACATTTGGCATTACAGGGTTAAAGACCAAAATAAAGGCCAAAATACAGCAGTTTAAGTAAGCTAGAATCATAATCATGTGTTTAACCAGAGAAACCTTTTGGGGGTGGGGGGGGGGTTAAATAATGCTAAAAGCTATCAAATCTAAACCCAGCCACAGTGAAATGCCCAGTGAAGTGACTGCATGCTTGTGTTCACTAAAGGTGAACACAAGCAGTAAGCTTAACTTGTGTCATCACATCTTCTGGGTGCGGAATCTAACAGAGAGTTAGATTCCGCACCCAGACATTTTTAGTTAGAGCTAAAAATGTTGTCCCGAGAGCCACAAAATCTGAATGTAAAACTAAACATAGACGCTGTTGCTGAATTTTATCAACATGCAGTCTGCAGTAAATAGCTACTAACTTGCTGACTTGACCAAAGTTAAGGAAACTTCTGCTGGTGTTGTCAGAAGTAGCCTTGCATCTTGATTAAATATATATATATATATATATTAAAGATAGCTGAATAGATTTATAAACAATTTAGGAAATGAGAGAACACCAAAATAAGAGACTTGATCTGTGTAATGTAGACATAGTAACATCATTGCTTTGAGATTGGAGGATTTACTAATGACAAATAGCAAATGAATGTAAAATAAAAAAAAAAGAATAAAAAAGAACTAACAATTTAAACATTTAAAAACATACAGTGCATGGTTATAAGTTGATTAGTAATTTACGCATGATGTTTTTCATAATGTTAAGACTATTTTTTAAAGAAAATCTTATCCTTTTATTCTAAAAGTTCTTAAATTTTCATGTGACGTGACAGAGAAAGGCTGACAGAGGCAGGCTTGTTCTGGCTGCTCCACTATGACCTTTTTTGTGAGTGAGAGAGACATTCCACCTTTCATTCTCAGACACTTTGTTAAGTCAACATTCTCCCTCCCCTCAGACCAGTGTTATCGTAAAGTGTCACTTGCTGCTGTCAGAGGCAGAGGAGATTGTTTTGTTTCTTCATGTGTGTGCCTGGAAGTATTTCAGATTCTCTCCAGTTATCTTTGTAAGTACTTGTGTGTCAGAGCCGGCCCCAGTTTGACTGTACTACTTCATACAGAATCTGCTCTGGCCTTACTTATAACCCAATACTACCACTCTGTGGACTGATGACAGAATGCAATAAAATGTGCAAGTATGGAGAAGTTTTCCTCTGGGACTCTATTACTTTGTTGGAGGCAGCTGTTACCAAATGTACTGCATTCAATAATGCATCAAGGGATCTAAGTGGAACTGCTTACTCTAAGGAATAACCCTGTTGATATTGCTGCACAAAAGAAATAGTAACTGAAAGCATGTTTTCCTAGAGGTAATAATAATGCCTTATATCCATTCTATCCGATATTATAGCTTAAATTTAAGGGTCCGAATTGGTTATTTTTAGATTAATCATATGAACTCATGAATAATATAAAAAAAACTATGCACAAAATACCCCATAATGACAGTGTGAAAGAAGTATTTTTAAAATTTTTGAGGTGGCATCCGATTTTTTAATCTCCGATCCGAGTTTTCTCCATGTCTCATTGATTGCTTATAGAGAGGCTCCGGATATCTAGGATGAGCAGATCTTTGCAGTTTTTTTTTTTTCTTTTTAGTTCTGCCTCTGTGCCACAAGTTCTTTTTTTTTTACTATTTCCCAAAATTGACTGGGACAGATTATCAAAAGTTATTGAAAATAAATAATGAAAAATAAAAAACACAACTGATACGCCTACAAAGCAAAGCCCCACTTAATGAATATGTGCAGCATCTCTTAAACCAGAACAGATAGTTATTTTTTTTATAGGCCTTTAGTGAAAATAAAATGGGAACTACATTTACAACAAAGAAAAACAAAACAAAAAAGGCTGTGGGGTGGTTTATATGCTGACTGATGCAGTGAGAAATTATTCCCAGCGATAGATCTGTGAAGTTTTTAAAAGTTTTTGTTTTTCTTATTTTTAATAAAGAAGGGTGATTGATAGGCTGCGCTTACCTGCACTGTCTGCCATTACATTTGTTGTGAGGCTCAAAGAGGATCACTATTTTACAATATTTGTTTTCTGTTCTCCTCCAGTGCCCAGTGCATCATTTCCAGAGATGGCAAAAGTACTCACTTTCCGTACTTGAGTAAAAGTACAGATACTTGTGTTAAGAAATACTCTGGTAAAAGTGGAAGTACTGATTAAACTTCTTTACTCAAGTAAAAGTAACAAAGTACAGGCTTGTAAATTTACTTAAAGTATAAAAGTAAAAGTAGAAACCACTTTTTTCATGCCGTTGCCTACATTTTAAATGGATGTCTGCCAATAGGACTAGATCTCCGTTGTGTTCATTTTCAATCATCTCGTCGTCCATACTACTATGCTAACGCCACCGCCACCAAGCTGCAATGATTTGCCGCGAATGAATACAGCAGAATCTGTCGATTCATCTTGTAGTGGTGCGTCAAATGAATTTGGTATTGATGACGTGAAAAATAATAACGGTAACTCCATTGAAATGATTCAAAACTAAAGTAATGAGCCAATTTTTTAAAATGTAAGGAGTCGAAAGTACAGATATTTGTGAAAAAATGTAAGGAGTAGAAGTAAAAAGTGGCCATAAAAAAAGTAGTAAAGTAAAAATATCAGAAAAATCTACTTGAATACAGTAACGAAGTATTTGTACTTCGTTACTTCCCATCTCTGATCATTTCTATATCAACACCCACCCAATTTGAAGTAATCCTCGCCTATTTTGCATGCCCAAATGGCAAAGCAAATATCTAAGGAACTGTAAGCCCACATTACATGTGTGATACATCATTCGAAAGCTAATACCTTCTTGTTTCTGAAAACATAAATGAAAATAGTGTGACCAAAACACAGCCAAAGCTGCATATGTTCAAACATGACTAAAAAGTTGTTTTTTTATTCTTGAAAAATAATAGGTTTTTTTTGAACAGCAGTAATAAAGACAGGCTTCAGAAGAGGCATGTCTCATTGTATTACAGTTGTTCTACATCATGTCAACCACAAATGCAGAAAATTTCAGACCTCTAGGTATAGCAGTTCCAGAGCTGTGGGGTTTTGAACTTTTGGTGTCAACAGCTTCTCCAAACCTCTCAAAATTTGCCAGATTGTGCGAAATGCTTCAACTCAACTACTTGACCCATAGAATAACACTGAAGCACTGTGATGGCCACAAAACATTTATGAAGCAAGTATTTTTCCAGTTACTTTCCAGAATCAGTGTTTATAATAAAATGTAACATTTATAAACCTAAATTAACATAAAAATCTATGAAAAATTGTGAAACTGCTGCTTTTCAAACTAAAAAAAAAACTGGCCTCCGGCATTGTAATAAAACAAAATCAGCATCCAAACTTAAAAAATATCAGTGCATTGTTAATAATCTTCTTTGAGCTGTGCACACTGATCCAGTCTCCGCAGTGTATTGTATTATGCAAGCCAGTAACATGGCTCTGCTTTATGCAACGTAGCCATGTCTACCCTTGTTTAAAACCTTATTTCATTGGATACAAACCCAAACAGCCCAAGTAGTTTTAACCTATGACAGCAGGACTCTATGAGGTGTAGTATCGCTCTATTCTACATCATTGGCTGACAGGCAAGAAGCGCTTTTGAGACTTCTCATCCTGTGGGTGGTTGTATTCTGTATTTTTAGTACACCGTAAACTATGTTAAAAATAAAACGATGGCAAAAAGATGGTGTCCCAACTTTCAAGTGCAAATAGAATGCACCATATAATGTCACTCGGACACATACCCTTGGGGCGAATCTTGAGTTGGAACTGCGAGCAGTGACTGATAACATTTTGCAGGTGTGCATTTTATTACCTATTTTTTTTTTATCATAGTATTTTATTTAAGGTTCTTACATCTTTTAGTCATATCAAATACACTTTCACATTCCCTTGTCATGACCACACCTCACTAAACCCTCTTCGCTTCTCCCCACACTTGGCTGTGTGTCTCAGTGTCTTTTGGCTCAGCTAACTTTGGTAGAAGTTTTCACATTATGCCTGGAGCAGGGTTATGTTTTCACAGTTTCCAGTTACATTTTAACATCTAATGTGATGAAGGTCCCAACGCCTAATACATTAGACTGTCTTTAGAAGAAAAAAAATCCAGAAAAGCACAGAAAATGATTTTACACTCAACTTACATCTTTCATTTAAACTATGGGCCTCTTTCCTCAGTTAAGTGCCTCAGCGTTCTTGTATACAGACTGAACCACTACAAAACAAATTCATTCCACTCATAATTATAGCTAAAATAGCAACAAAAAAGTTGACTTTTGATTTAGGTATTATGGGTAGTTGTCAGGGGGGTTGAAACTATAACTATAATGTTTTCTTTGAATCAATTTTTTTTTACGTTGATGTAATAATGTCAGTACTTAAGCATTGTGTAATGTTTTGTTGGAGAAAGTATATATTTTTCTGTTTTATATGGTCTGTGCGGATTTTATATTTTTGCAGCAGCTAGTGTTTTTATTCAAGACAAATTCCCATTATACAATAAAGTTAATCTAATCTGATTATACTAGTTAAAGCTTTGTCCTTTTTAAATCTCCCTACAACTCTATCCCTGGCCTTCATGGGGCATTTCTTAATTTCCATAATGCTGATTGTTAACATTATTCTCCAATTGTAGTATAGTTCAATAGTACTATATCATTTAGGGGACTCGAGAAAGTAATTAGTGCCACTTGGATTCAATCAGGCTTTTGAAACTTTCAAAACCATCTCTCCCTTTTTCCTTCACTTTAAAATTATATGTTATTTTGTTGACCTATATGTAATCCAGGTACACATGTTCAGTTCAGAGCTGTAAGAGGAGAAAATTACGGTAGAAACTGCTTAAATGTTTAGGTTAAAATATCCCTGCAAGGCCCTTTGGATAATCTTTCATTTAAACCACTGAAGTTTCCACTCTAACCCTTTAAATTATTTACCAGATGTAAAATGCCAGCATGGTGCAAGGGTGAAAGTTTAGTGGATCACAAAAAGTGGATTTTGAATCATTATTTGACTGATCCTCTTCGATTCGTAGTATGACAGCCCAAAAGTTTTTACACTGGGTGTATTTGCCTGGCCTGTTGGATCACTTTTCATAGTCTTTGAATTCATAAAACAGATCTTCAGCCCAGGATATATAAAAATGACTCCATATGTCCTGGATAAAATCCTTTAATTTCCTCTTAAGCTGGTTTCTGTTCAGAGACAACGATGATGAATGCTTCTGGTCAAGGTAAAGTTTTCTAAGGTTTCTGTGTATTGTTCTCTCATTTCCATGGCTTTCTTCTGCAGTAAAGTGACCTAAGGAATCCTTCTGTCCTTTTTTCAACCACAGCTGAACATTTGTTTCCAAAAGACTGTACAATATGTGGTACATAAACAGCATCTAAGAAATCACATGGAGGTTAAAATAAGAAAACCTTCTCTCTTTCTTCACTACTAAACAAAACAAGAGTTTTAATGAGTTTTATAATGAGGTCAAGTTTGTCTATTCTGGCATTACCATGAGTCTGAATTAATGTATTAAATAGATGATTCCCACTTTTCATTAACTGATCATGAAACTTCAGGGTTTTATTTTACAGAATCCAGTTTATATCTGTATTATTTACAAATTGTTGCTCTGCAGTTTTCCTCTGTGGCTTTATTGATTTGCTTAGCATTGTTTTGTCTAAGGATTTGTAGTGTTCTAGAAATGTATTGTGAGTGTTGCAAGTAATGGTAAATGAACAAAAAAAAAGTTTTTCAATCTGCAACAATTAGCAGTCGTTGATGTTAGCTTAACTCTAATCTGAATCACACTGAATATGGGATTTTAATTTGATTCATTACAAACTGATTTAAATTGGCCTCTGCAGCACATAGCTACATATAACCTATACATGATTTTAAGTTGAAAGTCTGAAAAAAGGTTTTTACTTGAGATAAGAGAGCAAAGTGTTTAACATGTGAATGTCATTTATTCCTAAAATAGAAAAGAAAAATGTAGAAAATGCCATAGTTGTTCCATCAACAGTGTAATAAACCAACAAAAAACCTGCTGAAATATATTTCCACTTTTCCTAACACTTCTTAACTCCACCGTCAGGCTGCCAGAGAGTCCTAAGGATCATCCTGCAGCAGGGTTTGGCAATTCTGGTACTTTTGTCCTGCACCTTTTAGATATGTCTGTGCTTCAGCACACCCGATTAAGATAATGAGGTCATTAGCAGAACTGTGGAGAACATGGCTGATTCTGAATTGGGGAAAAATGAATTGTTGCGAGAATTTGCAATTCACAAGCACCCAAAAAAATACATTTTGAAAGAAGACAATAGATGCATTAGCCTGGTATACAGATGTGTCCTGAACCAATGGAATGCAGTGACTACCCTCTATATCTTTTATGAAAATCAAGCACAAGCACGCAATTTTTGCCTTTCTGGACAGGAAAGTTGTTTCAGCGTTCCCCCAGACCGGTTTGCTAAGAGATTGATTTTTTAGTAAACTCCGATAGTCATGAAGCAAATTCAGAATATGATATGTCACAGGTTCAACTGGTGCTACGGTTGGCTAAAAGCTCGACATGGGAGTCAGCTGCCACTTAGTGATTTACCAAATAACTCAGTAATGGTACTGAATGTCCCTCCATTTTGCAAACACTTTCCACAGGAGCCTTTCCAAATGGATATCTTGTAAAATTCAAAGTGAATTATACGTGACTATACGTAACTGGATTATCAGGCTACGTGTTTCTAGCTCTAATTCCTTTACCTTCCGTGGGTTAACAGTAAAAACACTATCCATAATAGGAAAGGAAATTTGGACTGCTATGCTGAATCTGGACAGCCTTTTAGCCTTAAAGACATCATTATTGTTGGGAGCTGGAGAAAATACCATTTTTCTCCAGCAGAGTCCGCCGTGGATCCTCTGAGGGAGCCTCCTGCACAGGTGCAGCTCATCAAGACCATCAGAGGATCCACTACTTAAGCTGCCTTCAGACCTTACCTCAACGCCGCAGTGTTGTTCCAGTTGGTCAGCGCTAAAGCCTTGATCTCAGTGATTTTTCCATGTCCTTAATTCCGAGTCAGATTCTAACGTTTGTCTCTGTGCCTCTAGGTGACTCGTGCTTCCTCCGTGAAAGCTCTGGAAGAGCTAACCTGCCGAGCCGACCCTCCGAGCCAAACCCTGAAGATTCTCAGTCAACCTCTAAGCAGCTCTGGGCAAGAGCTAGGAAACCCAAACCAAGGTCTGTTCTAATAAGACGTGAGACGCTGAAGCAGCTAACGGACTCTGCTAACACATCCTTCTCCAGAACCAACAGTGACTCTCCCAAGGAGAACCTCAAGAACCCTCAAGGTACTATCAGAGCACCATTAGAAACCAAAACCCCGTCAACAGTCCTTAACTGTGTTGTCTCTCACGCAGACTCCGGTGAAACCAGATTCCAGGCCCAAACCAGTCATCTGCATCTTATGTGCTTGTGCCAATAAACTTGTTAAACTTTTCATCCTGTGTCCGTCAGTGGTGTTCTGCATCTTTGGGTCTCCATTAGAGAACCGATCATGACAATTATGTGACATAAACAACTTGAATGATAGTGTCAAACTGTGACTACAACCTTCTGAAAATGAACAGCAAAATAAAAAAGCTATGCAAATTGTAACAACCAGGTTTGACTTTTCTTTACAAAATCTAAAGCATATAAAGGTAAGTGTATTTACATATATCACGCCGTGTACATGTGAAGAAATAATAATGCCCAGTGCCCTTTCACGTACAGGATTGTAGGAATCTATATAGGTCCAAAGTGGCAGATATAAACATCAAGAGGCCCCTATGCACCCTGCTTCCTCTTCCTACCTCCTTTCTAACTTTATTTTTCACCACCAATGTGACTGAAACATGTATAATAAGCCATCCTTTTAAATAATCCCCAACTCATTGCACTACTGCATGTTGCATCATTTATTTTGCACTGCACTGAACCTTTCCATATCAGTTCCCTTTGTCACCATATATATATATATATATATATATACACTCACCGGCCACTTTATTAGGTATCCCATGCTAGTAACGGGTTGGACCCCCTTTTGCCTTCAGAACTGCCTCAATTCTTCGTGGCATAGATTCAACAAGGTGCTGGAAGCATTCCTCAGGGAGTTTGGTCCATATTGACATGATGGCATCACACAGTTGCCGCAGATTTGTCGGCTGCACATCCATGATGCGAATCTCCCGTTCCACCACATCCCAAAGATGCTCTATTGGATTGAGATCTGGTGACTGTGGAGGCCATTTGAGTACAGTGAACTCATTGTCATGTTCAAGAAACCAGTCTGAAATGATTCCAGCTTTATGACATGGCGCATTATCATGCTGAAAGTAGCCATCAGAAGTTGGGTACATTGTGGTCATAAATGGATGGACATGGTCAGCAACAATACTCAGGTAGGCTGTGGCGTTGCAACGATGCTCAATTGGTACCAAGGGGCCCAAAGAGTGCCAAGAAAATATTCCCCACACCATGACACCACCACCACCAGCCTGAACCGTTGATACAAGGCAGGATGGATCCATGCTTTCATGTTGTAGACGCCAAATTCTGACCCTACCATCCGAATATCAGCAGAAATCGAGACTCATCAGACCAGGCAATGTTTTTTCCAATCTTCTATTGTCCAATTTCGATGAGCTTGTGCAAATTGTAGCCTCAGTTTCCTGTTCTTAGCTGAAAGGAGTGGCACCCGGTGTGGTCTTCTGCTGCTGTAGCCCATCTGCCTCAAACTTCGACGTACTGTGCATCCAGAGATGCTCTTCTGCCCACCTTGGTTGTAACGGGTGGTTATTTGAGTCACTGTTGCCCTTCTATCAGCTCCAACCAGTCTGGCCATTCTCCTCTGACCTCTGGCATCAACAAGGCATTTCCGCCCACAGAACTGCCGCTCACTGGATGTTTTTTCTTTTTCGGACCATTCTCTGTAAACCCTAGAGATGGTTGTGCGTGAAAATCCCAGTAGATCAGCAGTTTCTGAAATACTCAGACCAGCCCTTCTGGCACCAACAATCATGCCACATTCAAAGTCACTCAAATCACCTTTCCTCCCCATGCTGATGCTCGGTTTGAACTGCAGGAGATTGTCTTGACCATGTCTACATGCCTAAATGCACTGAGTTGCCGCCATGTGATTGGCTGCTTAGAAATTAAGTGTTAACGAGCAGTTGGACAGGTGTACCTAATAAATTGGCCGGTGAGTGTATATATATTATTTATTTATTTTTTTTTACTCCTACACTGTTTACATGATGATCACTGCTGCACTTTAAATGGTAATGTTCATTTCAGTGCTGGAAGCTGTAAGCAACGTAATTTCCTTTTTTATACACTCGGTGTATACAAAATGAAAATAAAGTTTTTCTAAGTCTAACTGCCAGCAATATTCAGACAGAACTTACTAAAAACTGCTGACACACCTCCAAAATGGCTTTGTTCTCATTGATTTGCCCAGTTCAGATTGAGCCCTGGACTTCCATAATAAGGAGGTAATTTAGCCATTTCATTCAAGTGTGTAGAGGCAGAGAGACAATGGAACTCAAGGACTGGAATTAAGAAACCTTGTCATAAAGGTTATATTGAAATATAAATTGTGATTATAAGGATTTCAGAAATTTGTGTTCCAGTGCAAATGAAACCATGATCCCAATGCACTCTTATTAATCGGCATGTTGATTTATTTTCTTACATTTCATTTTTTTAAAGACTTATTATAATTTAAACATTTCATTTTTTTGAAGGTGAGGAGGCCAAACAGAACATAGCTAAGATGCATAAATAATTATTTACATATTAAAATGTAATAGATAAATAAAAAATCACTTTGATCAGGGCACAGTTGTTAGACAGCTGTGGATGAAAATGCTGGTAGACAATTTTCTCTGAAAGCTTGCCTTGTAACTTTAAAAATGCATATTTTTGGCTCACTAGGAAAAAAACATAGACTTAGACTTTAGACAGATTATATTTGCCATTTTGTTTACACAAGTGTAAAACAAAAAGAAATTTTGTTTGGAAACAGCAAACTCACTGGACAATTTCATCTTTTTAAAAGTGCAAAAATAGTAAAAATGTAAATTTACAGTTCTAACAATTTTTTTTGTTTGTTACATATAATGATAAAATATAATAGTAAAATACAATACAATAACCCATTCTACAAAAAACAGATGTGGACATATGAAGTAATATAAACACAGGAGAGAGATTGAACATTGTTTTTGCTGATAGTTTTTATAGATTGAATAAGGGATCAAGTCATTTATTCAAAGAGCAGGAAATGTGACCTGCCAAGTTATCTATGGTACCTAAAACCTAAATAGATTGGTATGTACGGTACAGAATGGAAACAGAATGAATAATAGATTAACAGAAGGTGAAGGAAGAAAAAGGAAGTGAGGAGAGGGAGAGGAGGTCACAAAGGGGGAATAAGCAGGAGATGAGTAGGACAAAAAATGGAGAAGATAAGTCAAATAAAAAAATAAAAATTATATTTAAAAAACAGCAGACAGTTAAAACAAGGAAGTAGTAAAGAGAGAGATCAAGAGCACTGGCCTGTAAAAAGTAAAAGAGGGAAGCAAAAGAGCAGGGGAGAGGCCGCAGTTTGCCTTCCTTCGATTCAGATGTGGAACAATGGCTGCCCATCAGTCTGTCAGCACCTACAGGCGCAAAGGGAGTGAGAGGGTAGGAGCAGCACAGCACTAGCATCAATACTCTATTGTCAGTGCAAGAATCTCTACTGAGCTAGATCTCATTTGGTTTCCTATTAAAACATTTCAAAGCTATGAGTAAGAGCTGGAACCAGGGGACACTGCTGTATCTTAAAGCAAGTAAACAGGAAGATTATGCTGATGCATGTGGGACACATGTGAATTTTTTGTCCTAACGTGACTGTGGCCAACATGTGCAAAACAGCATCCTTGTGTTGGAGGTTTTGCAGACACACTGACACACAAACACAGTCCTGCATGCGCGAGCACTGAAAAATTAGGTCCCTAATTGTTTCCATTACCGAACTCTGAGTGCAAGTCCTATTTTGATTTAAACTTTTATTCTCTGGTTACAGCATTCACTGAGTAACAAAGCAGTGGAATTAACCTTTACGTGTGTGAGGAAACTTTCCAAATGGGAAACAAGAATGTTGCATCTAAGGTACGTGCAGTTTCTGTTATGCAGTTGTGTCTACTTAATTTTTTATTATCAATATAATTATATACGACAGTAATTGCCAAGCAATTGAGAATCAATATTGGGTGGATAAAAACAAATAAATCTTCAACTCCAAATAACAGAACTTACAATCAAAGAGGCAGAAAATTGGAAGAAAACATGGGCTTGAAAAAACTAAGCAAAAAACATATAAAAACAATCTGTAACCCTCATCTACAGAAAAAAACTACACTTCAAAAGGGATCCAAAAAAAAAAAAAAACACTTGATCTCCATTTCCACTTCCTAAGCCACAACATCCAATCAAAACCATGACCTGAAATACAAAGACCAGATTTTATGTAGTTCATTTCACCTCAAAACTCAGTGCAGTAAGAAGCTGTTGTCTCATATGTATTATGGACCATTAGTTGTAATGAAGGTCTATGCATTTCCATTTTCTTAAAGGACTTTTATCACTCCTGTTTTGTTTTCCAATATTCAAACCATGGTATTATGATAATTATCTTGTTTCATTGCAACATTTGCACTGCAACTCATTTTGTCCAGAGTATTTCACCAGTTCTCTTGGGAAACAGTTTATTGCTGTTGTTCAGCCCCACTGAGCATTTTGAGGCTTAGGGTCTTGGTCATGGACTCTAGTGGTAATGTGGTATTCATATTACAATTAATTATAATTAATTAACATTTTCTTGAAGCAAATACATTTTACTTGTTAACCTGAATAGTAAAGATATTCTGCAGAATTCTGTGTTAAGTCCATCAGGAATACCATAAAATTTAGCCTATTCAATTATTCCTTTCACATTTTTATTTTTCCACATACCCTAAGTTGGAGTTCCTGCCAGTTGATCCAAAATGCTGCAGTAAGGATTTAGGAATGAGCAGGAAAGATCAAGTTCCACCAGAGCTGCAGTTGGAGCCGATCTGTTTTGAGTTTTGATGTTCTCCTGCTCTCCTGGGTACTCTGGCTTCCTCCCTATCAAAAACTATACATCACAGATGACCTGTTTGTGGATTAACCTGTCTTATGCCCACTGACTGCCAGATACAATCCAGAAGATAGGTACCAGTAACAGTACCAAAACGCCTAAAATAACTCTGTATATATCTCTGTTACATCTGGAGTTCAAATCTTCTATATCCTATCTGAAGACGACTTCTGTCATTGTGATATTAGACTACGTCAACCAAGTGGTTAAACCTCTTCCTGTATTCGTCAGCAGGCTGTCTCACAGACAGTCCATCTGTTGCCATTGGGACTTTTTTTTTAAGTCAGTTTTTCCCCAATCTCCTAATTATAAATCCCATGAAAGGGCTCGATGTTCCATGATGCTTCCTCCTTGTAATCCTTTGCCTTGTGCTGCCTCAGGCAGTCACTCATCAGTTCATCCTGGAAAGATGTTGACTCAACTCCAAAGCATGTGAATTATTTTGAAAAAAGATCTCAAACCTAAGTTTTTCTCTTCCCTCTATTTCTTTCCATTTTGGGTTCTTTCTTCCATGCCAAAGAAATTAACATTGGGTAAGTAAAAGTAACTGTACAGCTCAGATTTCAACTTACAGAAAAAGAAAGGTTTTTGCAGCGACTATGATAACTTCATTAGCAGCTGAATCAATATTCTTCCTATTAACTCTGACAAAATAATTACACAGATTACCAGGGAAAAACACGAATGCCTTTGGTTTATTTGAGTTCAGTTCCCTACATGTGAAAACATGTCTTTTCTGTGACCTGCTGATATCCTGAAGTTATTAGTTAGCCTACATCCCAGGTTTGCATACACACTCTAGGCTTATGTCTACATGTAATGTGAACTTTGTGCTCTATTCATAGAAAATGTTAAGCTGATTCTGGTTAGCAGAAAAAAAAAAGAGATATACTGTAGAAGCCAGAGGAAAGGGCCCTTTCTTTGTCCAATTTCTATTAAACCCATAAAATTCCTAAATTAATTTAATGTGCACAGATCAAAACACATATCTGCAAATGACAAATTATCATAAGCTCATGTTTGATGATTAAGAGTTGAGCAAGGAAGGTTTTTTTTCAAAGCTCTATGAAAAAGGTGTTTTTTAGTAGGAAAGTTGAGTGAAAAGTAGAGATCATAGGAACACTGTATGTTTGCTCTGCAACCAGGAATCTGTTTTGTCTGAGTTTATGTTGAATCAACAGAAAAGTCTCACAGCTGCTTTTTGGTCATTGTTTTTGAGGTTTTAATGTATGAAAATATACAAAAACCACATGTAGAAAACCACCTAACATGGTGTCAGAAATTTCCCAAACCTCAATGTCCTCACATTTTCTGGTTTATTGGGGATTGCTCTAACCCACAGACAGAACACTCACAGGACGCAGATGAAACGTTTAAAAGGTTTGTTGCAAAACAATGAAAAAGTGTTGAGTTCATCGGCTTAAGACTGACCCAGAAAGAGGTTGAAGTTCCAGTTTTACAGTGTAAGGCAGTACATATACTGTGACTGGAAAAAAAAAAAGCTGATGAGCCTTTAAATAAACTAAAATAAACATGGCAGTGCAGGAGGACGTACTCATAGCTGCTGCTATAAAGTCAGTTTTGTTGAATACATCATTTCATCTTTGAAAGAGTAATAGCAATACCATAAAAGCATTGCTTGATATAGTTTCTTATAGCATCTGCTATTTAATTTTCTATTATGCTTGGCTAAAACCAAACCTTGGTTGGCAGGCACTTGCCCAGTCAGCTCAAAAGGTTCTGCTGAACCTCCCTCCATCCTTCAAACAGATTTGATGGAAATAGTTCTGAATAATAATGTATAGAACTAAACCTGGGTTTTACATGTTATAAATCTGTTTTGCTTGATTTAAGAATTCTGTCTTTTATTATTCTGTTCATTCAACGTTTTTTTTTTTTTTTTACTGAATACAGTGTGCCTGTAGTAATGGCACCGCAAGGAACCAAAATCGTTAAAAATCAATGTTCACTCACTCAGCCATGAAGCACTGTGGGTTTGGTTACTGAGGCGTTGCAACTAAAGAGAATGATTCCACAAGAAAGAAGCTTGGCCAGAGGATGCAGCCGCCGCTTCATCAAACTCCTGAATTTCACAAACCAAACAGGAAAAAGTCAGGACCCAGACAGCAAAGAGTTGCTGTCAATTTCAGAAAATAAATCAACACACCAAATTATGCTGTTTTGACCACTTAAAACAAAATGATAAAATAGAATCACAAAGAAATAGAGGGGCTATTGAAGGATATAAAAAAAAAGATATGTACAGTATGGACACAGATATTGCCCTAAAACTTGCAGAACGAGTGTGTACCCATAATAGCATTTTTTTTTTTTTTTTTTTTTTTTTTTACACCTGAGCACCATTTCTGCAGCTGGAGGCAAATCTGGCTGGTGCAGCTTTTATTTTTAGTGAATTTCTGCACAATACCTGTACCACAGGTAAAAGTAATTAATAGAAATATTTTTTCTGTTTCAAAATATAACAATATTATTTGCCCTTAAAGTAGAAATTATTCATCCAAGCTGTATTTTCAATTTCTTTTTCATGTTTGCTCTATTTATATATTATTAAATGATAAACAAAATAATAATAATTAAAGTTTAATAAATAAAAATTTAACTTTCAATTATTAAAAGAGGTCCCAGGAAAAACCGAGGAAAATTCATATCAAAATGTCAATTTTTTTTAAATGAATTAACTTAAAAGGTTTTTTCTTTTTAATTTCTTATCTGCACTTTTTTACTCATATATCAAATTAACAACAGATGATTCAAACTGAATTTTAATTGTCTTTTTATATAAATGATAAATAAAATAATGTTCATAATATGAAGCAGCAAAAAGTAACCAAACTTCTTTGGAGTTCAAAAATTGGAACTTTAGTGTGTTGTCGACAACCAATCAGGGACTGGATAAGGCTGTGACATAGATTGTACTTGTGTAGTGGACCTGCTTCAAAAACTGCAGGTGGCCACTGACATACGTTCTGACACACAATGAGAAGACTTGAAGAAGATGTAAACACAGTTTCTGTTAGCAATTTCATTCAGGAATCAAAATGTGCAGTTTTGACTCTAAAATGAAAAAAAAAATTTGTAAAAACATACTTATTTTCAAGTTTTACATTTTAAAAGGAATTTTGGTCACATTTTGCTGGTATATCTTTAAAACATGAAATATTAAATGTTTATTTAGGTAGAGATTTACATCAAGTAAAAAATTAAACGTCTTGGGGCCGGATCTATCAAAGGTTTGCGTGTATAAAAACGCGAGCTATTTCACTGCGCACGCTAAAAAATGTACAAACTGATCTATCAACAGCGTGCTAAAAGGATTTGGTCTTTAAAACGTGCTAAATAGCGCCTCTTATCCATTTAGTACTTTTTCTGCTATGAATATGCAATATGGGGCGTTTACACGCAAAAGTGCGTCTTGTGGGAGGAGAACATGTAAATATATTAATTTAGCAAAGTGATTTATCAAACCTGAAAGCAATTTTGCTAACGGTATCTGACTCTATATTTAACACGTTTCAAAAGAAGGTGCAAATGGTCTGTATGCGTAATTGCGCACACATGGCAGCGGTTATTGTCGCAAGAAGGAGACATGGAAATGAAGCAAGGAGACGCAGAGAACGCATTTTTTCACTCCGTGTGAATATTTTAAGAATGAACGAGGAAACGATCATCAAAACATATCGTTTATCCAGCATTGCCATTTTGGAGCTGTTGGGGGAGCTCCGAATGGATTTGGAGCCAGCCACAAGGAGGACCCACGCAATACCAGATATCACAAAACTCCTTGCAACATTGCACTTTTTTGCATCTGGGATCTCCCAATCTTGTTTTTTAGAAGTGCTGTCCGACGTTCTAAATGCCCTGATGCCCTAACGGAGAGAACCCCGACCTCCCGCCTTGCGCCTGTGGAGCAACATGCCAATGCTGCGGGGATGCAGCGCGCAGTCATCTTATCCACAGTCACTTCTTGTGAGCCATTTGGTATGTGCATTTTTCTACAGGCCGATACAAAACACCTGTTTTTTTTTTTTTACTGCGGTGAAGTAGAAATTCAGCCACATACCACCTTAGGATAAAGGTTGCCAAAGTTTACAAACTACTTTGCCGCAAACCACAAAACGAGCAAAACCATAATTTAAATAGGGCGTCTCCAACAGTTTTGCACCTGCCACCAGTTACGCAATCGCTCTTGTTAAATCACCCGCAAACCATGGTTCAGCCCCTCGCGCAAAATTCCAGTTTGCGAGCGCAAATTACTGCACGCAAAATTGGATCTTGATAAATCCGGCCCTTAGTGAAGAAAATAAAAATGCAGTTTGGATGATCTATTACTAATTTTAATTATGAGTCAAAATGTGCATTCATGATTTTAAAGTAAAAAGCATTTATGTTAATTAATCATAATTTTCAAGTTTAACATTTTATAAGGAACTCTGGTAACATTTTGTTCGGGCAGCTTTTGAAATTAATTTATAGCAGCAGATAGATAAATAAATTGCATGCATCTATCAATATAAGTAATTTACCAATTGAGCAGTCTTGGAAAAAGAAATGAAAATGCACTTTGGATTGTTTATTTTAATAAAAACAAATGCATCCTAACTGCAAATAAAAAAGGCAGTTGTATTAAATCATTTTAATCAGAAAATAGAAAATCGGGACACATTTGCTTCCATAGATGGTAAGCTGTTCTATCTAGTTAAACCCACATCAGTTTGTGTGCACTAAATTGCAGCAAGGAAAATAACCTCTTGTTTGTAAATAATGGGTTTGATCAATAAACATCTATTTAGGAACATCTTTTGTTGCCAGGGTCAATATAATATATATGTCAATAAGATATAATGGAATGGTAACAAAAAGCATTGCTTTGATATATAAACATAATGTAATCAGCACATTTATTTATTGCTTAATTCTCTTAGCCCTTTGTCTTATTTTCAACTCACAAAATTGGGCAAAAAAATCAATAACCAAAACAATTGTAGTGAAAAGCGGTTCTTACACTGCAAAAACGATCTAGAAATAAGTAAAAATTTCTTAAATTAAGTGTATTCACCCTTAATTTGAGCAGGTAAATGAGATAGTTTGCCAATGGAATGGGTAATTTTACTCTTAAAATAAGACAAATAGATAATATGCACTTGAAATAAGACAATGCAATTTTGTTTTCTTATTTTAAGTGTAAATTGTCGTGTTCCATTGGCAAAATGTCTCTTTCACCTCCTAAATTCAAGAACAAATGCACTTATTTTAAGAAAGAATGACTTATCTAGATTTAGATTTTTTGCAGTGTAGTTGGCTCACATGGGTAACATTGTGCTTTGTGACGATTGCACTGAACAGAAGAACATTATTTTAATGGTTGTCAACCCTGTAAATGCAATTCTTCACTTGCGAAAAGGTAATGAAAAAAATAGGAATAAAAAAACTGTTTTAAAAAAAGCATAATTTTATCCACAGGTGATCTGCTGTGACCACTTTCAGATTTAAATTAAATTCCACTACCTCTGAGGCAAAGATTATACTGTGAAGCTCTGTGGCTCAAACCAACATGCCCCCTCACTGCATGGTCCCTGGAATATTCCAGTAATTTGAAGAGTGTGTGGATGTGGAAAAGAGAGACTCATGATGGGGTTACTTTGCAGACAAGCTGCTCATGAGGAGTAATTTTTCAAAGCATGTTAGGGATAGACAGCCTGAACCTGGTTAATGTAGGTCATAATTACATTAAGCGGTAATCAGGCTGAACAGGAACCCCAGTAAGATAACCCATGAAAAGCGCTGGCTTGTGAAGAGTTTACGTTTTTCTATTGGAAATGTTGAGGGCTGATCAGGTTTCTGTTTGTGGATATGTCTTATTAGCAGTGGGAAAAAATCATAGCTGATATTTCTGTTTGATTTATTGCACTACTCAAGTCGTTTTGGAACGATCAAGCAGTTGGTGGTTTGTGTACATTACATCTAACTACTTGAAACTGTGCAGAGTATTTTTGGATTCTCTATCAAAGCTTAGATGCTAAGATCATAAGTTCCAATGGACATCATGGAGACTTTTCCAAGCTTATATGCTTTATGATCCTATGCAGAGGCTCAGTGGGTGAAAAAGGCTGAAAATAATATGCATAAATGAAACATGCTGGAAAATGATCAAGGTTTTAAAAATAATTTACTAATCCATAAGCATAAAAGCTGTGCTTTTGCCTCACTGTGATTTCATCTTCTGTAGGTATTTCAAAGTTTTGCTGGGCGTTGCACCATAGTAATAACGTCTAGGGGTGCTAATGATTACTAATGATGCACGGTTACAAACAGGACATCACTTTTCTAACACGTGGTTTTGAGCTGGAACAAACAGAGATGAAAAACAGATAAACAAACACAGAGTTTGGCAGCATTTATCCAAACAGCAGGACTTCCTACCAAGCCTCCATGAGCACTGTGGGTGTCTGTGGCTTGCTTCCTTGGGGGCAGGAGCCTATCACCCTGCCTGCAGGGCCTGACCAGCCCTACGAGACCTGAGAGCGGGTGAAGCTATCTGCCATTTTCAGCCATCATCTCCTCTCCTCTGTATTATTGATGAGCTCCTCTGCCCCATGGAGCTCTTAGGTAGTTGCTGCGCAAACAGTGATTCCAGCTAGAATATATTGACAAAAAATGGTTTATTTCCATGATTTTATAGCACCGACACTTTTATTATCTCTTCCAATATTTACATATATATTGTGGATATGTATACATATATTAGTATAAACACAATTTTGTTATACACTGCCTCGTAAATATAAAGACAGACCAGTGTAAACAGCAGAACTAAAAGGTGGAAATATAATAATGTGTTTTTATTTTTCAAAAAAAAAAGGAAATAAAGAGTGTGCCATGCCTTTTTGTTAAGCCCCATTTATTATACAGACATACAGGGGAAATTGGTTCAACCACTTATATTCAGAAGCCCCTTATTTAGAGCAAATACAGTAGAATTTGACTGTTCATAATTTAATAACAGTATTGATAAAGGTTAAGAAGATTAGTATCAAAGAGCATCATGTAGAGCAGTGTTTCCCAACCTTTTTTGACTAGTCTACCCCCTTTGGCCATTTTCTCTTACCATGAGTTCCCTCTCACTCAAAAGTATTGATGGTGGTCCAAAAGTGTAAAACTACTTTACTTAATCTTTTAATTTGAGCTTTCAATTCTTAGGCATTTTATGCTTTCCATCTCAAATAAAAAACAACAACATGAAAATCTTGCCTGGAAGATATCAAACAATTTAAATAAATACAAAATACAATCATAAAATAAACTTGTATTTGTAAAACTGGAGCTCATTTGAGTAACTCCCCTATAATCACATTTAAACTTGATGAATTAGGGACAATATACAGAACAAAAATGATAGTCAGACTGACTTAATTGTTTTTACTTTGTATTCATCAAGACACCTGAGCTGATTTGATGAGCCCTGATGGTTCAGTGTGAAAAACAGCTGATATCTGGCTCATCTCTACAGCCAATCTATTCCTCTTTTGATGTGTGTCAAAGCGGCAGGTAAACTCAGACCTATAGGAACAACTTTCTTTTTGGTTGATAAAAGCTTGTTTAATTAATTTTTTTATTTCGATCCTCAAAAGCAAAACTATGGAAGCCAAGAGCGTCCATACTCGATTTTTCGTTTTCCATTGCCGTCACAAGATAATGACACAACCATCTCGTTATTATGGTTAAACCATTAATTGTTTTATTGAGATAACAAGGTAATTATCTCGTTATCTCAAGGCATCTGTTGTTCGCAACCTATGAAGAAGAAGTAGTGTTCTCCATTAAACCTTTGAGTTATGCTGCCTTTAATTTGCATGGTAAAGATTATCCTTTCCACTTTTCGTGTTCAAATGCTTTTGTTTTCGTAGAGAAGAGAAACATCATGGATTATCCTGACCTGCTACTTGGGCAAGAGTGTAATAGACTTCCTAGTTCAACTGCCAATGGAGGAAGAGGATGCATCAAATGCAAGCATCTGATAGAATTAAACAAAAAGTTGTTTTAAATGGTGGTATATTTTTGAAATAATATATATGTGTCACAGCACTGTGTAGGCTACAAACACAAGATCATCTAACCTCATCTTAGCAACTTGGGTATCATCAATTTTTCAAGTTATCATGTAGAAATCACATCACAAGTGGTTATTCATGTGCAATTTTGATTTAAACATTTGGCTTTTAACCATAATTAGGATGCCACATAAAGGTACGTAGTAGTAATGCTGTGGCTACAGTAATGGCAATTGTTAGATACAGCTTCACTCTTACTCTTCTTCTCTTGCAAATATCAACCTGGCTTTGCTTAAGGATAAACAGCAGTATCCGCTTGGGATCCCTTATAACTCTCTCACACCAGATAGGAACATCATGAGGTGCCTTATGTTAAAGGAGATATCATAGGAAGCATACAGGCATTTTTTTCCTTCCTTTCTGCCAGCACTATTCAAACAGCACTTATCCAGTTGCTGACACGCTTCTGCTTTTAACCACTAATTAACATGTCTTCCACTTAAAGCAGCTTCCAGTTGTGCAGCAAATATGAATCAATTATAATCAATGACAACATTTACAGTGTCTCCAGTGTTTTTTCAGGTTTAACTCCTGAAAATATCTGAATGCCCAGAATGAAAAGTGAAGAAAATATTACCCTATTAAAAAGGGAAGAGTTGCTGTGATCTGAATTCTGCATTGCTCACAGGCTTTTAATACACAATCTCTGTATGCTCCTGGAACTCCTGTGTGTCTCACACTGTAGCAAGCAAACAATCTAAATCAGGAGTGCGGAGAGGTTCACAGAGCAGGGCAGGGCTGGGCTAAGTGTAAGAGTCCTCACCAATTTGCTTTATGCAGACACACCTAAGGAGCTAGATGATTACTACTCCCCATCTAATGCTCATCCTATCTGGTAGAGTCAAACTTTTGAATGTTCAGATTTTTTGGATCTTTTCTCTTTGAGCTCATCCTCTGACTCTGTCTTCTAGTTTGCAGTTCCCTAAATTCAAGCAATCGGTTCTCAGATATATCTCAGATCAACCATTTGCAGTCTACTGCTATCCTATCTCAACCCTAAGGCTCCTGTGCCAGCTCTATCCAAATCTGAGGCTTATAAGAAACCTAATATACTGTAAAATGCCTCCTCTTCCTTCTAACCTCCTCTAGGATCAACACCCCCTCCCCTCCTTCAATATTTCTCCATCATCACACAGAAAGTTAGCAAAAATTTCAGTCTTCTCTCAATCCCCTTGAAGCATTCAGTAACAGTTCCTCTTCCACTCCATACACTGTTAAACCAGAATTAATTTCAAGTGATTTCAAAAATACTTTATTGATCTAAAAAGGAAATAAAATGTTGCAGTAAATCATACATTATTCTTTTTAAAACAGTTGTTGTGGTGTTGATACTTGTAGGCAGGAAGATTCTTCTATAGGGTTCTGTCTTACAGCAGATCTGGAGAGACCTCTTACTGAAGACACTCAGCTGTAAAGGATGCTCACTGTTGTCCATAATTTTCTCCACTTTATGAAGGATTCTTCTTTGTGAAATGATCTGCAGAGGTTCTAGAGGAGTTCCCAGAACAGAATTGGCCTTCTTTGTTGAGCTTTTTTAAGTCATTAGCTCAAATACTGTAACCCCAGCAGATAATGGGGTAACAGACTTATAGAAGATATGCAGCATCTTGATGCAAACACCAAAGGACGCAAACTTCCTGAAGAAGTACAGTCTGCTCATTGGCTTCTTGTAGAAGGCTTCACAATTGCGTCTCCAGTCTAGTTTGTTGTCCAAGTGAACACCAACATATTTATACTCCTCAACCACCTCAACTTCTTCCCCCATGATGTTAATAGGTTTAGACACTGAATCTACATTCTAATATATATATATATTTTTTTTTTGTATTTTAAACTATGTTACAATCTGTATCCTTATTGAAACTGCATGTGAGGAAATTATCTGGTTAGATATCAGGCTCTCTGTTCAGTCTTTTATTCTTTTCATGTGAAAAGACATCAAAATATCTGCTGCTATAATTGTTGCAAAATATTTTTCTAATTAATTAATTGTGCATGCCACACTTTTAATTATTTGATTTATAAAACCATTTTCCTATAATACTGTATACAACACAATTCACAGCTGTAGCATGATAAGATTGACGAAATATCAAAAAGTATGAATACCTCTGTAAATCTATTTTGTCCAGCAAGCTTGTTTTTTCCTCGAAGGGATATTTGGAAAAAGTCAAACAGAATGGAAAATGTCGATTTGCAATTTGCTTTTTTTTTTTTTCTGAAATGGTTAAACCCCTTAATTCTACAACTTGAGGATATCCAGAGACTCCTAATCAAAACACAATTTTTTACTTTGATCTCTATGTTTTAAAAGAAAAAACATCTATAGGCTTAGTATTCTTTGTAAAAGATATCAGATAAAAGAACATTTAAACCCACTTACAGTACAAAGAAGAGAAACCTCAGGAGCAACTACCTGGCATGGAAACTAAAGAAATCATTTTAAAAGCCATAAATCAAGGAGAGACTGAGGAATCAAACCTGTATGCAGAAGATATGAAACATAAATTGTGCTACATTAACAAGTTTTAAAGATTTAAAATTGCCTACATTGGGATAGCTTAAGTTGCTAAAGACAAAATAATGATAAAACCTAACAAGGTGGATGTGAACAAGTCCAGTTAATGCTATGAATTTCTACTAAAAGGGTTAAGGGTTAGCAGCTGTGCTACAGTTTTTCCCTGAAATTCTATTCCATCAAGAGCATTTTCAGTGCCAAGTGACTGCATAGTTGGACAGAGATCATTCTAGGATTGCATCACTGCACTGGAGTAGTGTACTTGTAGGTCTGAAATAAAACAATAACTCCCAGTAAAGTGATTAATATGCCTGTATTACCAGCGTCTTTTGCCTGCGTTTATTTAATACTCTTACCTTTTTGTCTTTATGTTTTAAAAGACAAAATAGCTCTATAAGGGTTAGCAGCTGTGATACAGACAAAATAGCTCTATAGTGGGGCAGTTTAAATATTTATGGGGGAGGTTTTGTTATTTTTTTCCAATACGCATATTTATGAAGACTGAGGTCAGAAGAGTTTTGGCTATAGATTCAAACAGGTCCAGCCTTCTCTGGCTTTCACCACCTGTTTGCTCTGTCGCATAGAAACCGTTACAGTTGACACATAAAACAGCTGAAGAATGGATACCGGACTTCTCACTACTGTTCTGGATGTTACTAACATTTTTGAGGAGCTTCAGCAGCAGTATCATCCTCACGGATATCAGATTTAGCGTCTTCACACTACAGGTATATTGGGATATGTGTTTAAATTTCAGCCAAACATATTTGCACAGATTAAACCCTTTCAATAAACAGAACATTATCCGCCACATATCTGACTCAATAATCATTAAAAACGACAACTACGGAACTATGCACATAGTTATATTATATCAAACTGCAATTACAATATTCACCACTGTGGGGCCCCATTTACTTTTTCCTCTGAGCACCCGGCTTGCTTGGACTTGCAATGAATCACAGTATACCCAAGGCTACATAGGATAAACCAGACCTGTGCTTCAAAAAGGGAAAATGGAGGGCTGCATTTCTCTGCCACATATCAGCAATCATTTCAGAGAAGCAACCAACGCGTCTAGGATGTTTCAGATACGCAAGGTGAAACCATTCTGATAATAATTGCTGCAATTAGCTGCAGCTGCCTATCTGAGCTGCACTGCACTGCACTGTTTACATGCCTCTTCCACATCCATTTGAACAGAGAGGCAAGATCACTTTATGATTCAATTAAAATTGCAAGTGCATCCTAACTTCTGAAACCAATTGGTTGCAACGGATTATTTTAGGGTATAACCGGAAATGGGTCTGATCAAATCCAGTACCAGTATTAAGCACTGATACCAACATGTTTTGCATTGGTACCTCAAAGTTGTAAAATTCTGATCTGACCCATGGATTTTTCTGATCCATAAACTGAGTTTGTGGCGTAATATTTAATGCAGTAAAGTCCCATCGTCAGCTGCTTTGTTAGCTGGCTGTAGAAAGGATTTCCGGTCCAGACCTGATTGTCATCTGCTCTTATGAAGAGATCTGTTTCTGTTCAGGAAATCCAGGTTACTGTGAATGTTTACATTCAGCAGTCCGGGCTAAGCTTTCCTGAACTTTGGCGACACCTCACCTTTCCAACAGAGGTTACAGGTCCAGCAAAGTAAGGGACAGAGTTTTGAGGTAAACTTGGTTACCGGTGCTTGATCATTTTTTATCATTTCATGTGTTTACTCTTGTGCAAAGCAAGCTAACAAGAAGCTAATGGGGAACACATGGTACCTGATGCTGACCTGTTTTAGCTTGTGCTTTAAAAAGCAAAAACAAACTTTATTTCACTAAGGGTTTAAACCAGGCATGTCCAAAGTCAATCCTCGGCCGCTGCTCTACAGGTTTTCAGTGTTTCTTGGCTTCAGCACAACTGATTCCGATGATTTCAGTTGATTTCACTTAAACCTGCAGGAGAGCAGCCCCTCAAGGATCGACTTTGAACATGCCTGGTTTGAACAATAACATAACATTAACGTTTATATGTTTCTTGATATGCATTTGATTGGCAAAATATGACCAAATATATGTCTCTGCTAAGTACTAGTGCAATTATCCTCTTAAGTCAAACCTACCTAATTAAGTTAGGTGGACCTAACCTTAACTATTCTCTCAAAAACGATTACAAATTAATTATTTTAAAGGTACTGATTTCTGATTGAGGCATGTTTTTTTTTTTTATTACAAAATAAATGATTTACCTCTGATTATAATTGTGAATGGATTTGAACACATTCCAATTGTTCTAAATTAGTTAAAAGCTAATTTGTCATAATTGCACCCTCTTTAAAGATACTACATGTAAGTTTTTATAGAAGAATATCTTTAATATTATTTGACCCTTATTGACTAATACATAATTTCACAAGCAGACTGAAACCTCAACAGTTCAACGCAGGCGGATCTATAAGCCTGTAGTCCATTTTCCTTGCTTTACTTTGGGTCGGAAGCTCCCGTGCTGTTCGGCGGATGTGACATCACACATGTCAGTGTTAAATGCATCTAACCTAGCAAACCATCATGGATACTAAGGAGCGACCTACATCCATCTCAACTCAGACACCAATGGCACATCCAGGCAAGGTGAAAAAAGTAAAAATAATAACCTTGTTAAGTATGCGCACATGCGACGAGAATGAGTAGAGGAGTGTTGCAGTTCTGTGTTTTGGCCACAGGTGGCAGTATAATTACAAAACTCTGTAATGTCTCGCTAAAATACACCTCGGTTTTTAAGCATAAAATCCATGCCTACATGTAATTTAATTTCATCATTTTATTGAGTATCACAAAACTTCTCAACAAAATTATTCCTTGTTCTTTGTGTACATACAGCTTAGTCTAATTAACTTTCACTAGTTTAGACAATAGATTTTTGTTAGTGAATTCTTATATTGTGAATGTAAGTTGTTGTGAATTAATTCTGTATGTATGCAGAGTTAAAAGTTTGACCATGATTTGAGGTCTTTGTGGTCCTAACACATGGCCAATAGGGCATGTGTTGACGGAACAATATACCACAGACCAAAAGTTATTTAGTTAGATAACGTATTTGCCTCCCAGCTTGCATATTTCCAAGGCTGCACTTTAAATTCCATCAAAGATATTGCAAAAAAGGGGGAGGATTGACTCTGGGTAGCAAAAAGGGTTAGCTGACTGCAGCTCACTGCACCCTAGCTCAACTAATGCTTGTCTGTATGCTTCATACTGCTGCTTATGGGCAGAGAGCCTGGAGACTGCTGTTGTCGAGGCCCTGTCTGAGACGCCAAGATCTCTTCCTTTCTCTTGCCCACCCACAAATTCCCTGGCTACCGCTATGCTCTTCACCATGTCACATGATGCTGCCCTAGCATCCCCAGTCAGCAGGCCAGTACTGCTAGTTCAACCAATGTTTTGACAAGTGCTTTAGACATAATGTCACAGGGAACCCCCAGCCTGCCAAAAATACTAACTAACCATAACACTAATTAGTCAGTGGGAGAATAGGCTTAGAAATGGTAGCCTTAATGGTGAGCAGCGGTGGTGGCAGCCATTGTGGGAAGATTTGGCTCTGATCCTGATTGACAGAGGGAAAAGAAACCATGAAGAAAGAGAGCGGAGATGTATGCCTAACCAAAAAGGAATTTTTAGTATATAGACAGCTGGCTGGACAGCAAGGCTTTGACAAGGTGGGTTGGGTTACTTATAATCTGTCCCCAGTGTGCTCCAATCTTACTTATCTCCGGGGCCATCAGAGTCAGCAAAGTAAGTTCTCCTAAAAGTGTTTAATGGTTTCATCACCCATGTTTCAGGGACGTTTTTATAAGAAAAACAAAGCTCTTTCTCAGGTTTCTTAGAGGCTCCTTTTTTATAATCCACCCGGATCATTTTGAGCCAAAATGTTAGACCTGTCAAAGAAGATAGATACTATAGTAAAATGTTTAAGTTTCAAGCAACATCTTGATGAATGACCATTTATTCATGCCAGTTGGAGGGCTTTGAGCACTCAAGATGTGAACAATGTGGAATAAAACAGCACAAACTAAAGACCAAATATAATAATATCCTAGAGTTAAATACCGTGTATGAAACAAAACAAAACAAAAAATCACAAATCAGCTTACCTTAGTTTTTCATAGCAACATACTTATAAAAATCAGTCCAACATAAAATAGGATTTTGGCTTAATAAATTAATGACTAACCATCTGCAATTCACTTTTTGAACTTTCATAGTCAGTGGCGGTTCTAGACCAAATGTACCAGGGGGCCAGGAGGGGGCCAGCGTGTTTTCATGGGGGCACAGAAAAACATGAAACAAAAAAACAGGCCAAGGAAACTGGATGAAGTTAACTTTCTATTCAGTTAGGTTTAATTAAGATATGTCTTCCAACTTATAAATCCCGTAGCTATATAAATATCTAAAAGATCAAATAAAGCTATTATTTTGAATATTAGGTCAATATACATTCATAATGTAGGAGTTTCAGATATTTGTGACTTAATTTAAGTTTAAATTACAGTTTTCTATAAAATCAGAATTTAAAAAAACGGATAAATTAAGCAGTAAAAATGTGAGTATTTTTTTGTATGTTTTGAAAAAAAAAAACGTTTAGCAGATGAAAACTGGAATCTTATCTTAATACCACTGAAGCTATCCCCTTTATGTTTTTAAATAATTAGTAAAACATAATATTTTAGAGAAAACAATGAAATAGATCCAAAGGACCTATCAGAATCCATGTCTGTTCCAGCGCATATCATCATTAGAATTTCTTTTAGTATTATATCCTTGGAACAGGGGCCAGGACATGATCTAAAGGGGCACTGGCCCCCGTTTGTCCCTATGTAGAACCGCCCATGTTCATAGTAATCTAATAAGGGATTTTTTTTTTTTTTATGGATTGTTGGCTGCTTACTGCCAACACAGAAAATGACAGTAAGTTCCTTTTCTACAAAGATCAGCTATGGGAGGAGCTTTATTAAAACCATCGGGTAAATTAGATTTTTTTCATACTCACTAAAAACTGTCTCTCCAAGGAAGACACATTGTCTTGGCCCAGGATAGAGCAATGATAGGAAATCTAGATTTAAGGGAAAGAACAATCCAAAGCTGAGGAAGAGGCACAAGATACAGTTAATTTTAAGCCAATACTGATTAGTTTGAAATCAGTCTATCACCATTATGTGCGAATGATATGTTTGGACAAATTGTTTAAGCTGATACTGCCTTCTTTTTCTTCATTTACATGATAAAATGACACTACAACACAAGTAACACAAGTTTCCTTTAAACAAATAAAAGAAAGTTTTAAAAACCTAATCAAAAACTAACAATAGATTTTCAAATGGAAAAAGTGGCAATGCCTGTGACTTACATAATGTCAAGGCATTTCTGTTGACTGCACTAATGAGTGGCTGAATACAGGCCTGTCTCAGCCTATAAAGAGACAAAAAAAAAGCAAATATCTTAAAAAAAACATCAGCCAGCCAATTTATCGGTATATCTAATTGGGACAGATTGCCTGAAGAAGAAGTCAAAACACGTACAGCTCTTGGTTGCAAAAATTATCCACTGACAAAAGCCTTTTTTCCTTTTAAGCATTTTTTGTCCTCTGTAAAAATCATGTATTGATGTTCTCAGATTACTGAGTCATTAACTGCTCTCTGCAAACAGGTTTAGCCTTTATAATTGGGTCAAATAAAGAAGAAATTGTGTTTGACTTCAACAGTACTATAAAGTTAAATCACAGTTTTACCTTTTTTTTCTTCCCCCACATGTGTAGCATTAGATAGAGGTGCTGTTTAAGTTTTAATAACATGTAAGGAACAGTGGAAGGGCAGATTTTATGAGTTTAGACAGACATCTCACTGTTAGATCTTAGTCTAACTTATGTTTGATAAACATAAAAGTGAAGCTAGATAATTTTCTATCACAACAATTATCTTGAGTGTACATGGTGCTATGGCAATCTAAATCCAATTTCCAAGTTTTAAAATTACCGGGACATTGTTTATTAAAGCACTTCCACAAAAACTTAAGGTGACTAAATTATGACTTGTTAAAGAAGTCCTTTGTCTGCATTTTTTTAAGCAGGAAGGAGCTTTCCATCGCCTACAGTCCCATTGCCAGCTCCAAAACAATGCTGTAAATATATTGAGAATCTGAAGCTTCTTAGTTGTTAATTAGTAGATATCGAAGAGGAATCCTTATTCTAAAATTTAAAAAAAATTCAGTAGACTCTGTGGGTCTTCTGGATACTTTAACAGTGTGAACCAGAATTAACCGCCAGATCCTCAGTATAAAATGGAAACTCTTTCAGATTTTTTTTTTTGTTGTTGTTTTTTTTATCAGAACAATTATAGTAAAATTTCAATGTGGTGGGAATTTGAAGTTAAATGTGTCGTTCCACGTATTCAGTGTCGTCCTTGTGTTTGATAAACCACTGTGTGTCGGGGGGGGAGCAAGCACAGAACAAGATCCTGCAACACATCTGTGGAGCAAAGATGTTTAGCAAGAAAGTAACATCACAATGGTGAGTCAAAGCCTACATAACAAATGGTGAGTTTACTGTATACTAGCATTTCCCCGCTGGCTCCAAACTTGCTTTGTGTAAATCTTTAAGCACTGGTTCCAATCTGGCTGAGTACACCACATTGAAGTATGTCCCCTAAGTGGAAAAAATATATATATATATATATTCATGCCTGTATAAAATGACGTATTCTCATTTGAGGTGTGTTCCTTGTTTTTTCCTCTTTCCCTGTAGCAAAGTCCTCTTTTCCATCTGCCTCTCTTTAAAAATAAAAGTAGCCAGGACAGCTCAGACAAATTTTCCTCAGCATAAACCCAATTGACAGCTTTAATAACTGCTTGAACTTGAAGACCTCCTGTTTGAAGTGGTTGAAATACAGGCTGTCACCCGAGTTAGGGTAGTAAGTCTAATGTCAGAGCTTACATATTGAAGTCTGTCAAAATTAAATTTTAGTTTTGGAAACAAAACATTTAAACTCCGGTAGTAGCTACTTAGTGGTTAAGATAATTAATTGCAACACAGTTAACCATGTTGTACTCATGAACCAGCTATTAAATTGCCGTTAAATGACTTTAAGCTACTAAAACTCTGTCGTACACTTTGTATCACATATCCAAGTGGTCATATGAATTGCAAAACACACTCACTTATTTTATTTACAAAAACCTACAACCATGCTAGTACAACATATTTTTTTTAATATTGCTAATTTCATAACAAGCACGTTTCATATTTTGATTTTAACTGATTTTAGCTTCAAAACCTTTTCTTTGCCTCTGATTAAATATTATGATGTTGCAAATGTAATACCATTATTTTTTCATAAACTTTTTGCTGCCATGTACTTACACACCTTTGTCACATACTTTTTAAAATGCAGCTTGAACGCAATTGAAAAAGAAAAGTTTTCAAATGTACTGTATATCCTTTCTTAGAAACCTATGACAGAGCAGATACTAAGATACTCGATCTGAATACTTAAAAAAGTGGACATTTTAGCCTCAGGAAGTTCAAGCTTGAACAAAGCTTTAATGTTGTTATTGAATAAAGCCAGACGAGCTTTATCACAGTTGTTTGGTTAAACATTATGAAACCAATGCCAGAGTTTATTGTGGCAGGAACCAGCTAGCTTGCCTAAATGAGTCGAGGCTTATTTGCCTCTTTGTCATCCATTAGTGTGTCTCTGAGAATCAGTGGTGGCAGCAGAGACTTAGGAGTTGGGGGGAGGTCTTATTATGAGTGGAGTTTTTACAGGGTTTAATGAAATTAAACACTGCAAATAGGACTCATAATCGTACCTGTTTGCTTCCGGTTCATCCAGGACTTGGTAACAGACACTACCTCCAGCTCTCATAGGAGGAAGGTGAATAGTTCACTGCCCAGCCAGAGTCTTAGTCTCTCCAGAATGTCCTAGGTCATGCCCTGGGCCTCATCCGAGTGGGACATACCTGTAAAACTTACCGAGAGAGTCGTCCTGGGGACATCTGAAGAACTTGTCAGAGCCATCTCAAAGGACATTCTGTAATGAGCTCAGTACATAGGACCTAATACTCAAGGCGAGACAGACAGAGGGAAAATTCAAAGCTTTTATTAAAATCAGACGCAGAGCTGCGGATCTGCACCGGCTGCACAACGCCCATCACTGGATAGTCTGGTGGAGAAAAATACAGACCATGATAAGGATAATCTAATGGAGGATGATTATCCATGTGAGTCACTTTGCTGGTTAAACAGTTCTGTCCATCTCCTTAAAGTGAGGTAGGATCCAAACTCCCACCACTGGCCTCCGAGAATGAGAACATAAACTAACACACGAGTTATGATCTAAACCTCAACACCACATAAGTAATCCCAATGATCAGGCCCCGATCCTGGGAATGAGCCGCATATAAAGAATCAGGAGCAGGTGGATAAGATGAATGGTAATTTGAAACCAGGTAGAGTTAGGCAGGTGAGTAAAATAAGTAATAAGGCCAGCTCACAGAACCATGATCATGACACCTCCCTCCATGTGGAGAGGTGACTCTACTCTGAGCTTCTCCTGGATGACCAAGGTCACTCTATTTCTAAGGAAGTTCTTTTTGATTCAGATTTATGACCATAAGTGAGGGTAGGAAAGTAGACCGAACAGAAAATCCATCTTTGCCTTTTTTCACTACCTTTCTTCACTAAGACTACTGGTGCAGCATCCTCCTTATAACATCCACCTTTTTTATACTACATGATAAAAGGGTTTCAGTATTAAACTAATGGCTGAGGGTCATCACTATAGTACAAGGTAATGAGGGAAGTGTTAACAAGGTTAAAATGTATATGTAAAATAAAAAAGAGTATAAGATATGATTAAAACATATATGTGTAGAAAACCAGTGGTTTGAGTGTGGGCCAGTAAACAACTCTCAGAAGATCAAATGTATACTTTCATTTGTGTTTCAAACACAGTGGTAGAGGGGAAAACATGAAAGAAGGTTTTTCTTTTTTCTAAGCTTGAACAAAAACTTTAGTTTTAGTATAAATAGTTATCTTGAACTTGAAATGACATCATCCTACTCTGCTCCACATGTCATATTTACAGATTACAGATTACCAAATATACATTTTTAACTTATGCATAAATGAGATCCAGAACTTAAATGAGCTCTCAACAGGATTGCCTTGGAGTTAATGAGTCGATGCAATCAACTGGTTTTCCTTAGATGGAAAACTTTGAATCAATTCGACTAGATGATCTGGTGAACTGTAAAGTGTGTTGTGAATTTGTGCTATATAAATAAACTGAATTGAATTGAATTGAATTGAACTGAATTGAAATGAAACACTAGTAATTCAAAATAACACACTCCCCTAAGTGGCCTTATCACTGCTGTTGTATTATAAGGACGAAAGAAATGTCAGAAAAAATTTGATGAATCTCAGTTGTTGCTTAATTAGACATTTGAAACAAAGTTTATTGGTACAAATATTTACAGAGTAAGCAGATTTTTGGTATATGTTTATATTAACATTTAGGTCTGTATTCACCTTAAAGGAGTAGTACACCCAAAACATGATTAGCCTTCATTTTCTACTCACCCCCATGCTGAACAACACTCTGGAGTACTTTTTTGATATCTCAAATGCATCTGGAGATCTGGGAGGCTTCTTGCTGTCTGCTGACATTCAAATAATGGAGGTCTATGGTGCCCGAGGCAGAAAGGTCCATAAAAGTCCACAAAAAACGTGTCAATATTCCTCCATACTGCTCGTCCAATGTATTCCAAGTGTCCTGAGTGGGTAGCATCCAGAATTTACTCGAAACGAAGTCATTTAGAATGTTTTTAGAGCATAAACAGTAGTGTATAGGATTTCCTGAAAGCGCACGCCGGAGCGTTCATGACGCTACGGAAGCCGGCAGACCAAACCAGATGAAAGTGCGAATGGGGTGAGTAGAAAATGAAGGCTAATCATGTTTTGGGTGTACTATTCCTTTAAGTCAGACATGCAGAGAGTAGGATCTCAACAATGTTACCAAGATTTAATTTCTGACAGAACGACTGCATTCGGGCAGCATTAAAAAAATAATTTCAGTTCAACTGAACACATATACACCATCAACTGCATTATAAATTCTAATGGCATACAAGAAAACCCAGGAGAGATCCTCTTCTTTCAGAGATATAAGGAAAAGAGGAAAACTGTTGTTAGCCAAAATATATATATATATATATATATATATATATATATATATATATATATATATATATATATATATATATATATATATATATATATATATATATATATATATATATATATATTTAAGATAAAATATATATATATATTTATTTTATTTTTTGGGGTGGGGAGGGAGGTACTATTGGAAATATCTACTGGCATGATTAGACAAAGTTAGCGGTTTTTGGCAAGTTACATCAGGTCTCTGTTTGCCAGAGGAAAAATGAAGCTGCCATTATACAGGTGCTGGTCATAAAATTAGAATATCATGAAAAAGTAGATTGATTTCAGTAATTCCATTTAAAAAGTGAAACTTGTATATTATATTCATACATTACATACAAACTCATATATTTCAGATGTTTATTTTGTTTAATTTTGATGATTACAAATGACAACAAATGAAAATCTCAAATTCATCATATCAGAAAATTAGAATATTGTGAAAAGGTTCAAAATTGATGGCCCCTGGTGCCACACTCTAATCAGCTAATTAACTCAAACCACCTGCAAAAGCCTTTAAATGGTCTTTCAGTCTAGTTCTATAGGCTACACAATCATGGGGAAGACTGCTGACTTGACAGTTGTCCAAAAGACGACCATCGACACCTTGCACAAGGAGGGCAAGACACAAAAGGTCATCGCTAAAGAGGCTGGCTGTTCACAGAGCTCAGTGTCCAAGCACATTAATAGAGAGGCGAAGGGAAGGAAAAGATGTGGTCGAAAAAAGTGTACAAGCAAGAGAGATAACCGCACCCTGGAGAGGATTGTGAAACAAAACCCATTCAAAAATGTGGGGGAGATTCACAAAGAGTGGACTGCAGCTGGAGTGAGTGCTTCAAGAACCACCACACACAGACGTATGAAAGACATGGGTTTCTGCTGTCACATTCCTTGTGTCAAGCCACTCTTGAACCACAGACAGCGTCAGAAGCGTCTTGCCTGGGCTAAAGAGAAACAGGACTGGACTGCTGGTGAGTGGTCCAAAGTCATGTTCTCTGATGAAAGTAAATTTTGCATTTCCTTTGGAAATCAAGGTCCCAGAGTCTGGAGGAAAAGAAGAGAGGCACTTCATCCACGTTGCTTGAAGTCCAGTGTAAAGTTTCCACAGTCAGTGATGGTTTGGGGTGCCATGTCATCTGCTAGTGTTGGTCCATTGTGTTTTCTGAGGTCCAGGGTCAACGCAGCCACATACCAGGAAGTTTTAGAGCACTTCATGCTTCCTGCAGTTGACCAACTTTTTGGAGATGCAGATTTCATTTTCCAACAGGACTTGGCACCTGCACACAGTGCCAAAGCTACCAGTACCTGGTTGAAGGACCATGGTATCCCTGTTCTTAATTGGCCAGCAAACTCTCCTGACCTTAACCCCATAGAAAATCTATGGGGTATTGTGAAGAAGAAGATGCAATACACCAGACCCAACAATTCAGAAGAGCTAAAAGCCACTATTAGAGCAACCTGGGCTATCATAACACCTGAGCAGTGCCACAGACTGATCGACTCCATGCCACGCCGCATTGCTGCAGTAATACAGGCCAAAGGAGGCCCAACTAAATACTGAGTGCTGTACATGCTCATACTTTTCATGTTCATACTTTTCAGTTGGCCAACATTTCTATAAATCCTTTGTTTTTATTGGTCTTCAGTAATATTCTAATTTTCTGATATGATGAATTTGAGATTTTCATTTGTTGTCATTTGTAATCATCAAAATTAAACAAAATAAACATCTGAAATATATGAGTTTGTATGTAATGCATGAATATAATATACAAGTTTCACTTTTTAAATGGAATTACTGAAATCAATCTACTTTTTCATGATATTCTAATTTTATGACCAGCACCTGTAAATGACGCCACGCCTAAACTGGAGGAAGATTTGATTTGTTTTAGTTTGTTTTATTTGCTTTACTACACCTGGCATAGGGGGCATGGAATCTGTCCAGGGCATAATTTCTCACCAACGCCAAGGCTTTCTGTAGCCAAGTATTCTGCCCAGTGTCAGGAGCCTCAGTCCCAGCTTATGGGTCCTATGACAAAATAATCACCTTCAACTATCAAATATCTCTGGAAATATCTGAAAAGTGTCTGAATTGAATTTGCCTGCCATTGGAAAATTGAACAGTTTTCTCCAGAAGAGTCGACCAAACTATGCATAGAAAGGCAGACATATTAATTGCCACTGCAATACACAATTTAGTATTTCAAGACCACTTTTCTGCAATGATTGTTGCTAAAACAAAATGCAACAGAGTAATTTATTTTTCTTCAGTAGTGAAATGCAAAGTGTCATGATGCATTATATCTTCAATAAACTGTAAGGAATTGAATCACAAACTGGGGCAGGTACCAACAAACTGCTCCCTAGCTGCTCTCCCAAAATCATGTACATCGGTTAACAGATGCAAATTGTTTATATAAGCGACCAGGCGCAGATTTTATGATCCCTGAAGAGAAATTTATGCATACTGTATATAAGTAAAGACCCCCACAAGCAACCCAACCTAACATAGGCTTAATGTCTTTTGGCCTGCTTCTGATCAGGGGGGGGGGCAACAAAGGCCTCCAAATGTGTTTCTCTGTAAATATAATTTACATTTCTTCTGATTTATGAGGCTGTAGCATGTGGCCAAAACAACACCTCTGACTGATTTTCCCTCAGCTCTCTCTTCCTCCAACACCAGTTAAATTTAGAGAATCTTTTTTTCATAACTGAAGCATAGGCATAAAGCCTTTTGTCTTTTGAATGGTTTACAGTAAACTGCTCTGATAAAAACACAAGAGTATCTTGTGTATCAGTACATACTGCACACTAAGTCAAGCAAAAAATGTTCTGCTGACTTTGGGGGAATTCTTTATGATGCTTTAGAAGAAACTAGACAGTATTACTCTGGCAAAATATAGCGTTTTAGAACTTATTTTAATAAGAGAAACTATGTTCAGTATTTTACATATATTTAGGCTATTGTGCATTATTGTAACTTAAGGAACGTAGTTTAATATCTAAAAGTTATTAATTGAAAGTTTAAAAGAAATTTAAAGATTTTCTTTACTTCATACCACTGCTTCAGTAAAAAGGATTTTTATTTATTAAAATGAATTCTTTATAACTTCCGATGTAACGATAAATCATTTGGTATGATATTCTTCTTTTGTAGTTCAGAAGGTGCTGTGAAGCCAAAGACTGATTGATCTGGGCTCTGTCTTCCAGGAGAACCCTCTCGGGTTTACTATGTTCTCTGATGCTGGATTTAAAAAGGAAGGAGGCCAACAGCAGTTCTCAGAGGGATTTTGCATCTTGTAGAAGGGTGTGAGGGATCCTGCGGGGCCACACTGACCCCCTCACTCCCTCCAAGTGATTCACTGTTTGGCGTTCCGCAACTCCTACTCTCTCATTTCTTTCTCTCCTGATCTCTTGCCATCTTTCTCCCATTGGTGAGAAGTTCATTCCACATATTTTTCCATAACAGTTTTATCTTAAAGTATCTGTCTATACAAACATGGGAACTCGCACACCCGAATATCTCAAAACACATCAAGCACTGTCATAAAAATGTGCTCTGAACAGAGCTTTTTTCATCCGCAAATTTAAAACAGAAAATAATCTAAATATTATGTTCCCATTATGAGCGGTGAAAAAAACTAATGAACCATGCTAAAAAATGATGGAGTCTTAATTCTGTTTTCTTAATCTTGCCAGCAGCTGGGATGCAAATATCAACCCCAAGTCACCTCAATTTTTCCCTTCAAAGAGTAAGAAGATTTTGCAGACTAACTGGAAATTACTGGTTGAATTAAAAGCCCATTTAATCTGAAAATGTGAAAGAGGCAAAATATTAGCACAAAAGCTCTCTTTAGGCTTATAACTCCTCCTACAGCGAGCACAAGCTTACATTGCTTTATTGTCTCAGTAAAATAGCTCTTTTCTATCCCTCAGCTTTTCTATTAATTTCTCTGTCTTTAGATAGATTGTTTTTGTCAAAAAAAAGATGAGATTAAAACACAGCATTACATTTTTGCTCCCAAAACTTTTTTTTGAGGGGGGGCATCTGGTTAGTTTTACTTTTGATTAATTTCTCTCTCACAGCAGCACATTTCCCAAAACTAATTCCAGGCGTTTATCCAAACTGACAAATCTGTTTGTATATTTAATTGCTCACCATCTATCTTTGTAGCCAACAGACTATCATACTTGCTGACCCATCTTCACCCACAATGAGATATATTTCGTCTGAGTCACACTACTCCTGCTGACCCAACCACAAAGTCTGAGCTGACTTTACTTGTTCCAACAGGTAATTTTTTTGCAAACGGTGCACAAATATACAATGAAGCACATTACTTTGGATTTAGAATCCAATGGTCATCCCACATTTTCTCACACAAAAGCTCCCTCTCAGACGCATATGCACATTAAAAAACACCACTAGCTCTCATGACATGAACCAGATGCACAGCAACAATGTGTTTCATAAGGAAACGGAATGCCTGGAGGTGGATGAAAAGTAAAACCTCTTTTTTTGATTTCCAGTGAGGACAGCAGCTGTTATAACAAGACGCACAATGAACTCCAGTGCTTGAAATTAATAAGGACAACAAACACTTGTGAGATTCTGCTACTTTCTCATTAAAGCTACTGTACCATTTGCCCTGAGGCCTGAATTCACAAATTTGCACTGGAGGTTTAAGGAAGAAATAGCCCCTGTTCATTTTAGCTAATGCTGTTTAATACACTTGCTTAAAGAAACCTTTTGTATAGAATTTTTTCTTAATGTTTTTTTCTCTCTGTTTTCACAACTCAAAATAATTCTCCAAAAAGACATGCAGTTTGAAGGAAGCACTAAAGTAATTTCAGACAAGCTCAGCTGTAGCAGATCTTTATCTAAATCCCTTATCCGACACTAAAAAGGTTTGTGGGAGAAAATTATTAGCATAAACATTCATGCCCCTTTAACCTTTCTACATAACCTCAAACTTTGTTGTATATGAATAGGACCCTGTGTAATAGGCCTACAAAAGATGTGCATAAATTTAGATTATAAATACATTTGCAAGGTTCAGAGAGTAAAATACAAAAAAAGAAAAGCAGCAACTGTGTAACTGAGAGTTTCAGTGGGTGGAATAATGTTTGCATTCTTGCTTCAAAGCAGAAAAGTTTTAGGTTAAATTATTTTGCTGCTTTAATGGTTTCTCTTTTTTGTAGTATTAATGAAAATATAACAACAAAAAAGTTTCCAGTACAGCTGAGTCATTATATTTCAGTTTGAGAACAAATGTAGGAAAACAGATGCTTTCCTCCGAAAACATCTTGCTAAAGCTGCATTAGACAAGATGGTTAATGACCCAGAATTCTGGAGGGCACAGGGTGAGGCACATCTTTCACTCCATTACTTGTTCCAGTTCTACCTACCTGATTTTGCCCTTTCTGTAGCAGATGTATTTTCTCTGCATTCTCATATTGTATTGCAATTTGGATGTGTTTTGATTGGGATCACTGCCCTTGGCAGTAGGTGCTTAAAAAAAGATTTAAGTTAAGCTGTGCTATTCATGATGTCACCATTTGGTATGGCAAAAGCTATCAGTGCTTGAAGGGCAATGTATGGTCTCTTGTGAGATGACCTTTTTTTTTTTAGTTCACTTCCATTCACACTCGATATCTAATATATTCCATCTAGAGGAAGAGAGACTTAATAATTAAAGGAACTTGCCTGTGTTGTACTGTACCTACAGAGCATTGCTAATATGTTGGTATATCTTAAAGCTTTTCACATTTTGTCAAGTGAAAATCCCAAACCTGTTCACTGCAATTGTATGCAACACAGACCAATGCATAAATGTAAAATGTAAAGAAAAGACAACTTAATTGAATTTTGTTTTTCATTTGTATTCACCGCTTTACTCTGATATCACTAAATTTAATCCTGTGCAAGCAGGCCGCCTTATGTGATGTATTTATCACTCGTTCTATTCATCCGATGTCTATAGTTCTGTCGTGACCTTGGTACTGATGGCTGGCCTAATTAAATCCACCTGCCTAACTCTGACCAGTTTTTCTTTACTGTTCATCTAATCCACCTGCTGCTTCTATTTATATGGCTCAGTCCTAGCCATCAGGGCCAGATTATTGATTGCTGATTAATTATGCTCTTGTTCATGTTCTTGCTCTCAGGGCCAGTGGAGGTGTTTTTTTAGCGTTCCGTAGTGTTTCTGATTTCCTGATCTGTCTCTCATCCATTGAGCTCATCTGTTCCTGTCTGATCTCAGTGGAAAGAGCGGATTTTAAATCTGACCTGTTCTGCCTCTCTACCACTGAGCCTGCCTGTTCCTATGCCTGAACTTCCTGTGGTCTCCTGGAACCCTGGACAAGCCTGTTACTGTTCTTTGCGGTATCCCTGTCCAGGCCCTGGACTCCTTAACCTCTGAGCCTTCCTGTTGTGATCCATATCCTTGAACAGGCTTTGGACTCCTGGACCTCTGAGCCATCCTTCTCTGATCTGTTTCCCTGACCTGGTCCTGACTCCTGCATGTTCTCAGGGGGCGCAGCATCTCATTGGAAGCCCACCGGCTGGATCCTACCTCATTCTATGGAGATGGACTGAAGTGTTCAACCAGGAAACTGTCTCAAATAGGTAATCATCCTTCGTCAGAATATAGTGGTCACAAATTTGAGTTTACAGTGATGGGCGGTGCCCCGCCCTCGAAGCTGATACCATGGATTCACAGCCTGATCTCTGTTTTAATAAACGCTTTGAATTATCCCACTGTTGAATACTGTGTCCTTCTGTCCTGTTTCTGATAGAGTCCCTGGTGTCTATGCCCTGAAGTCAATGAGCTACTAAAGTTTACTAGTGGTTCCTAGAATTTCTAAAAATAGAATGAGAGGCAGATCTTTTAGTTATCAGGCTCCTCTCCTGTGGAACCAACTACCAGCTTTAGTCCATGAGGCAAACACTCTGTCTACTTTTAAGTAACCATAAAACCTTCCTTTTTAATAAAGCTTTCGATAAAGTTAGAGTGGTTCAGGTTATCCTGAGCTATCTCTATAGTTATGCCTTTATAGGCTTAGACTGCTGGAGGACATAGAGACCCCTTTTTCATCATTCTGCTTCATTCTATCTGTATTCTCCCACTCTGCAGAATTTGTTAGTTCAATCTCTAATGCTATGCTCTCTCTGCTTTTTCTCATAGTAGCTTCATCTGGTCTGTTCCTGTCTGGCTGAGACACCATCCTGGAGAGAAATAATATCAGTAGTGCTGATATTATTTCTCATATATATATATATATATATATATATATATATATATATATATATATATATATATATATATATATATATATATATATATATATATATATATATATATATATATATGTAAGCTTTTTACACTATTTCCAAGTACTGCAATCTGAAATCCACAAGTCTGGTATAGGTGTGGGGCATGCGGGGGTGTTTGAAACTACATTAAAGGGTCAGACATACTGTCTGTATTTATATTTTGAAGCGAGCTATAAATCTATGTGTGGGTGTATCCGGATCACAGTGCCATCTAGTCATAATATCTCTTAAGCTAGATGCCTGGGAAATGTCAAACACAAAATGTTTCTGGCAATGTTTAAGATGTTCATTACGGATTAAAAAATAAATAAAACATTAAGATGTCACATAAAGAGGAAAATGTTCAATCTCAGTTTCTTGTTCTGCATTGCAAGAATGCCAAACCCAGTCATTGACTTTCACATTGTTTGTGTAAGATTTCTCTGGTCATTTAACAGACCTCTTGAATATCAGTTACTCAGCGTCACCCAAATCCTTTTTTAAAGAAATGTACTTGATTTTTTAAAAATATTTTCAATGCAGTCTGTTAATGGGTTAAACGTCTGTTTTACTTACATTTTCTTCTGCAAAAACATTGTATATTTAATTTATTACATTAGCATATGCATTTTGTACCTGAAGTATAACTGTTTTTACAATCTACACTTAGTGTTTCCCAGTGGATTCAGACAACAACCCATTTTCCTCCCACAGAGACACACACCCAAACACAGATTTTCTTTTTGGCCTCACTCTGAGACTCATTCGCCCCACCAAATCCAGTCTGTCCAATCGATTAGCCATCCCTCTGTGTGCACCTCTCTAATGTTGGAGCTGTGAGAGGCTGCTGTGCTTCCCACCTGTTCCATGGCGATAGGCCGTCCTGACGCTTGTTACAGCAAATTAACATCCAAGATGCACGGCGAAAAGCGACATGTGATAATGTGTGAAAGTCTTAATGAATTCATGCCAGGGGCTTCTGTTGCTCCCTCATAGGTGAGTTTTGTTAGTGGAAAAAAAAAAGCTATTCATGACAAAAACACAAAGCAGCATTCATCTGAGAGGAACTGATAAGACACTGGAGGTTAAGTTTTCTTGCTAATGCCTCTATGTTCTTCTAAGTACTCCTAATTGTGAAATACATACTGTTCAGAAATATAGAAGGGTTGGGGCTACTATGATGACGCTTCTGGAAAGTTTTTATTTATTTATTTATTTTACATTAAAGGATCCTTTTTTAGAGCAAAATTCCGGTCAGCAAGGAATAACAAATGGGTCATTATTTATACCTAAAACTAATACGATTGCTGTGATTTAATTAAGTTAGCGTGAATCTGTAAAAAAAAAAAAAAAACAATATTTTTCATTGCAATCGCTGAGTCCGGGAACCGCCATTTTTTGCCCATATATAGTAACACCTTACTCCTGACATCTTCCGCTAGTGACTTCAGGTGTGATAAGCCGAGCGCCATTCTCCCCGCTTTACAAGCAAAGTCAATGGGAATCAATAGACACCCCTGCATTAACAAAAACATTTTTAAGATTTCGAGTGGACTTCACCATTGAAATTAACGAGAGCTATAATTAATCTGACTATTTCCATGTGCATGGCAGTTGGATGTTGTAATACATCTGTTAAAAGGGGGAAAAAAATTAGTTATTACACCTTCCCGATTCATGATCCACCCCAGGTTCATCGTTGGATTCCCGCTGCACCCCAAGGGGATGGGTTAAATGCAAAGAGTGAATTTCCCCATTGTGGGACAATAAAGGGATCCACATTATATAATGAAAGTAGCTTAAAGCAGAACTAAGGGGTTGAAATCTCAATATTTGAAGATGATTTTGTGCAAAAATGTAATGAGCATAGTTTGTATAGCATGTAGACATCCCAACTTGTTTAAAACAAAGCATAAAACATCCCGTTTAAAATAAGGGAGATCACCATTCGGGTGCAGAAAGACAAAAAAGAAAGGTTGTATGTTTCCCCCTGGAGAAAAGGACACCAACCTTCACCAATTAAAGCTACTAAATAACTGTTTCAAACCAATACAAAAGTAACAGACACAATTTTCCATGCAATACGTGAGGCTCTGGAATGTTCTGTCAGGTTAAAAAGGAAGAGAAGAGAGACCAAAAAGACTCGCTACAGTTCTGATAATGTGTCAACACCAATCATTAGCCTTTAAAGGTAAAATGCATTTTGCAGGAATCAGTAAGCAGACACTGAAGAGAATCAATACAAAAAGAGCATGTTGGCAGCAAAGAGGCAGGATTGCAGTGACTAATACATTCACATCAACAACAGAAACATAAAGTTGTTTTTAAGCAAAATAAAACTGCAGTAATGTGTGGTTCTCGGACTAAAACCAACACGTACACAGGGGCATAGGATAAAAGGCTTGAAAAGTTTATTTTTGATAATAAATGGCAAACTTGCAGACAGGCGGAAACTCCCAACATAGTATGAGGAGATCAAAGACATGAAGCAAAGACATCCAGAACTTGTTCATACTTTGAGTCATAGCCCCCTATAGAAACTGACATAAAAAAAACAGTAAACAATAGAGTCCAGCTGAGAATGATGAGAAAATAGGAATAGGAGAAATAGAAAGTTAGCCAAAAGAGCTAATTAGATGGAATGAGGAGCAGCTGTGGAAGAAAGAAGGTCAAGCAGCTGAAGGAGGAAATTTACCAGAGCAGAAAGAGAAATACAAGAAAACCGAGGGAATTATTTACTGTAATGGAGAGAAAACTACACGTACAAAGAGAACTAGAATGATAATTATCATTGATGATGTGTGAGTTTATTACACCTTAATATTAGCTAACTGTTGCGTGTCAGAACTGATGTTTTCCACAATAGTTTATCTATTTAAGACAGTTCAATCTGAAAAACTCACACAAAGAGAAAAGACAAATAGGAGAAATTTATTGCTATGATTACTTTGTCTTTGGCGCTCAGACCTCGGCGGGAAACATTGCGCTTAATTTTGATAGATATGAATGAACAGGAGCAAAGATTAGGGCTGTTTCCCCCTGGGCCTGAAACTAGTGGTGGAGTGGTGATAGATGAAGTTGGTCAGTCTGTAGACTGCTGGTTAGCGGGACGGTCTGCTGAGCTTTATGGGGAGATCCAGTGGCATGAGCTGATACTAGAGCTTGACTTAGGGACCTGGAAGATGGAAGTCCAGCTAGGATAACAAAGGTTTAGAGAACCTGTCCATGATGAGCAAGCATGAAGCAACAGTGGAGAGGAAAAACTCCTTTTAAGATGAACTTTGGATGCCGATTGGCTTTCGTGGAGGTGTGGTTCAAAGCTGATTGGCTGTGTCACAGGTGGATATTGGAGAGCACTCAGTCTCTTTAGTTGAACTTCCACCTAAGCTCCATTTCCTCTGTCAGGATATACAGTTATAATCTTCAATCAGTACAAAGCAAAGTTTTGGAAATGGAATGAGAGAGGTGTCCTTAAGCTAAGAACAAAGTGTATGATGTGACGATGTGATGATGTGGCAGACTGTAGATGTATAAAATGCCTCTTCAACTGTTAATAATTGGGGCGACTTTCCGAGAAGTGAGCCCGGTTGGTAAGCAGCTGCCTTCTGTAAACTCTATCAAAATCTGTTGTCATTTCTCATGGTTATTTAATATATATAAGTTATGAAGTGCTATTTAAAGATTTTGTTCTGAGTGATCTCTTTTCAGGAAGAAGAACTACACAGAGAAAGCTCCAAGGTGTAGACCAAAGAGCCTATCTTTAACAGAAGATTTTTTTAAAACTGATAAAAGAAAAACCATCAAAAAAGGCTGCATAAAATAAACCAAAGAGAGCGGGACCTTAAGAGCCTGATAAACAGTAAGGAAATTCAAACTGCTTTAGATCATGATAAACAAAACTAACGAAAACGTCAAACTCTAGATTCTCCACAAAGAGGAGAAAGTATGGCATCTTCTATTGGCATTTTTTGTCTGTAAATGTACAAAAAAAGACAAAAATATCATAAAACATAAGGAGAAGGAGGCATGTGTAATGAAGGAGCATATTAAATACTGGATCTGAATCATATTTCTTAAAACTAGGAGATGTTAACTGCCATGGTTTTTAAATCATTTTCTACTCGCCCAATTTTACAAAAATGCTTCACATTTGTCTCTCTGATGGTTTAAATGTTTAGCAATATAAAGTTCATTTTGTACAGGATGTAAAGCTGATCATTAGAACACGATCTGCACTTGTGAGGGAGAACTTTCTTTTTATAATTTTTATAATCAAAGCAAAAAAGAAAAAAATGTGATATGTTTTTGAAGTCCAGCTGCAAAGTATTCCAGTTGGACATGATCTCAGTATTTACTGGAAAGGGTTCGGAAGTGAAGAGTATGATCTTTAACAGCCTTATTTTTTTATTGCTCTTAAGAGAGGTTTTGGCAAATATGCTTGAATTTCATAAGTATAATGAAAACAGACTCTAAGTTCTATCACAACATAAATTTGACAAAGCTTGTTATTTTTGTGGGAATTCACAATAAAAATAACACCTTTCATCACCTCCAGTCAAAGGTACTGTATTAGAAATATCACTAATGTGATTAGACTGCAATTTACCACATTTTAAATCAAATTCACTGTTAAACATTCTTTGTATTCGAATAAAAAAAATAGGGTTGCACGATCTCTGTTGGCCTTTTTATTAAAGTTTCCTACCAGAAGTAAGCCTAAGCAAAGGAAGTGGACAAGACCCACATGGAAGACTGTTGTCTACATCTGCAGGTGTTCTATGGACAGCAAAGCAGCAGCAGCAGGTCTCCACTCACAGCAAAGACAGTTTATATTATCAGCAGAGTATTACCAACATGAATAGTGTTTATTTTATAATATGCTGCTTCCTGTGGATAAATGTGGAGTCAAAGAGATTTTTTAGGCTCTTTAGTGGCTGGTCAAAAATGACAAAAACATCTGAGAAATTGACCCTAAGGATCCAAAGAGATTAACTAGTAAGACCTGGCTGAGTGTTAAAGGAGAGTTTTGACTGGCAAGTGGACAGAACAAACCCACAGCCGTATTAGACGAACGGAGGAAATGGATTTCCTCCTGCAGCCTTCAGTTGTTTTTCTTTGTGAACCTTCATTAAACCTTGAAATCCTGAATAAAGTATGACTTTATTACACAGTGAGTAGCAAAAGTGTTCATACTCCAAGAACCTTTTTACGTTTTGTTTCATTACAACCATATATTTCAGTGAATTAAACCATGAAGCCATTTGTCCGAGAAAATTTCTGCAGATAGAGGTTAGACTGAATGGAAAACCTTTGTGGACTATAGTTTACCTATACTTAAAAAAGTTATTTGGTGACTTTTAATTCCATTTGGCTGGACTGGATTATTTTTAAGGAATATCAGAAAAAAGGAGACTAGATACAAATCCACCCCATATGTCTCTGATTTCTATTTGCAATAAAATTTATAGACCTTTTTGATTGTAGCAAGACAAAATGTAATTCAAAAATATGTATATGTCTACAAGTTGCTGTCATCTTAGTTTCTGCTCTATTGGAATAAATGTATTGCCAATAGTTCATGATTGAGAATTTTAGCATTCTAGAGAAACTGACGCTTAAACAAAGCTTGAAGCCTGTTCTAATCATAGACTGTGTAGCGGCACTCCAGCTCCTTTAGTTTCTTCTGCACCGCATGGAAAAACAGTCTAGCAACTAGTATTGAAACGCGAGCAATTCCAGATAATTTTCTTCTATTTGTGATGTTTACTAAAAGAAAACAAAAATAAGAGAACATCCACATTCATATAAAATAAACTCGGTCAAAAACTGTGTTGCTTCCAGCATATCTGTTTGCAACATATTCTCATTATCAGTTTGTCTGAAATCGTACGAAAAGTTATGCACACTATTTCGTACGTTTTGGACGTTTTTCCTCAAAAAACCACATCAGTGCACATGCTCTGGCAGACAGAAAAAAAATGCAGATCCGCGGACGGACGTAAAACTGGGAAAATCAGTGCAATCATCACTTATTCATGTCTCTAACTACGTTGCTTGCTGTTTTATATCTTAGGGTTAGGGTTAGGGTCAGGGTTAGGGCTAATTATAATTTATATTCTATATTGGTGAATGGTGTGTCAGATGCGCATGCGCATACGACAAAAAAAACGTCCAAAACGTACGAAATTACGGTGCATAACTTTTCGTACGATTTCATAATGAGAATGAGAATACACTGATGTTTTCCCCTCAGTTCTTACATACAGTGCGTAAAAGCAAACAAAAAAAAAAAACACGTATACAATTACAGCATACAGAAAGCCCAAAAATATGCATTTCAAATTGCATTTCTATATTCTATGCTTTTATTATTAGAGTTTTTAAACTTAAATTATAATCTTAACAATAAACAAAATTATCAATCTTGTATTTTAACCCTTTTTAAAACTATAAATGAATTTGTCTCAAATTGGCTCTTATAGACTGTATTAAAAACATCATATTAAATGTTAATGTATGGCAGTTTTTATATTTTAAACTGAGGTTTACATAAGCGGGTATATTTTACAGTAGCTTCTACTTTTATTCTTAATGTTAACAAACTTTTTAACATTTGCTGTGTTTCACCCTGAAAAGATCTGCAAAAACAATGACACTTTTAAAACGAAGGTGAATTGTGATGGATTTTGACCCTGAGAGCTTCACATTGTTGAAACAATTATGTCTGATGTAAAAAGCAGCAAACTGATTGTTGTCAAAAAGTCAATTCATTCTGTTTCAAAAAAGCCAGCTGGATTATCAATCCTGATAAGTCAGGTTGAGTTATGGAGTCCTGTCAGTTTGGTTTCCTCAGCAACTATTATCTGCAACGTGAATAAAAAGAAATTAAGGTGACAGTGAAAAAAAAAAGATAAAAGGTAGATGACGCATGAAAGGAACACAACTCAGGTTACTTGTATGCCTTTTTTGGAGATGACTGTGCTCCAGTGCTGATGAACTGCAGCGAAACAGACGGAGAACAAACGTGAACCCCCGGCAGACTTTCACTGACTCATACCGTGACTTTTTCTGCATGAGCGAAGATCCATATCGTGAGCTGCTGCGGTGGGGGTAGAGGGCAGATGGTGCTTTTGAGGTGGGAGGTTGAAGGTACAGAGAAGTGTGTTATGAATGAGTGTAAGCCAGGCTCCAGCTAAGGTTTTTCATGTACATGAGCTGTATGTAACGCAATTTCGTTCTGTATGCACCCTGTGCATACAAAATGACAAATAAAGAAGTCTAAGTCTAGTCTAAGTCTAAGTCTACATGCAAACATGTTTTTGTTGCTGTTTTCTTTTACCCTTCTATAGCATTGAAATTAGAAATTTACATTTACTGTATAAAAAGACACCTAATCTTTCTTTTCTCCCTCACAAGTCATTAAACCAGTCTTATTTTTTTTTCTTTTAAAGTTTAATTAGGTTTCAAAAAACTACTAAAACCTCCTTCAAATGAGAAGTTTGAATTATTATTATTATTTAATAGAATTACCCTTTAACTACTCGACTTTTGTCCAACATTCAACAAGCTTCCTAAAATAGTTAGCTGGAATTCTGGTCCAATCCGACTGTAAGCATCATTTCTGTTCTCCTCTGGCTTTGTAAAGCATTTATGTTAAATTCCTGAAGCCCTTTTGTAACTAATGTGGTGTTATGTCATTGAGATCCATCTGTTCCCTAGTGTAATGATATCCTGGGTGGTTTCCATCATGTTTTTCGCTTATATATTTTTTATCTTTACTGATCTAAAATATTCAGTGAGATTTTAATGTCGCACATTAAGGTAAAAAAAAATGTCATATCTTTTACTATGGTATATGTACAGTAAATACATAGATTCAACAGTTTGGTGTTACATGGTTTTCTGGTTTTTAAGAATATTTTATGACAACTTTTAAGAATTACACTTTCAAGAAGATCTTCAACTATAAAAAAAATCAAAAGTTAAAAAAACTGACAAATGTAAGTTTATAATGTATAGCTAATCAGGTGAAGCCTTCCTGCCAGCATGTATAGTTCAATGAGGGGGGTTATGGCTCCATCTAGAGACAGAATTATTTATTTCGCTTTTGTCTTTCTATCTTTATGCATCTTTTGAGATATGTAATACAACTACAAAATCCAACTATATTATAGATGCTTATTTTCTTGTAATTTGCTTCCAAATGCATTATTTATCTCTTTTTTACCTGGATGTCATCTTATAGATTTGGTTTTATCATGTTTCCTTTCATTGTACAGCAAATTCTCAGTGCAACATGTAGGAAGGGGTAAGATGTGTGTCTGTTTATGGTCTCCCGGCTCGTGTTAGCACTGTTTAATATTGTCCTTGCCCTATTGTTGTAGATGGGTCAAGGCAAATCCGATTCCACTAACCTATGAATTCCAGACTGATGATTCTAAGGAAGCAGCCAACACATCTGCAGACCACGGCTTCCATTACCTTTGTTTTAAGCTTGTAAAATAAGGCTGCACAGCTTCCTGCACAGACACACAGAACAGCAGTTCTGCTTGTTATATGTTAAGGCGGTTCTCTTCCCAAATATTTTATTTTTATTAATAGAATTAACTTAAATCTGTAATGGTGCAACTAAGAATAGAACATTTGTGAAAGCCCTAATATCAAATGATGAAACTTTAATCAAGATCTGTCAACAGGCTAAATCTACTATTCATACAAAACTAAATGTAGCAACTTTTTTAAAACATAAGCTGATAAATGTTTTCAGTCATTTTTAAACAGTAGATTTATCTTTATTTCTATGAACGCCATAAAGAGATGTATTTAACTCTAAAGTCAGATAAAGCTGATCACAAAGGCAATTTTCTATGTAAATCCTTTAAATCAAAACTGCTTTTATTCAACATAATAAAACATCTTTTTAAATACTTTGAATATTCAACATTTAGCAGATTGAAATTTTGGGGGTGAAAGCATTTGGCTTAGCTTTCCTCCTCTGTGATGTGGGAGACACTGTCACATCTTCTGAAGATTTATTGTTGATTTGGCTGGGACCTTAAAAGGGTCTGTTTTATGTGAAAAAGTTGTTTCTCAGTAAGAGACAGCAGAACAAAGCTTCCATCCGAGTAAGAAACAAGACCCAGCTGAATCAGTTTGCCAGATGTGGTTGCGTCAAATGGATGTTTTAACTTGTGTTAGGCTAATTTCTCTGTTCTGACTGGAGCTCTGCTTGACTTTGTTTAGTTTGTTTTGTTTTTGCCTGTGTCCTGTCTTAATGTGACCTCAGTGTCCAAAAAAAAGCAGTGATGTTCTTTGTGTATAGATTCTGGTGTGAAATCCAGTACTATTACTTTTAGGTCATACATTAAGAAATAAAAACAATAACATATTTTTCTTACAAATACATTTTTCGCTGGTTGCCTCAGAACATCACTCGCTCGGCATCATTTTGCAGGAAACAATAGCTCCCTTTCTAATTTCTTGTAAGTGCTAATATAATGTGCAGTTAGGTGTCTGTTTTTATTGTTCACTTTAATGGCATATTTTAAAAGGTAAAGGCATGTACTTGTATAGAACTTTATTAACTCAGAGGATCCCAAAGAACTTCACACTACATTAAGTCATTAACATGCAAAAGGTGGTGGGCTACTCATTAGCAACAGGTGCCCTGGGGCAGGAGTGAGGCTGCTATATAATCACAAGTAGACCCTCTTATCACAAACAGCAGGCGGGGAGCATGACATACACAAGGACACTGCTTTGCCCGTCTCAGTGTCTTTGTGACGTGCACAAGGACACTGAGACGGATGAAGCAGAGGCTACCACTGTTGCCCTAATAGTTTGCTCTATTGGTAGTAGGAAAACCCTAAAACAATACCACTACTTCCTTCCTTATTTTTCCTTAAAGTGTTTTCAATCTGAAAAACTCCTACAGAGAGAAAGGACAATTAGAAGAACTTTATTGATACAATTACTTTAGTCTTTGGCGCTCAGACCTCGGCAGGAAACATAGCACGGAATTTTGATAGATATGCATGAACAGAAATAAAGAACAGCCCTGAAACTGGTGGTGGAGTGGAGATAGATGAAGTTGGTCAGTCTGTAGACTGCTGGTAAGCGAGATGGTATGCTGAGCTTTATGGGGAGATCCAGTGGATTGCGTGAGCTGAAACTAGAGCTTCACTCAGGGACCTGGAAGATGGAAGTCCAGCTTGGATAACACAGGCTGAGAGAACCTGTCCATGATGATCAAGTATGAAGGAACAGTGGAGAGGAAAAACTCCCAATTTGGAAGAAACCTCTGGCTGAACCAGACTCAGCATGGTGGTCTTCTGCCGGACCGGGTGAAATGAGATGTGGAATGCAGTAAGAGTCCGGGAGGAATGACACTCTGAAAGTTTTAGCTTTGATAATGGAGGAGGGGCTGGAGGTGGGTTGAAACGGGGTCATCTGAATGAAATCACACAGTGCATCCACCGCCTGCGCACTAGGTAGTGCCGAGTTGCGGATTAGAGGTCTCTTAAGATGAACTTTGGATGCTGATTGGCTTTCGTGGAGGCGTGGTTTAAAGCTGATTGGCTGTGTCACAGGTGGATATAGGAGAGCAATGAGTTTCTTCAGTTGAATTTCCGCCTACGCTCTATTTTTCAAGTAAATTATTTTAATAAATATTTACCACAAAATAAGGTGTCTTTGTGGCTGCAGTCGCAAAGAACACAATAGTAGTATGTCATTTACTGTATGCTATAGATGAAATGATTGTTTTGATCAACTGAGACTCATCAGATATTTGGTTGCATTTTGAACAATAAAGTAATTTCCTCCATGATCTTGAGGTAGGGTTTTATTTTTGTTACTATCTCTCATTAAAATTAAAAAGAAAGCTACATCAACCAAATGTTTTAAATGAAAATATATAGTTGAAAACAAATTACTTACTGAAATGCATAAAGGTTTATGTTTAAATGAAATGTGAAAGGTCAATTAAAATACAAAATGTAATAAATGTTATTCTTAAATCCACAGCCTGCTGATCAAATGCTGCTTTGTTTTCAGTCTGCATATTGTCAAATAATACTTGTACTTGTAATTAAATTAAAAAGACAACATTAAAACTTGGGCCCGGGCTTCATGCCTGTGATAAATTAGACAGGGACAACTATAAAATAGTATGTCATCTGCAAGGACCTCAAATAAACTGATTTAAGATGCTCTAAAATGCCAAGATTTATGTGTATGTATGTGTATAGGTGATTGCAATTTGTATTACATTTTTCATTAATTTAATTAATTTACTTTTATAAAAAAAAAAAAATTAATCTGACATTTAATAAACTGTTCACATATACATATGTGGGAATATATATATGGCCATGTAATTCTGGAGAGCTCATCATATTTTTCTATGATTAAAGTGAATAGAAAATCAATTTATTTGCAAACTTTGCATTGGTATTTTTCTTACTGCTGTGTCTAGCTTCCTGTGTAAAAAGTGTTGTTACAGAAATAGACAAAAACTGTTTATAAAACGTTATACAATGGTTTTTCACTTGAAATTACATTGTTTATTCTTGTTATGTTTAATGTGGGCCCAAAGGTGAAACTGGAAAAGAGTGTAGTGTAGTTTTTTATCATTAAACAGTGCTCTCCTCGTTTTCATTGCAGATGTATGAAGCCTGAAACTTATTTCTTAATCCCCCAAAGCACTTTCCATCCACAGCACTGGCAACCGGCACTGCTGATTACTCTAACTGCATCCATATTAATCTTTAAATTCAACCATATGTATGCCCAGGTCCAAGCATAATGTTGGCTGTGAAGTTAACAAGTTTAACCTAATAACCTAAACACTACCACCTGCGTCATTATAAACAGCTGAGTTAATTAGGACTTTGGTGCTGAGTAACACTGACAGGTCTGCATACCTGCACTGAAAGCTGAGTACTGTAACATTTGATACACTGCAGATAGATATATTGCTTTATTCATTTCCTACATGGTTAAAAGCAATCAGTAAAGCTGTTCCAAACAAAAGTCTGGGATTAAACAGGACTTCAGAAATATCTAAATAGTCCCAAATTTTATATATACAGGTGCTGGTCATAAAATTAGAATATCATGAAAAAGTAGATTGATTTCAGTAATTCCATTTAAAAAGTGAAACTTGTATATTATATTCATACATTACATACAAACTCATATATTTCAGATGTTTATTTTGTTTAATTTTGATGATTACAAATGACAACAAATGAAAATCTCAAATTCATCATATCAGAAAATTAGAATATTGTGAAAAGGTTCAAAATTGATGGCCCCTGGTGCCACACTCTAATCAGCTAATTAACTCAAACCACCTGCAAAAGCCTTTAAATGGTCTTTCAGTCTAGTTCTATAGGCTACACAATCATGGGGAAGACTGCTGACTTGACAGTTGTCCAAAAGACGACCATCGACACCTTGCACAAGGAGGGCAAGACACAAAAGGTCATCGCTAAAGAGGCTGGCTGTTCACAGAGCTCAGTGTCCAAGCACATTAATAGAGAGGCGAAGGGAAGGAAAAGATGTGGTCGAAAAAAGTGTACAAGCAAGAGAGATAACCGCACCCTGGAGAGGATTGTGAAACAAAACCCATTCAAAAATGTGGGGGAGATTCACAAAGAGTGGACTGCAGCTGGAGTGAGTGCTTCAAGAACCACCACACACAGACGTATGAAAGACATGGGTTTCTGCTGTCGCATTCCTTGTGTCAAGCCACTCTTGAACCACAGACAGCGTCAGAAGCGTCTTGCCTGGGCTAAAGAGAAACAGGACTGGACTGCTGGTGAGTGGTCCAAAGTCATGTTCTCTGATGAAAGTACATTTTGCATTTCCTTTGGAAATCAAGGTCCCAGAGTCTGGAGGAAAAGAAGAGAGGCACTTCATCCACGTTGCTTGAAGTCCAGTGTAAAGTTTCCACAGTCAGTGATGGTTTGGGGTGCCATGTCATCTGCTGGTGTTGGTCCATTGTGTTTTCTGAGGTCCAGGGTCAACGCAGCCACATACCAGGAAGTTTTAGAGCACTTCATGCTTCCTGCAGCTGACCAACTTTTTGGAGATGCAGATTTCATTTTCCAACAGGACTTGGCACCTGCACACAGTGCCAAAGCTACCAGTACCTGGTTGAAGGACCATGGTATCCCTGTTCTTAATTGGCCAGCAAACTCTCCTGACCTTAACCCCATAGAAAATCTATGGGGTATTGTGAAGAAGAAGATGCAATACACCAGACCCAACAATTCAGAAGAGCTAAAAGCCACTATTAGAGCAACCTGGGCTATCATAACACCTGAGCAGTGCCACAGACTGATCGACTCCATGCCACGCCGCATTGCTGCAGTAATACAGGCCAAAGGAGGCCCAACTAAATACTGAGTGCTGTACATGCTCATACTTTTCATGTTCATACTTTTCAGTTGGCCAACATTTCTATAAATCCTTTGTTTTTATTGGTCTTCAGTAATATTCTAATTTTCTGATATGATGAATTTGAGATTTTCATTTGTTGTCATTTGTAATCATAAAAATTGAACAAAATAAACATCTGAAATATATGAGTTTGTATGTAATGTATGAATATAATATACAAGTTTCACTTTTTAAATGGAATTACTGAAATCAATCTACTTTTTCATGATATTCTAATTTTATGACCAGCACCTGTATACAGTTGTGCTTGAAAGTTTACACACCCTCCCGTTAAATAAAATTAGAAATTCACAATAGTAATTTAAATAAAAAACAGAAATTATATATAAAATGTAACTGAATTATAATATATTAAAATAAATTATTGATTCAAAACAATAGTTCTAAAATTATATATATGAATAAATATATATATACTCTCAAAAAATACATAGAAAATGTAACACTAGACAAAATCTAAGAGACATTACCTTGAACCATTTTAATAACCACATGTACTTTCTAAAACTATGCCGCTTGCTGTAGTCTATCCTAGCAGGTTGGTAGTACTTACATTTATGAGAATAACTTTTTTAATAAGAAAAATATATACTTTTATGTTGTTTAGCTGAATTGTACTTTTGACTTTTACTTAAATAAAAATATGATAAAGTCTATGATAAAGTAATACTCAAGTATTTTTTTTCTCTAATACTCTACATATTATTAGTAACTTCACTTAAACAAAAAATTATTAGAGAGACTTACAGTTAATGTTAAAATTTATGAGCTCTAAGGACAGTAAATACTGTACTGTTACAGTAGGTAACTACAGCTATACTATATATTACGTACATTAAATACTATAAGAATCAATTTCATACTTCAAGTAAAATATAGTTTGAGTTATTTTGGCCATTTTAACCAATTAGTTCACTGCAAAGGTAGACACAACAAGAACATCCATGATCTTTGGGGAAAGATAGAAGGAAAATGCACCTGACATTCTGCTCCTGTCGAAGGGCCTTTCCCAATTGGTGGCTACCCCCTTCCTCTAATCACTTCAAACCACTTCTACTCACTGTTAATCCTCACTGCTGAACTGAGTCCCCTTGATGGTGCTGTAAGGTATATCTACAACTTCTGCTTTTGAGACGGCCTTTACTTGCATTGCTTGAACAGGAAGTTGTCGTAACCATGGTAGCAGGCCAAACACTACCAAATGGTTAACACTATTCAAGGCCATGAGAACCTTTGAGCACCTGGAGCACACAGCACCCACCTGCATCACACATTGCCAGAAAATCAGGCAAATAAAAAATCCTCAGTAGGCTAATAAGAAATTATTTAAAATAAGGATCCATAAAGCTTATTATTCAATTTAAGAAATATAAAATGTATATTTATATATTTGCTCAAGAAAGAGATGGACCTCTCTCCAATTGCTCCCATTAGCCCACCTCTCATTTCAGTGGTCTACGTTATCTCAGACCTGATTGAACAAGGCATCATAAGACGAGTACGGGAAGAAGTGAAGAGACAGAGGGATGAGAGGAAAAGTAATTTATAATGTGAACATAAAAAAAAAAACACTGGAGAAGGGCTGTCAAATTTTTCACATAAGTGTGCAAAAATGCAATGTCCTTTTACCACCATTACTTTATTTCAATGCAGGATTAAATGACATGCTTTGGTACTTTGTGGAACTGCTATGTTTTCCCGAAAAGCTCAGAAGACAGATTCACTGTCTGCCTCCTGTACACCTCATCCCATCAGCTGACCAACCAAAGATAATCACAGGTCCGGAGGACCTGCAGAAAGAAACCAGACAAACTTTGGATCCTTTAACTGTTGTAGACAAAAGAATATAAAAGAGCATCACTGTCCAGACATAAAAAATGTCCCCATGTTCATCCTATTTTTATTTTCTTAATTGAAATGATTTATTCTCCACAGCAGTGTCTGTTAGTTTAGATTATGTAATAATTGTACATATCGGTACTTTGAAGATGTTTGTGTTTGTTGCTTTCCATTGAATTAACATAAGTGAATATATTTTTATGCACAGCACATTTTGTATATATTTGTGTTCTTTTACATAAATATTTCGGGGGACTTTTGTAGTTTCTAAAGTCACGATTAGTACGAGTAGTAACATTATAATAAAATATTACCCAAGTAAAGGTAAAACATAGGGTGCACTTAAACTTGCAGAACCTAAATCTGAGTTAAAAAGTGTGTTCTGTAGATCTCAGCTGTCTCTCTGCCATCTGGATATTGCCGTTTATAGGAGGTTAGAACACAGATGGTTGCAGTGAGTAAAAATACATACAGCAAAATACATTAAAGATAAGACACTGCAGTAAGAACAAGAGCATCAAATGGCACTGTGTAGTCATCAGAATCTGCCTACTATCCTGTGTTTACTTTAAAAAGCTATTAGTTGCATTCTTGGACATTAACTTTTAAAGCTCACCACCATTGATCCTTGCCAAAAAAAAGGTAAAGTTAAATAAAATCTTATTTTCTGGATTTCAAAATTTTACTGTGAGGAGCTACTAGTTATTCTTTTTAACACCTCTTTTATTTTAAACATGAAAGTACTACAAAAGCAGAGGTCCAGAAGTGAGTTAAAAAGAAAGTTAAAAAGAAAAGGGTTAAAAATGAAATACAGCGGTGTACCTTATTGATTCAGTTCTTCTGTAGGATCTCTATGTGTAATCACATGCTATTACCTTTCTATATTAGGAGTAAATTGCCTAATGAAGATGGAACCCATTTTGTTGCCCAAGCAGAACAATAGAGTTTTATTTTATATCAGACTTTATTTTTTTAACAAGGAATGATTTACACAGGAGCAGAGTGTCGGGTGCATTTCCCTCCTACCTACCCTTGCATTTAACGGATTGGATAAAATGCCTTACACTTATAGCGAGCGCAACAAGGAGGAAAGATACTGTGCTGTAGGAAAAGTGTGGGTTTTCAATCCCCTTACAAGGAAATGTGTGGCTGTTAAAACATGGATGCAGCATACAGTATAGCAAAAATGTCAGAAATCTTCCATGACCGTCGGTGTCCCCCAGACCCAAGTGTTAGTTTATCCTGAGGGGGTCAATAAAAAAAGCTGAAGACAAATGAGCAAATAAAGAGGAACTATAACTATTGACAATGAAGAAATACTGAAAAAATGCATTTAAAAAAAATCCCTCTGGACCTTACTAATTAATATGATGTAAAATCCAGACTAGGATAATTTCTCATTTTACACATTCAATATTAATTTATGTCCTGAAATGTTAGTTATGCTGCATTTTAGCACAAAAGGTCAGTCTTTGTTCCAACAATAAATTCTGTGGGGAATTCTGATGTTGACTTTCTATAAAAGGATGGCTATGGAGGTGTAAATGTGAACAATGTAGATGAGGAAATCAATTAATTTAAAAGATGCCCCATATATTCCACTAATTAATTCATTTTACGTATATATAGAAAGCTCCAAAAATTCCATTTGGTAAAAAAGCATAATTTCTACTTTTGGGACGCAGTTATTTAGCTTTGCATCCTTCACATGTTTAGGCTCATTTCATATAAATATTATGAATATAGAAATTAACTAATTAAATTCTATTCATATTATTATTTGCAAGCTATAATATGAAAAAAATACAAGGAATTAAGGCATAAACAATTGAATGATCAAAACTTTTAAACTTGTAACAGTAGGATTGTAACACCACCACATGAGGGCAGTATTATACCATTTTATCCAATCTGTTTACACAAAAGGCTGTGATTTTTAAAACTATCAATCTGCACTCTCTTACACATCAGTAACTATGTGCTTGTAAACTACATGATTTTGCGTATGTTGTGCAAAAGCCATAAAAATACAGAGCTCAAACCACTAAGAGATACATAATGTTTTATTTCCAGATAATGGTGTGCTTTGCTGAATCAGCAAACAGAAGGACGGACCAAAGGAAAAGTTAAATGAGTTAAGTTAAACTCTACCTTAAAGTTTTACCTAATGAATAGATGATCTTAGATAAAAAGTCAACCTTTATCTCCTATTTAAGCACCTTATCTTTCATATCTAGCTGCTTTAGATTAAAAGTAGGTCAAAATACAGTACAGTGAAAAAAACAGAAAGCATCTTATACATACACGAGAAAAATGTGAAGATAAAAAAATAAGTTTTAGCTACTTTTTTAAGAGCTTTTGAAGCCTTAAATTTAACTTCTAAATTTCTTGCAAGAACAAACATAACTAAAAAGAAAAAAAGTGGTTTGTTTTGCGTATAAAACATTGAAGGGATTTTTAATCCTGAGACCGATTCTGTAGCAGTGATTACAGCATTTGCTACTTCATATTAAGAAATACAAAAGGAAAATAAATTCTTCACATAAACACATGCATTTGATTAGCTTTTCTCTTTCACAATTTAAATGTCTGCTCTTTAACATTTCAAATCCAGAGCAATATGGAGGCTTTATGTTAAAGGCAAAAACATTTAAAAGAAATTAAACAGGGCATTCCTTTCAGATGCATTAAACACTAAAACTGGACAGTTTCTTTTACTTTTATTACTGCAGTGAAATGTTTATATGTAGCACTGCTTTAAAATCTGGTAAATTCAAATGACATGACTCCTTTAAACTCACTGGGGTGATGCAGTCTTAAGGTGCAGACGATTGGGAAGCAAAGACATCTAAGTTAGGAAACGGCTTTACAGAAAGAGGACTGCAGCTGGAGTCTGAGCTTTAAGGACCAGCAGATACAGATGAAAGAGAGAAATGTGGCATCTGAATTATACAATTTACACAACTGATTTGTTCCTCCTTTTATTGGTATTCTGATTAATAATTATTATGACCAAAGCATGACATCAATTTTATTGATGATTTGAGTTTCTTTAATATTGTTTAATTTTTTAAACATCAGGTTTCAATTAATTAACGTCTTTATTCATTGTCTTATTGAACTCCGCAGCATGCTGAAACCACACCTTCTCCACATGCTTCTTTCCTAGCTCCCAGAATCGTTGGAGGATCTTAACTCCCTTTCTGGAAGTAATCATGAGATACTCTTCATTTTCTGGATGCAAAGTCACAGAATATCGAGCCATGACCAGCGACTGGCAGAATCGGGAGAGTACCAGAAGATAGAGGCAGTCTTTCTCATCCTGGTTGAGGGGGAAGACACTTTCCCAGCCGGCGAGGACAGGCCCACCGACCTGGATGGGATCCGGATGCTCAATCATCATGTACATTATGGTGATGGCTAGTTCGAAGACGTAGTAGCCACTATTCATGTCACCAAAGTCTAGGATGCCAGAAATCTTGTAGCCATGGTTGTCATCGGGTTGCACAAGCACATTCAGGTCATTAAAGTCGCCATGATTAATACCTTAAACAAAAATAAAAAAAACTTTTATAGAAGCAGCTACAAAAACCCTGAACTCATATTTGTTTCATCTAAAAATCTATTTCAAAATATCCAAACGAATGTGACTCACATTTCCGAAAATTGGGGCGCTTTGGGATCACATAGTCTTCATACTGAGTAATGACAGATTTCACAGCCTCCTGAAGTGGATCTCCATCTAATACATTCAAGTATCCCTTCAAGAGGGAAACGTTTGACAAGCTCCAGATGAAATTCTCCCTCTCCAGGATGCTGAGATGAGGGTGCTCCATCTAAAATGAGAGAAGCCAGGTAAGTAAGCAGCTAACGCATACGAAAAGGATGAAAAAATAGAATGCCTGGTCCTCAACTGGTGTTTTTTTTTTTTTTTTACTTGCAAGAAACATTTAAAGGCATACTATGCAACATTTTTCAGTTAATTAATGTGTTCCATAACGTTTTGGATGATTAAATGAGTCATTTCAGGTCGAAAAAGGTTTTCTCGGCCGCCCTGGTGGTCTGTAGGGGAAATACCGTACTTGCAATTGCAGGAGCCCTCGGCCCGCACCCACAGGCTCAGAAGTCTCGTGCATCACAAGAGTCGGTGTTGCTTTACGGCGAGAACTGCTACACGCCCCCAGTGAAAGGCATGCTCGTTGCTAGTGCAGTGGCGATATTTGTGCAGTTATCATGGCGGAACCAGCAAGAAAACAGCGAAAGCCCATGTCGGAGCAGGCAAGAAAGAGGAAAAGGGCTCTCTACCAGGAGAACCAGGAGAACAGCTGAGCATATTTACGACAGTGCACTTTTACTTTCGCCCTCTGGGGGGAGCCTCGCTGGAAAATCAACACCGGTTGCATAGTATACCTTTAAAAATTAAAATTATTTTTAAAAATCTGATTTAACACTTAGGTTTAGGATAAAGTGCTGAGGTTTTCTTGCATACCTTCTGAAGGACTTCATCCAATGTAGCTGCTGTCCTGCCGGTTTGATATAATAACTTAGGCGTTGACGGGACGCTTGATATCGTCACTCCATGTAAATACGTCATAAGCCGAACCAGGTACTTCTGACGGCCATATCCACAATCTATGAAATAACAGATTTGCAATGATTTTACGCAGTCTGACACGCCAACAATGAAAAAGCAGTGAGCTTTGGCCTTTCATAAACCGTTCCATCCCTATTAGATACTAATATTAATGAGGATGTGAACTTAAAGTCCTTGGATGATAATATTGATACTGCAGCTACTAAACTCTATCCCATGCTGCATTGGATTAGTTCCATAAAATCATCCAGTAAGTCATTATTTCTGAATGTCAAACTACATACATGTCATTTTAAGCAGAGTTCGTGGTTCAGACACTTTTATTCGGGGTTGACACTTCTCATCACAGTAGTTAATTATTTTTTACACATGGCTAACTTTTCACAAATGAAGTAGTCAACACAGCAACATTAATAGATAAGGTGAAGAGTGCACACAGTTTGCACGTGGTTGGGAATTCATGAGTCACACGTTTATCTTTTTCAGATTATGGAGACCTGTCGTACATGACCGCCTCAGCTTAAATGGACTGTTTATCATGCATCTCATGGCTCATGGTGAGCTTGTCATGTCGGATGGCTTTCCTTGTCAACCAGGAGATAGGGATATTGGTATATTTTTAAGTTTAAAGCCATGCTCGGACTTTCTGTCCTACATCCGTAATTTAATAACACCGCAATGTCTCTTACTCTTTGTATTCAGCCGATCATTAGTTAGTCTGAGTCTCATTTGTCTGAGCAGGATAAGGAAAATGGGGCTTTTATTCACTTCGCTCAATCTACATGGATTCTGAAAGGAAATTAACTGAATTTATTGCACTGAACACTTTTAAGACCAGACTGAGGGTACTTGAGACGGACTATTTAGATTATAATTCAATTTCTTTAATTGTATCTTGAGTGTTTTTCTAAAATGTTATTATCATTGTGTTTTGTTTATTTTCATTCAAATGTATTCTTTGCTGTGGCCTAGGACAGGGGTCTTCAACGTTTTCCAGGTCAAGGACCCCCAAACTGATGGCGAGATGGAGCGGGGACCCCCTAACTATATATATTGTATGAAACTGTGTTAAATCAAACTGCTCCTATAGTCACTCTATTACAGATGTAGTAATGTAACAAAAGTAATTTCTCCCTGGGATTATTAAAGTATTTCTGATTCTGATTCCTGGTTGATGAGACAGGTGTTGTGAATGAAACGGTGCCCAGCTTGAAAGAGCTCCTGTGTGTCGCTGAATGTGTGCATTGATGACTGAAAGACATCTTCTGCCTCCATTTACCTGTTTACTACAGTGTGTTGAATTCATGTTAATGTGGATTTAAAGGCCTTTCAATTATTGGAAAAAATTGCAGGAGGGAATATAAAAAAAAGTTTCATCAACTAAATATTTCGCGACCCCCATGAAGTAACTCAGTGGACCCCCTGTTGAAGACCTCCGGCCTAGGATGCTATTGAAAAAGGTTTTTAAATCTCAACACAACTTTACTGATTAAATAAAGTTTAAAAAATCATGACACTGTGCCATATTCTGTTCTAAGATTTCATTTTCATGTACACTTGTCGGTGATTTCATCAAAAAGCTGTTATATATTAGCATAGTAAACTACTAGCCCCACCTGCCAGCGGACAAAATCCTTTTTGCCTGCTAGTTGATCAATGCCTGAAGCCCTAGAACTGGCGGACCAATCACAATGCAGAGATGTGTTTTACATTTTTTTTGATGCAAAGCAGGCAGGGATTTGAGGGCGGGACGACAAAGCTGTGCGATGCCGGAAAAAGCACAACAAGGAAGATGGCAACAACTATTGAACAGTTCTCGTTTGACTCAGCTTTGGAATCAGTTTTGGAAGGATTAGACTTGCTCAAGCTCAGAACATCAACTCTAATCATTCAAACTCCATTTCAAAATGGGTTCTGAATCCCTGAGACATAACAATTTAACAACAATTTAATAACCAGAAAGACATATATTAAATAAATTAACTATTGGCCTCCACAGAGAGACAAAAAAAACTAATTAACACATTTGTTACTTTTTTGTTTTCACATTAAACATTGACCTGATTCGCCTATTTATAACAGAAGCCGTATTAAAAGCAGAGGGGTCTGCTTCTTTCATACCCATTTCTTCCAGACTCATGAGTTGTCCTGAGGCGGTGGGCACAGCCGTCTGAACAGGGAGTCCATTCTGGTGGAGAAAGGACATTGCACGGGTCTGCACCTCAATGATGGTGGTGTTCTTACTGTCCTCTGAGTTCATGATCTTTAGGACGAACTCTCCACCCTCACAGGGAGCCACATAGAGATTCTGGTCATCATAGCTGGGCAGTGGGCGCATTTCTGCAGCTGTCAGATTGTAGAGCCTCTTCATGAGCTCACAAACCTGAGATTGGCTGAGATTGGGCTGGGCGTGCTTCACTGGCATCTCTGCAAAATAAATAAATGCATTAAAAATAAGCATATAAACAGAGGAAACAGAAAGAATAAACTGCAGCATTAAATAATGATCAGCACGAGGGCTTTCTGATAATAAACTGAACTGAAATTAACATCTAAGTTATACTGATTTTACTGGCACTTCTCAAATTATCTAACTGTGCTACAGTGACTGTTGTTTTTTCACTAATGAGAGTTTTATGAGATCCCTACTCAGAGCACGTTGACAGAAGAGGCAGAAGTGAGTAAACTCCGAGTAAAAACATCTGCGGATTAAAATCTTAACTCGTTAAATACTGACAAGGCAATTTAGTAGCATTAAAATAAAAGCCAATGACATGAGCAGACATTCAACTCTTAATACTTATCTACAGGTACTACCTTTAGCTTTGAAAAATCATGGAAAGTCACTGCGGGAAAAGAAGAGCACTTCCGGCAAAGTCAGACAGCTGAGAGTCATCTAATCAACACTTCCGGTTAGCTCCTTCAAAATAAAAACATTTAAAAAAAAATGTGTGGTTTCAGAAGAGAGTAACACAAAGCACAATGGGTTTCAAAAGAAGCTTCAACTTTGAAAAAACATAATTTTACTAATCTTTATTAGTTTTGTTGTGCATGGTTTCATAGTTGTTAGCTGTAGATTGGCTTTATACCATACTCCAAAAAATAAAACAGTGTAAATGTGCAGTGTTGTTTTTCCTGTGCCTCTGTGATAGATGATAGATAGATAGATAGATAGATAGATAGATAGATAGATAGATAGATAGATAGATAGATAGATAGATAGATAGATAGATAGATAGATAGATAGATAGATAGATAGATAGATAGATAGATAGATAGATAGATAGATAGATAGATAGATAGATAGATAGATAGATAGATAGATAGATAGAAAACACAAAGAGAATGAAGACTGAATGCATATTAGTTAGAAATCCAAATTCTTTGTTAGTTCTTGAAATTATAGATTATGCTGATAAAGTCATTAAGTAATTACATTTAGATGACCAGTTTGGTTTATTTTTATTCAATGACTTCTACATTGTGGGTCGTTAATAAGCCTTAAAAGTCATAGGGACCAGTTCTTGCTTCGTAACGCTGCCAGTTCTGTTAGCTCTACGCCTGCCGCAGACACAGACGTTCATCCCCGTGAACACTAGGACGTAACTCAATGGTAAAGTAAATTATTCCTATTTCATATTTCAAACGTTGCGTATATTAGCCGCGACATATGAATCAAGATGCTATGACCGAAAACATTTCATTGACAGAAGACCGTTGATATATGATTGGCCAAATTTAGGTGTACAACCTGACGTATAACTAACTGGCCTGAATAAGATGGCGGAAAAAAAAAACTGATTTTAAGACAAGATTTTTTATTTTTTAAATACAAATATTCTAACTTTTGGGACAATATGGTCTGATAAAGAGTACATTTATATACATGTTTAAACCAGAATGATTTGACATTTAAATATGACTTTCCTATGACTTTTAGTGTTGTTTGCATTTGACTAGCATCAATCAAGGTTTTTTAAATGAACTATGTCAAGATTGTTTTATTTCTCATTAAGGTCGGCTCTCTGCAGAGCAGATCCACATGGTCCCTAAATGCCTCACCAACTGTTCTCCAGCTGGTAGCCATATTTGTTTCTCTATCACTTCATACTTAATGCGGGAAACAAGGCAGTCACAAGTAACATGTTTTTTTTTTGTTTTTTTTTTATAAATGTGTTAAATTAAATTAAATAAAACAAAAAAGACCTTTGAAGTTTCCTTATTACAAGCTATTGATAAAATGAGTACAACAATTTTGCAAGAAAAAAACATTCAGAAACATTTTCATAATATTCCATATGGTATAACTGATGACTACAGATTACAGGTAAAAACAAAGAATATAGAATAAGGACGTTGTGTATTATTTACACAAAACGCATGACATTCAAATGAATTTCAATATGAATTTGTTCCCAACAACCTTCAATTGCTGCTTAATTTAGGGGATTTAAACTTGGTCATGCATATGGATTTTTTTTCAGTCTGGTTTACTATGCACAATACATCCTCAAATTGCCAGCACAGCAGACTGGCTAATCTTATTTCCTACGCTTGATCCTCCCCCTCAGCGACTCAGCCTTGAATGCAAATGTTACTGTTATTGTTTCAGGCTTTGCAAATCGTTCATCTAAAAAATAATGTTTACACCGGGAGCAATAGGAGCTATTGGGTTGTGCAAGAGGGATATCAAAAAAACAACATAAACACCCCAAAGAAAGAGTAGGCAAAAACTTTTAAAGGCAAAATCGAATATGATTAAATCATTGTAAATGTTGCAAAGTACAGTCGAAGCAAGGTAAAGCAGAGCATACAAAGTGGGAATGTAATTCTACAACAGAAGGTTACAATATTTGAATTAATGAATTAGTCATGGGATTCAACATTATGTCAACATCAAACTCTACACTTTTAGTACTCTCACAGTTTTTGAGACTTAAAGTAGATAAAAAAGTTCAGTCAAATACATTTCTGCAGATAATTCATGAAAATATGGAACTTGCAGAAACTGGAGGGAAGAAGGAAATAGGTTGAGATTGCATTTTGCTTCTGTAAAGGACACAGGAAACATGTTTTTGTCGTCCTCCTTGGTGCAAGGGGCAAAACGATAGGAGGCAAAGACATGAGGTGTGGTGAGAATTTCACAGTTTTTTAAATGTTTGTGGGAGTTAATATTTAGTTAATGTAATTTGGTTAATGTATCATTTAGGGATGCTCAGTGGAGCCGTGGGTAGCACTGCTGCCTTGCAGCAAGATGATTCCTTTTTACATGGAGTTTGCATATTCTCCTTGTGCATGCGTGGGTTTCCTCCGGGTACTCCGCCTTCCTCCCACAGCCCAAAACATGACTATAAGGTTAATTGGCTTCTCTAAATTCTCATTAGATGTGAGTGTGTGCTTGAATGGTTGTTTATCCTGTGTGTCTCTCTGTTGCCCTGCAATAGACTGGCGACCTGCAGGGTGCACCCCGCCTCTCGCCCATAGACAGCTGGACATAGTCACCAGCACCCCTCATGACCCCACTTGGAGTAAGCATAAGAGAAAATGGATGGAAGTAAGGATGTATCACTTAACTTTAAGCAATAGAAATTATGAAAACATCTCTGCAACTTATAGTTTTAGATTTACAGATTTAGATTTTAATTAAAAAAAAACACACACATTCACTAGCTCATCCCTCACCTAGGGCAATAGTTTAAGGTTTTGTTTATACTTAGCAACATTTTTTTTGTCTGCGGGTGTGTGTGCCCGCATCTTCTAAAGAGCTGAGCCAGATTTAGGTTAGTGTGTTTATGTCATGCACATTTCAGTGATTGGCAATGAGGTTCATCGCCTGCAGTCATCTTCGACAACCTGTCACAAAACATTGTTCCCAAACAAGAGAAGCTCAAAAACTGCGTCAGCTGGTCGGGTCGAGCTTTCCTGATGAAGAATGACAACTATAGTTTATGCCTCTGAGAGAAAATGAAAAATAATATATTGCAAGCTTAGCATGAAGAAAACTAGACAAGACTTCAACTTAATGTAGATGAAGATAAATCATTAACACTTAACTCTAACACCTAAGAAATGTTTTATTGTTACAAAAAGGCTAGCAGGTTTTTTACAGGTGAGCCTAGAAAATTCCACCAACAGTTTATGCACATATAAACTTTAATGTATATGAATTTATTTAACATTAATTGGTTAAACCAGAGGTTTCCAAAGTTGGGGGACTGGCCCCCTGGAGGAGTTCAGTGTAATTATAGGGGGGGCATGATAGAATTAACTGAATTAATTACTTTTTTATTATTATTTATTGATGGTAATGTAAAATTTTATTACACAGTGATATAACCTCTACATTTAAAAAATAATTACCCTTTTTTCCCTTTTTTTGTTGTTTTATTTTGTTGCAAGTTTTAATAATTTAAAAACTAGAAACAAACAAAAAAATCTGAGATTACAGTTATTTAGTTAGAACATTCGGACATTGATTCAGCTTTATCTAAGCTCTATCACTCTCTCCATTTGTCGCATATTGTAATTATATTAAGCATATTAAAAAGGTTAATTTCTCCATCTAAGAAAATGTATGATTGCTGTGTATTGAAACTCATTATGGCCTTCCATACTGCAGTTAATAGTTTTAAAAGAGGTACTGATCCTCCCCAGTTCTTTTGCAATATTTTCCAGAAAAATCAGTGCACTCTTTAGGGAAACTACATTAACGGACCTTTTACTGTTGCAACATTGACAGAGGACCAGAAAGACTGAATTTCAGAACAAGCATAGAGGATGTATGATGCGCCTCAAAACTAAGACATTCCCTGAAACAAGTTGTCTGCAAAAAATGATTTGCCAACTTCCAATTTAATTCTTTCTAGTGCATTCAGTTTGTAGAGTTCTGTAATAAAAAAGAAAAAACTTTAGTAACAACACTTGGTAAGTTCTAGTTTTTACTTAGCTTTCACATAAAGTTATGTATGCCTTAGATTATCGATAAGGCTATTATAAAGCCTGGAAATCATTTTGTGTTCTTTTAATAATAAGCTCTACAAATTAAAAAAATAATCATAGTTATTCCAAAGCTAATGGGTCGTTCAGCCTGATCAAAGTTTAATGCATTCCTGAGTTATTATTCTTTTTTTGTTTGTTTTTTTTTTTTTTTACCATAAACTGAATGAAACTTCACTGTTTTGACTGCAGTTAACATCTCTGTGTCAGGGTTTATTCACATTTCATCTGCTGCTATAAAAGGACACCTTCAAATGCATTAAGCCTTAAACTTCGAACATCACGCGGACTTTGAACAAACCCTTAAACCCCTCTTCCTCTTTTATTTCTTTAATTTTGCTTATTTTTAGTAGTGTTTAATTTGTAGCTAATAAAGGTAGCACTGTATTTTAACCTGTGGTCTTTTGTATTTATTTTACACAGTGAACGATTTATCACTCATCCTGGAAGCCGGATTTAGGAGTTTAAATTTTCGGTAAGAGGCTAAAACTCTGGTCAGTAAGCAATTTACAGTTATAATCCTTCAACTGATAATAAATAACTAGTTTTACCCTTGATTTGAATGACATATTAATTAACTATACCTCCCAGTTCGAGCTATTTAATATTTTCATATTCATAATCTACGCCTACGGCGTAAGCCCTGTTTGTTGCTCTGCAACAGTCGCTGCAGGTGCCGCTGCGATCTTCTGTGGCAGGGGTCTCAACGTTTTCCAGGCCAAGGACCCCCAAACTGATGGGGAGATGGAGCGGGGACCCCCTGATTATATACATTGTTTGAAATTGTGTTATATCAAACTGCTCCTATAGTCACTCCTTTACAGATGGAGTAATGTAACAACAGTAATTTCACTGGGATTATTAAAGTATTTCTGATTCTGATTCCTGGTTGATGGGCAGGTGTTGTGAATGAAACGGTGCCCAGCTTTGAAAGAGCTCCTCGGTGTCGCTGAATGTGTGCATTGATGACTGAAAGACATCTTCTGCCTCCATTTATTTGTTAACTACAATGTGTTGAATTCATGTTAATGTGGATTTAAAGACATTTCAATTAGTGGAAAAAATTGCAAGGGGATATTAAAAAAAAGTCTGATCAACCAAAACTTTTACAACCCCCATACAGTATGTCTATGGACCCCCTAGGGGTCGCGGACCCCCTGTTGAATGGGCTGCAATCTACAGCTATCTCCGCTATACGGTTAGCGGTGGCATGTCTCCCCTCTGCTGGAACAGGAAGCACCCCAAGCAAGGCTGTGTGTATGGGAATCTCTGGCAGCCCAGTCATACTACCCAACAGACCAAAAGGTGCCTGATTTGCATTGCATTGATCAACACTAGATCTCTCACAAATGAGATTTTATATTGAATGACTTTTTTTTACGACTGATGCCCTAGACTTTGTGTTGTTGACAGAAACTTGGTTGAAACCAGGTGATGACGGTGCCATTTTGGAGCTCCTCCCCCCAACTGTTCTTTCTTCAACTCCCCCATGGTGTCAGGTCGAGGTGGTGGGCTGGTCACTCTCTGCCAAGACAAGTACAGATGCAGGTTATTGCTGTTGTTTATCAGCCACCAAAACAAATTTATGTGTAATTTTTAGTTTTTAGTGGATATTTTTTCAAAATACTAAAAGGGCCTGGTTTGTGGGGATTTAAATATCCATGCATGTTTTTCCCTAAACCCACTTGTCATGATTTTAGAACACTTTTGAACACTTAACCAAGATGCAGAAAAGATGACTCATTTCTCAGTTTGAGATCAATATTCCACCTCCTGCTATTAAGGCCATTTCCTCAACTTCTAGGCACCCCTGCATCACCTCCTCTTTAGCTAGAGAGTTTGCGTCTTGACCCTAGTGTGCTGTCCGATTTTAGAAAAGTCTGTTGTCTGCCTTTTCTTTCAAAGGTTTTAGAAAAATAGATTTAATGCAAGTCTGTTTTTGAAAAATTTCAATCTGGTTTTAGATCACGTCATAGCACTGAGCTTGCACTGTTGAGGCAATGTCATTATTGTATTGGATTCCCAGCATCTACAGAATGAGCAATATCATTATGCACTGTTGTTGTTCATAATGATATTGCTTATTCTCTAGATTCTGGGAATCCTACTGTTCTAGTCATTTTGGACCTGCTATATTTGATATATCTGGCCATGCTGTCCTCCTCTCATGCCTTGAGAATTGTGTGTAGACATCAGAGACTGGGCACTCAAATGGTTCAGCTCCTATCTGTCAAATAGGACCCTTTCTGTAATAATTGGTGACCTCTCCAAGTCAATTGCTTCTCTCTCATGTAGAACCACAGGGATCTATTCTTTGCTCTATTCTGCTTTCTTTATGTATGCTACCTTTAATGGTGATCATAGTGAAGCACAACTTTTCATTTCATTGCTACGCAGATGATTTGCAAATCTATTTGCCTATAAATGCAAATGACAGTGTTGCAATAAACTCCCTGCATGATTTTATTACTGATATTAGGTTGTGGCTTTCAGACAACTTTTTGTCAGGTATGCAGAATGGCCCACCTCTGAGTTTGGGAGCTTTGGCATCTTACATCAGATCAGCTGTCACAAACCTGGGGGTTACTTCTGATTGCAACATAAAATTTGATAAGCAGATAAGTGATGTTGTTAAATGAGCTTCTTCCAGCTTCAGCTGCTGGCTAATGTTAAGCCTTTTCTGAGCAGGCACGACCTAGCAAAGGCCATTAATGCTATTATTATTTCAGGGTTGGGCCACTTTACTGCTCTTTATGTTGGTCTGAATCAGACCTCTATGTCATATCTTCAACTTGTGCAGAATGCTGCTGCTAGCTTTCTTTGAGGTTTACTGTATTTCCTTAAAAACAAAACTTCAAAACACTGTTGATAAGGAGGTCTAGTGGCTGCTGTAGAGACCTTAATTAGTGATTGGGTTCACCTGTGGGAGAGGAGATAAAAGGAGCCTAGAGCAGAAAGGGGAGCTGTTGAGGTACTTTGGTAGCGGAAGGAGGAAGGATTGCATGTGGATGGCCGTTTGGTGCATGGCGCGTGTTTTGAAGCTGCTTATGGAGAAATGTCTTGGGCCGTGAGTAGTGAGGAAACAGGAAGCGATTCTTGTGGGATGGAAGAGGGAAATAGTGACAATGAAGGTTGGAAGATAGCAACATCAAAAAATGATAAAAAGCGGAAAAAACAGAGATCAGTTCAAGGGGAATCTAGTTCAGAACAATCCAGTGATGATCATTCCATACATTCCACAGCACAACAAAATGAATTCAAAGTCATATTCAAAGTCGTTAATCAGGCAGACTCTTTTACAAATTGGAATCCGGTTCACTTAACAAAAACCATCAATAAACTTGTCGGAGAAGTCAAAGATGCCAGAATTCTGTACAGTGGAGACCTGCTAATTAACTGCAGAGACAGCGCCCAGCAAGGCAAAGCAATACGGATCAACAAAATTGACGGGATAAGAGTTCAGTGCAGCTTAATGGAGAACAAAAAGATCAGCAGGGGAGTCATTGGAGGAGTTCCTCTAAAAATTTCTGAAAAAGAGATTCTGGAAAACATAAGCGGTGCAAAAGTAAAAGAAGTAAAACGGTTAAAAACAACAAGAAACGGAGAAAGATCTGACAGTTTATCTGTGCTAATTAAATTCGAAGAAGAGCAATTACCAAGCAAAGTATTCATCGGTTACATAAGCTATAATGTCAAAATCTACAATCCTCCACCATTGAGATGTTTCAAATGCCAAAAATTCGGTCACATTGCAGCAGTTTGTAAAGGGAAACAGAGGTGTGGAAGGTGTGCAGGAGAACACGAATATGGTGAATGTGGAAAAGAAGCTAAAATAAAATGCTGTAATTGTGGTGGAGAACATACTGCTGCCTATCGCGGCTGTGAAGCAAGCAAAAGGTCTGAGGAAATTAAAAAAATGAAATTTGAGCTCGGAATAACCTACGCTGAAGCTGCAAAAAGGATCCCATCTCAGTCAGAAAAACCCAAACCTACAGTTCAACACACAGCAAATTCCAAACCTCTAGAGAAATCTCTAAAAATTGATGAAGACTCACTTATTGTTAAAAAGACAAATTTTGTTCTTTTCATGGTAGAAGTAATTAATTGTACTGCACAGACAACAAAAAAAACAGAAAAAATCAAAATAATAGTGAAGGCTGCAGAAAAATATCTGGACATTAAAGATTTGAACTGGGAGATGGTTGGAAGTATGATGGGAGGACCGATGGGACCATCAGAAACTGGCAGAGTTAAGATGACCTAGAGTAAATTAAAATTATATGGGCAAATGTGATTTAGTATTATGTTGGTTTAAGTTATACAGGTTTTTTTTTTTTTTTTTTTTTTTTTTTTTTTTTTTTTTTTGGGGGGGTGAATCGTTTCCTGTTTTCTTGCTTTACTCCATATCAGTTGGTGGCGGTAATGCACAATTCACAAGTCTGCCAACCGCCATAAAATCCCATAAGAAGAAGAAGAAGAAGGGGAGCTGTTGGCAGCTTGCGTTTGATTGGAGGGAAACCCCGTGGATGAGGGTGTGGTGGATGGTCGTTTGGTGCATGGCGCGTGTTTTGAAGCTGCTTATGGAGAAATGCCTTGGGCCGTGAGTAGTGAGGAAACAGGAAGCGATTCTTGTGGGATGGAAGAGGGAAATAGTGACAATGAAGGTTGGAAGATAGCAACATCAAAAAATGAGAAAAAGCGGAAAAAACAGAGATCAGTTCAAGGGGAATCTAGTTCAGAACAATCCAGTGATGATCATTCCATACATTCCACAGCACAACAAAATGAATTCAAAGTCATATTCAAAGTCGTTAATCAGGCAGACTCTTTTACAAATTGGAATCCGGTTCACTTAACAAAAACCATCAATAAACTTGTCGGAGAAGTCAAAGGTGCCAGAATTCTGTACAGTGGAGACCTGCTAATTAACTGCAGAGACAGCGCCCAGCAAGGCAAAGCAATACGGATCAACAAAATTGACGGGATAAGAGTTCAGTGCAGCTTAATGGAGAACAAAAAGATCAGCAGGGGAGTCATTGGAGGAGTTCCTCTAAAAATTTCTGAAAAAGAGATTCTGGAAAACATAAGCGGTGCAAAAGTAAAAGAAGTAAAACGGTTAAAAACAACAAGAAACGGAGAAAGATCTGACAGTTTATCTGTGCTAATTAAATTCGAAGAAGAGCAATTACCAAGCAAAGTATTCATCGGTTACATAAGCTATAATGTCAAAATCTACAATCCTCCACCATTGAGATGTTTCAAATGCCAAAAATTCGGTCACATTGCAGCAGTTTGTAAAGGGAAACAGAGGTGTGGAAGGTGTGCAGGAGAACACGAATATGGTGAATGTGGAAAAGAAGCTAAAATAAAATGCTGTAATTGTGGTGGAGAACATACTGCTGCTTATCGCGGCTGTGAAGCAAGCAAAAGGTCTGAGGAAATTAAAAAAATGAAATTTGAGCTCGGAATAACCTACGCTGAAGCTGCAAAAAGGATCCCATCTCAGTCAGAAAAACCCAAACCTACAGTTCAACACACGGCAAATTCCAAACCTCTAGAGAAATCTCTAAAAATTGATGAAGACTCACTTATTGTTAAAAAGACAAATTTTGTTCTTTTCATGGTAGAAGTAATTAATTGTACTGCACAGACAACAAAAAAAACGGAAAAAATCAAAATAATAGTGAAGGCTGCAGAAAAATATCTGGACATTAAAGATTTGAACTGGGAGATGGTTGGAAGTATGATGGGAGGACCGATGGGACCATCAGAAACTGGCAGAGTTAAGATGACCTAGAGTAAATTAAAATTATATGGGCAAATGTGATTTAGTATTATGTTGGTTTAAGTTACACAGGGTTTTTTTTTTTTTTTTTTTTTTTTTGGGGGGTGAATCGTTTCCTGTTTTCTTGCTTTACTCCATATCAGTTGGTGGCGGTAATGCACAATTCACAAGTCTGCCAACCGCCATAAAATCCCATAAGAAGAAGAAGAAGAAGAAGGGGAGCTGTTTTTTGATTTGTCTGCTGTCATGTGTCTGTGCACCTGGAGGGAGGAAGTTGTTTGTAGTAACAAGTGCTACCTGTGTTGAACACAGTTAAACTGGGGAGATGTTCAAGTAAAAGGGAAATGCTAGATGTCTCTTTCAGTGAGATGAAGCCTAATAAAGAATAATCCTAGATTTCTTTTTAATACAGTTGCCAAACTCACCCAGAGCCATAGCTCTGTTGAACCGTCCATTCCACCTGCTCTTAGCAGCAATGATTTTATGGGATTCTTTATAAATAAGATTGATCTTATTAAAAATAAGATCATAAGCACTCCTCTATCCGCGATTGTACCTGAGGTAGTCATGGAATCTGAACCGGGTTTAGACTGCTTTGATCCAGTTGAACTCTCTGAATTAGCAAAATTATTGTCTTCATCTAAGCCTTCAACTTGTATGTTAGATCCAGTTCCAACCAGGTTATTTAAGGAGGTATTCCCTTTGATCTCCTCCTCCATTTTAGATGTGATTAATCTATCTCTGTTACAGGGATATGTACCTAAAGCTTTTAAGATTGCTGTAATTAAACCTCTGCTTAAGAAACCGTCTCTTGACCCAGATGACTTGGTCAATTATAGACCTATATCCAATCTTCCTTTCTTATCCAAAATTCTTGAGAAAGTAGTTGCCAAACAAGTTTGCGATCACTTCCACCATAATGAACTTTTTGAAGAGTTTCAGTCTGGCTTTAGAGCTCATCATAGCACTGAAACAGCTCTGGTGAAAGTCACTAATGATATTCTCATGGCCTCAGATAATGGACTTGTATCTGTGCTCGTCCTGTTGGATCTTAGTGCTGCATTTGATACAGTTGACCATAATATTCTTTTAGAAAGACTTGAATATTTTGTTGGAATTAAAGGAACAGCACTAGACTGGTTTAAATCTTATCTATCTGATCGAATTCAGTTTGTTCATGTTAATGATAGATCTTCAACACGCTCAAAGGTTACCTGTGGAGTACCACAGGGATCAGTGCTAGGACCAATTCTCTTTACTTTATACATGCTCCCAATTGGTAGAATTATTAGACAGCATGGGATTAATTTCCACTGTTATGCTGATGATACCCAGCTATATCTGTCTATAAATCCAGATGAAGCTAACCCATTACATAGATTACAGGCATGTCTTGAAGACATAAAAACCTGGATGACTCTTAATTTTCTGCTTCTGAATGCAGACAAAACAGAAGTTATAGTCTTTGGACCAGAGTCTCTGAAAAAGAAACTGATTAGCCAGTCACTTCATTTGGATGGGATTAAACTGATTTCAGATAATAAAGTAAAAAATCTTGGTGTTATTTTTGATCAGGACCTGTCATTTAAATCCCATATCAAAGAGGTTTCTAGAATTTCCTTCTTTCATCTGAGGAACATTGCAAAAATTAGAAATATCCTGTCCAGGGGTGATGCTGAGAAACTAGTCCATGCATTTGTTACTTCAAGGCTGGACTATTGTAATTCTTTACTATCAGGAAGTCCACAAACTGTAGTTAAAAGCCTTCAGCTGATCCAAAATGCTGCAGCCAGAGTTCTAATGAAAATGAAAAAGAGAGATCATATCTCTCCTATCCTGGCTTCTCTTCATTGGCTTCCTGTTAAATCCAGAATAGAATTTAAAATCCTCCTTCTCACATATAAAGCCTTAAATGGCCAAGCTCCATCTTATATCAGAGATCTGATTGTTCCTTATGTTCCTAACAGAGCACTTCGCTCTCAATCTGCAGGTTTACTAGTGGTTCCTAGAATTTCTAAAAGTAGAATGGGAGGCAGATCTTTTAGTTATCAGGCTCCTCTCCTGTGGAACCAACTACCAGTTTTAGTCCGTGAGGCAGACACTCTGTCTACTTTTAAGGCTAGGCTTAAAACTTTCATTTTTGATAAAGCTTATAGTTAGGGTGGCTCAGGTTATCCTGAGCTATCTCTATAGTTATGCTGCTATAGGCTTAGACTTTTGGAGGACATAGGGACCCCCATTTCATCATTCTGCTTCATTCTCTCTCTGTTCTCCTATTCTGCAGAATCTGTTAGTTCAATCTCTAACCTTCTGCTCTCTCTGCTTTTCCTCAGAGTAGCTTTGCCTCGTCTGTTCCTGTTTGGCTGTGACGTCATCCTGGAAAAAAACATCAGCTGTGCTGCTTCTATCAACACCCTTGTTAATAGATGTTGGAGATCGGCCTGTTTTCCAGTGTGGTCCTGTTTCTCTGACCGTGACTGAGTGGATGTGCTCTCTTCGTCCTCTGGCATGGGAGCTGCCTTGGAGCTCGTCTGCCTGGCTGTGTGTTTCCTGGACGGGGCCGCCTTTTACAGCTGCTTTTTGTATCTCTGCTTCTGTCTCCTTGAACCCCAGTCGGCCTCGGCAGATGGCCGCTCACACTGAGCCTGGTTCTGCTGGAGGTTTCTTCCTGTTAAAAGGGAGTTTTTCCTCTCCACTGTCGCTACAAGCATGCTTAGTGTGGGGGATTGTATTTGAGTCAATGAGTCAATGCAATCAACTGGTTTTCCTTAGATAGAAAACTTTGTATCAATTTGACTGTATGATCTGGTTGAACTGTAAAGTGCCTTGAGATGACATGTGTTGTGAATTTGGCGCTATATAAATAAACTGAATTGAATTGAATTGAATTAATGAGGCATTGAACCATTTGGGCAAATTGCTTGAATTAAGGAAACATTTCATAATGCTTCATGTGAACATGTTGCCACCAACTGGTGGACCGCATAACTATATATATAAAATCTGTGATGTTTGCAATTGTTTTTTCATGTTTATCTTTTTTTCTTTTTAAGTTTGTTTGTTCGTGATTGTTGTGTATAATAAATTACTGTGTAAGGTTTTGTGTTTTTCAAAATTTCTTGGAAAAGCACAATATTCTAAGGTATACTGTCGGGTTTTTATATATAAGCTCAAGCATATAGTGAAGGCGCTTGTGCAACTTGGGCAATGAGCGAAAGTAAAAGTTTTAGTCCATTTACTCAAAAATTGAATAAAAACACTGGAAAAACTGACAGAAAATCTTTCAATGATTATGAAGATATCAGGGAGAACAAAACATTTTATTAAATCCCCGAAGAATTATTTTGCTCTTAGGGTTCTCCTAAAAACCCCAGCTCCCTCATCCACATCCTACTCTATGCAGACAGACTATTTCTACCTGACATGCATGAATGTGAGGATAACTTTTAATGATCTAGGGTGAATTACTTTTCACAAAGAAAGAAATATTTTATATATTTTATGTATATGATTTATAGATTAAATTTTTGTGTTTAAAGTTTTAAAAAAATGAACATCCTTTATTGGACTAAATTAATTTCATGACGCGCATCATATTTATTGTGGCCAGTAGTGTGCATGAGGGAGGTGGTTGCACCCTATCATCGCTCAATTGTTGAAAATGCATGCTAAAGTGTCCTTGACAGTGGTGAATATGCCCTATACAGTATATGTTCTTATTTCTATTTGCCAGTGCCCTTCAAAAAAACTGCGCACATTCCCCATAAATTTGGGCCATATGATGGCATTAATATCCTGTCAGTCTCTTATGGTGACGTTTGCTCTTTGATTCCACAAAGAAGGTGGACAATTGTATTGCCTCAAATTTTAGCTCCTACCTCCTATTCCTACCTCCTATCCTTTCATCATTCGTCAGATAAACAGCAAGAACACTATCCAGGGCAGGAAAGGAGCCCCAGATAAACAGAAATTCTGTTAGGTACCTGGTTCTCGATCCAAGGTTAACCAATGTCCCCCAGAAAATGCACATCAAACTCTCCTGTGATGTATAGTGGATACATTAAATTGTATTTAAAAACAGGAACAGATCAATTGTATTTTGCTCATCTTTAGGCAGCTTACCTCATTGTTGTTTATTGCTTAGGGAAAACTCATGATATATTTGTGAGTGTTGGACCGACCCAGTCCACTCTGCCTCCACATTTGAAATGTAATATGCATCACATGCGATCCAGACAGTGCAGAGAATGACAGATTTATAACTAAGATGCAGCCTTTAACATCTTGCAACCATGATAAATCTAGATGTACCTGCACATAAATGCCATGAATGGACTTCCATTTCAAATAAACAGCCTCATTATGAAAGGTAGGTCTCATCTATGCACCCTATTACTTTGGGAAATTCTAACGGGAAATCAAATTACTAAAAGTCTGAATTTGCAAATATGTTTAAATGATCGTTCACCTGCAATCCTTAATAATTGTTGGCTCACATGGGTTTATTCAAAGAAAATTAACAAAACGGGTTAAAAGCAGTTTCAAGGCCAGTTACACCCTTTTTATGCTTTGCACATTGCCCATTCAAGAAATAATGTACGGTTTGCAAAGAAACAAAAGGCTACACACAAAATGCTGCGATGAGAGAGCACAGCTCTGATGTGTAATGCTGCATATAAGAGGACAGATAATGTTGTGAATGTAGCTAAGTGGTGGAATGGAAGAAGAAACTGTAGCGCTCCTACCAATAATTTTCTGTATATAACAGAACATCTACACGTTTTGAGAACCCTCTCCCAATGTAAATATATAATTTCCTCATTTTTACACCAAATGCATGTAATTGACCTCCTTCCTTTTTTTTCATTTTTATTTTTTTTGTACCATTCAAACTATCAGCATACTCTCCTGACTGATTCTGGAATTGAAACGGCTTGAGCTCTGGGAAAGATATAGAATAACACAGAGGTTGAGTAACCTCTCTTCATGAAATGTAAAACTTGGAAGTTGATGGTTATCAAACTTAGAGTTTTCAATCATCGAAATGGACCTGAGGAGATAAATAATATAAAGATTATAAAGAGATTAAAGGTGAAATCTAAGCTCAAGGAACATCATTGTAGGATATATTAATCTGACAGTGTACAAGTACAAAGAGGACATCATTTTTGAAAACCCATCATAAAAAAGTCAGACTGGAATAAATAATATTTTACAAATATTAAAATAATTGCAAAGGAAGACATGTTGACACATCACAAAGCTTCTGGGAGAATCTCTGACAGACAGAAAAGGCAAAAAAGGTGCATCAGTTCTTTGTTCACAGATGGAAAAATGAAGCATACAGGAAAAAGTGTCGCCACTGTGAAACATGAAAGAGGCTCTGTCATTTTCCTGGGCCACTTTTCTTCATCTGGTACAGGATGTATTCTAGCTGTACAATAATTTTTTGTCTTGGCTGGTTTCATTTCATAAATTTATTTATTTTTTTAAATCTTTCTGTTAAAGCATGGCTGACATCAATGTCTGTTTTGTATTTGTTCATCTTATAGAATTTATATTATTACTTTTGCCCAAGTGTATGTTTAATGTGACTCCAATTGCAAACGATTGAGAAACAATCTCATTCTAATGACTGTGAACCCCCCTGAGAAAGCCTCCCACATCTTTAATCTCTCAAACAAAAAAAAGTCTAGCTCTGCCACTAAATGTACCATATTGTGTAAGGTAAGTACTACACAAAAAGCAAAACAAATAACTGTAACAATGCTTTCAGTGACTATATTGCCAAAATGTTATTTATCTTCCTTTCGAGATAAAGTACAGTTGATCCTTTTGTAATTTAAACCCCTTGTACACAACACACCACCCCAGAGAAAGAGAGGTGCAGGTGATTAACAGGCAATGACTCCATCTGTCCTCCTTTACATATAAATGAGATGGCATTTGGCTCTATAGTCAGCCACATTGAAAACTCTCTTCTGCTCATGACTTTATCAAACAAGCCTGGAAGTTGGGAAACAGACACCGTTTGATAATCAGTTAGTGTTTTGTATATGAATTTGTTCCAGTAATAAACAAAGATAAACCACAGATCACATTTCTGGACACCAGAAATATATCTTTGCAATGCCTTATTTAAATATGCTCTAGCACCTTGTTCACAACTAATATGATAAAATAAAAAACATATCCTTTTTCCTCTTTAAAACATCCTCTTTTTTTTTACATAAAGCATTTTCCCCAAAATGTACCCATATAAAATGGAAAAGGTGTGTATTAAATTGATAGGAAAACACAAGTACGCATTTTTAGACTTAGACTTCTTAGACTGGATTTTGCCACGGGTTAAAATGGTTCATCTATATTGTACCTATATTATATAAATATTTTATCAATATTTTAACTCTAAAGCTTCTCAATACATTTCACCTACCTTTCAGTTTTTCCTTTTTTCCAGTCCTAAATCTGAAAAAGATTACTTTTAAAGAAAATATTTTTCTCTAATGTCCTTTGATTTAAATGTACTGCCCAGTTTTATTGTTACCCTCAGGCAACCATGTTTATGTTGCATTTAGAAAATCTACCATTAATAGGCTACACTTTTATTTATTAAAAAAATATAAAAAATTACAATAGTTTGCTGTTTCTTGAATGGTTTTATTTATGGCCACTTTTTAAAAACAAGTATTTTGCATTTGTACATTGCTGCATTTTGAATCCACAATGCAGCTGTGGATTCCCTCTGTTGTTACCACAACAATAATGCCAGCGGTTGATGGTATGAAATAGTTGGTTGGGAGGGACTCCAGAACCACTCCAGCTTGTTCTGCGAAAATTGTAGTTTATTAAAAACACAAACTGTGGGAAAACCATTATTTTTTGATAAAAATGACTAACACCTTTCATTTTACTCATCATTGCCTAATTTGCACAAGCCCTTTCACTGGTTGCTTGAGCCTATTTCACTAAAATGGCAGAAAAACTGTGTACCTTTAATAATTGTTCTTGTTTTACAGACAAAAAAATCACAAAGATTTTATTATGTACACCAATAATTAACGATTTCAAAGGAACTTAAATGTGGAGAACAAAAAAGGGAAGAAAAACAATTGCAAAAAGATCTAAGATTATATTACTAACTGTAGATATGCACTCCACTACTTGGCGCAACCTGAGTGAAGTTGGCCCCCAGCACAAACGTAGCACAAACGTAGCACAAACGTTTGACACCAATTGTGTCTAATTTGAAGTAAGTAGGGGGGCTGGTTGACCTTTGATGACCTCTAGAAAAATCTATTTATATCTTTAAAATGGTAGCGGCAAAAACAAAAATTTTTGCTGCACAAACGTAGCACAAATGTTTGACACTAATTTTGTCTGATTTGAAGAAGGTGGGGGGGGGGGGGCGGGGCAACTTCTCTCAGGTCTTGGACCTTGCTTTGGTGGCGCAGTGGTTAGGACACACAACCCATGTACGGAGGCCTTAGTCCCGCCTACTGTTCATTAAACGAGCCAGCAAAGAAAAACTGCAGAGGAGGGGTATATATAGCCTGACGTAGTCCGACTCAATTCTACTCAGAATATGAGTCTGATACTGCTCCATAGAGCTGTGATTATGGGGCGTGTTTCGAACGGACCAGGAAAAAAAATGCCTCTGCACTCAATTGGATAGACCTACAACCAATAAGAGCAACGGAGTGCGTGACGTATCTTAAGCGAGGCATAGTTGTTGTCCACAAAAATCAAAGCGTGCAGTTTCACGCCTAGAATAAGAAGATGAGACTTGATCGCGTTTCTCTGTTCCTCTTTTAAAATTAATTTGCTGTCGATATCTTCTAGAATAGACCTAATAGCAGAATCTACTCACCCAAGCTCTCCAGCGGCAGCCATTATTGTTGTCACCCAAGCGCGCATTGGTCACGTGGTTGATAACGTTACTCTTGATCATCTGTCCATCATCGTATAAAGCCCGCCCTGACAATTTGATTGGATCGCCTGACAGTGGGCTTTAATACTCGCGCTACTATGGAGCAGAGCCAGACCGAACTTCCCCGAACTCAAACCTTGTGGGCGGGACTAAGTTCGGACTGGCACCCAGGCTAGGGTATATATACACTAGAGAGGAGACTAACAGGACATAGATTGGACTGATGATCTGATTGGGAAGAAAGAACAAGAAAAACATTGGGAAGGGAGGTGACACTAGGCAGCAATGAAGAGTAACTAGGAAAACTTACCTTAAAGGAATAGTACACCCAAAACATGATTAGCCTTCATTTTCTACTCACCCCCATGCTGAACAACACTCTGGAGTACTTTTTTGATATCTCAAATGCATCTGGAGATCTGGGAGGCTTCTTGCTGTCTGCTGACATTCAAATAATGGAGGTCTATGGTGCCCGAGACAGAAAGGTCCATAAAAGTCCACAAAAAACGTGTCAATATTCCTCCATACTGCTCGTCCAATGTATTCCAAGTGTCCTGAGTGGGTAGCATCCAGAATTTACTCGAAACGAAGTCATTTAGAATGTTTTTAGAGCATAAACAGTAGTGTATAGGATTTCCTGAAAGCGCGCGCCCGAACGTTCACAACGCTACGGAAACCGGCAGACCAACCAGATGAAAGTGCGCATTCAGCGTCTGCTCTGCCGATAATGCAAGTGTAGAAGAAGAAATGTGCTGTTTACCTGTGCAAAGAAAGAAACAACGAAAGAAAAATGTCTGAGGACTTCAGTGTTGAGGAAGAGCATGAGTTCTTTGCCGAGCTGAATGCGCACTTTCATCCGGTTTGGTCTGCCGCGTCGTGAACGTGCGGGCGCGCGCTTTCAGGAAATCCTATACACTACTGTTTATGCTCTAAAAACATTCTAAATGACTTCGTTTCGAGTAAATTCTGGATGCTACCCACTCAGGACACTTGGAATACATTGGACGAGCAGTATGGAGGGATATTGACACGTTTTTTTGTGGACTTTTATGGACCTTTCTGTCTTGGGCACCGTAGACCTCCATTATTTGAATGTCAGCAGACACCAAGAAGTCTCCCAGATCTCCAGATGCATTTGAGATATCAAAAAAGTACTCCAGAGTGTTGTTCAGCATGGGGGTGAGTAGAAAATGAAGGCTAATCATGTTTTGAGTGTACTATTCCTTTAAGAGAACTATAAACAATAAAGTAAAAAAATAAAACTAGAGCAAAGACAAAGGAATGGTGAATAGGAGATAACTGGAACCCCATCAAACAAGAGAAGAACTCATTCAAAAAAGAACCCTTAACAGTTTAAACAGAATAACATCAATCCAAGCCTAAATGAAAACCCAAGGTGAAAACTAAACAGAACCAAAAATCCCCAAATGGCAGATTATAACTTTAAGGAGTTCTGGATTGTGCAAAGTTAGGGATTAAAAAGATTTTTCTTCTTGAACGCAAAATGTTTGCCGTACATTTTTTCAGTTTTTGTAGAATTATGGGTTGCTCTTCTTGCTAATAGCATCATTTTGTCTGTTTAATCCAGTTAATGATAGACTGATCGCTAAATTAGTTGACAATTATTTCAATTTTTAGTTAATCACAATTAATAAGAATAACTGTTTCAGCTCAATAGTGTTCTGTATTGGTGTTGGACCTGCCTTGAAATGAGAATCTCATAGTGACTGGCCCAGGGCTGAAAGCATGAGCTGTCTGTTCTAATTAGGGGTTAGAATGGCATTGACCCAGAAAGTCCAACTCCATGGAAACAGCTGCAAAAACTGTGAGAAAATCTGATTGCTTCACTTGAGCTGCTAAAACGTGAATATTTAATAAATCTACTTTCCCTAATATTCTGACAAGGGGGGTGAAATGCATTGGTAAACATTCACGAAATCTAGCTTTTTTTTTTTTTTTTACCAAAAAAAAATGCAGGAAAATGCTTTGAAACCTGCAAAAATTGTGATATTGTTTTAAAGACTCTCTTTTTCTTTTTTGATAGATTGATTGATTGACTTTATTGATCTCACAGTGGAGAAATGTATTTGTTACATTGTAACAAATTGTCCTAAAGAAAAAGAAGATGCCAAAGGAAGAAAAGGTGCATTGGGGGTATATACAGTATATAAAGTGCGTTTACATATATATCCATCCATTTTCTGTCACGCTTATCCCTGCTGGGGTTGCGAGGGGTGCTTTTGTCTATATCCAGCTGTCTACGGACGAGAGGCGGGGTACACCCTGGACAGGTCGCCAGTCCAGCACAGGACAACACAGAGACAAACAACCATTAAAACACCCTCACACCTTTCTTTTTCTGATTGGGTGCACAGATCTATTCAGTAATGTAATTTGTAAGGTCAGGGTTCCAATTGACCTTACAACTTAGATCCCATAAATATTTGATTAGATTAAAATCTGACAAACCTTGAGGCTATATAAACATCTGAAACTTGTTTAATGTTTCCCTATACTACCCTAAAGCCATTTTCACTTAGTGGAAGGGTATATTTTCCAGCCCAAAAAAACACAATCATTACTAGATACATAGAAAAGGGTCTGCATCGATGAATAGGTGGCATTTGTCAAACTAGCATCCCCTTTGGCAGGTCTTAACAGCAGAACATAGGTACCATTTTAATACCATATGTTTACAATATTCACGTTGTCAAAGAAGAAGAAAGATGTAAAAGAAAAGACATCCATAATATATTGTTTGAATAACAGTGTTAACACCAATTAACATATTAAGGGAAAAAAATCATAAGTCATATTTATATACATTTTTTGTTTTGTCTTAGGGAAAAAAGCAATTGCATAAATAAGGAAAATGTAATAATAACAATAATTATTTATTTATAATTTATAATAATAATTTAACTTTATTGATCTCGCAACGGTGAAATTTAACTCTTCATTTGACCCATCCCCTTGGGGAGCAGTGGGCTGCCATTGTGCGGTGCCTGGGGAGCAGTGTGGGGTTAAGGGTCTTGCTCAGGGACCCAGATTGAGGCTGTGGGGATCGAACTGGGTACTTTCAACCTTCTCAAAGCCAAAACGCACTGCTCTAACCACTAGGCCAACACCCCCAACAACAGACTGAGAGACAAGAATATATAAAAGGTATGATGACAATGGGCTAGCAGCCTTTCTAGAGTGATTTGTCTCACTCATTGACTGCTGAAGATAGCTTCTATTTGCACCAGTGACTCTGAAAAACTCAAGTAGGTGTAGAAAATGGATGAATGGATGGAATGGATGTATTTGCTGCAGCAGTAGCGTCCACATATATGAGCTAAACATTTAAAATGGCTATACTTGAGTTGATGCTATTTGTACCGAATGATTTGTTTTTACATCTATAACTACATTATTATGTCCATTTTGCACACTGCCATTCTACCACTTTTTTATGACAATCTAACACCAGACTATTGCCTTACCACACAATCAAGTTCTGGAGAAGGGGTGAAGATATTATGTATTCAGAAAATGAGTTTTTGATGTGGTTTCATCACAATGTACCAGGTATTGTGATACCTTCATTCACTGAAAAGAGAGCAGTGTCAAAAGGATAACGCAGAATGATTGCGTATGACATCTATCAGTCCCATAGAGCTCTGATTATTTTCTGTTCCAAAGAAGGAACGAATGCCATGTGATACTATTATGTCAGGAAACAAATTGACCTCTTTTGTCTGCCTTTGACTGACCTGAAATGAGGCCTGCAACTTTGTGAAATGTCAAATTATAAAGCAACTGCAAATGTCAAACTGATCAGTGAGTGGAACAATTTAGTTATTTCATGCTGTGTGATTGCAGCTGTATATTTATAAAAGGCATTATGGCAAAAGTCCTCCGAAGTTGTTTTTTTCTTTTAAAGCGTTTACATTTTCTGTAGAGGCAACTTTTTACTAACCAAAAATCTTAAAAGTAGCAACAATGAGTAAAACCATTTACTCTGATACACCTAAATAAAATTGAATGCAAAACACTCTGTCACACTTTAGAAGACAGCAAACTGGATGCAGCTGTTCTGGAAAGGACAGTAATGCAAGTGTTTCCCAGGGGGAAAAAGCCAACAAAGCTGAAGAAAAACCCAGCACAGGTCAGGTGTTGGGATCATGGATGTCTTTAGGCCTAGTTTGGGGTGGGAGGCTGAAGGCACCCAAAAAAAACCTAAATGTTGTCAAGCCTCCAACTGCTTCATTGATGGTTTGTTGTTCAATAAGACAACGCTGTCATATTACAAAAGTGGGGCTGTAGAACTTGTTTGGCATGCATGCCACCTATCACTAACTTGACAGCTTCTCTGTTGGTGGTTGCATTGTTCACAACTAAAGCACAATAACAATGCAGGTCTTAACGCTCAATTTCCTTGCTATTCTGAAACCCTTTTTTTTTTCATTTGGTGGTTGTTCAGATGACCATCTCAAATTTTGGACCTGAAGTGACCTGCATGCGCAGAAAACCAATAACGTCACTTCAAACTATGTTCATAGCAGACATGGGAGCTGGCTCGGAGCTCGTCTGCCTGGCTGAGTGTTTCCTGGACGGCTGCCTTTTACTGCTCCTTTTGTATCTCTGCTTCTGTCTCCCTGAACCCAATTCGGCCTCGGCAGACGGTCACTCACTGACACTGACCCTGGTTCTTCTTCCTTTTAAAGGGAGTTTTTCCTCTCCACTGTCGCTACAAACATACTTAGTTTGAGGGATTGTATTTGAGTCAATGAAGTGATGCAATCAACTGGTTTTCCTTAGATAGAAAACTTTGAATCAATTTGACTGAATGATCTGGTGAACTGTAAAGTGCCTCAAGATGACATGTGTTGTGAATTGGCGCTATATAAATAAACTGAATTGAACTGAAGTGATTACCAGAAGATAAGTTTGTCAGGGAAACTTATTTCCATTAACGTTGTCTTAATAATGAACTGGGAAAGTGACTTCTGCCATAAAGCAGTCTGCACATTTGTAGTTGCTTTCTTCGGCTGGGTTACTGTGCCACCCTCCCCAAAGCTGCTTAATGTCAATGAAGGCAATATAAAACCCATGGGGCTTTGACAGATGTTTCATTGAAGTTAAGAAAATATATTATGAAGGATGTAAAGTCAGTGTTGGTTCAAAGTAACCATAAAACCAATTCTTAGCTTTCTGTAATTGCCTGTAAGTACAAGTATATTTTTTGTTGCAATAGGTATTTGAAAAAGACAGAATTTTCATGGAAATAAGTACTGTAAAGTTGTTATTTTGTTATATACTATGTAGTTTTAAAAAAATGTGGTTCATCTTAATTTTAATAACCAGTGCCAATTCTGACCGTCAAACAGCACAACATTTCTGAAAACATAATTGGTAATACACACATGTATTGCTACAGCATGGGAAGAAATATGGGGAAAGGGTGTCATTTGAAATCTAAGACTTTTATTTTCTACAGCTTTCTTTGAAGTTATGGAACAAGGTTGATAAAAGCTAACATGACATAAAATGAAATAGCTGCTTAGAATCTCGTCATATTAAAGAGGATTCAGACAGACATCTGAAGGCTCAGGAGTCTTGTGGTGAAAAGTAATGACACCTGAACATTGTCTCTCACATACATACCACAATCTTGATCACTAACCTTTACCACAGATCCCTGCTTCAGAATAAGGCAGAAAAAAAGAGAATAAAATAAGTTTTATTTCATTATTATGTCCCTTGCCTCAAATGGGGAAGATTGAGAAATTAAAACATGCTTGATTTGATAATGTAATTCTCTCCAAGGCTTTATGGATTACTGACGTGTTCCTGTAGAGTTAAAAGCATCCATGCTGGCTAAACTGATACTTTTTAAATTGACAGTGGTGCAGCTTAAATATATGTGGATGTGAGACCCTGAAGCTGTACCCAGAACTCAATAACAGTTGGGCAAGTTCCAATAAATGGTTTATAAGATTTTACTCAGTGCTATAAATATATTTAGTAACGATCATTTAAAGAAGCTTTTTACTTTATGTTGTAGGATAAACAGGTGTGGAGATTTATTAATGTGAAAGGTATATAATCAAATTAAACATGATTTATGAAAATATTTCTGTAGAAATATTTTCAAAAATCATATTTAATGATATCAAATAAACAACAGCTTTAGAATGACAGGCTCTGCCAAGACATAGAAATACAAAATGTAAGAGGACAATTTAAAAGTAATGTTGGGCTTCCTGAAAGGAAATTAATTATACTGCAGGACGTGCATCTGGTTTGAGAAATACTCCATATATGCTCTTGGATGTAAAATTATAGAGTAAAAAATACAGTATCTTCCTTGCCAGGGTTTTTTCATCTTTTTGAACATCATCAACAAATTCAATTCAGAGGGTGGGACATCAAGTGAGGGGGGGGGGGGACGATACAGATATGGCCTTAAAAAAAAGAAGAATGTGAAAAGTGTTTTGCATTTGCATTCAGTCTGAATAATTTTGGTTCCAATTACCGATACCTAGTGCCATCAAAAATAATCTAAATAGTAAGTGTTTTTACTTTTTTACAATGCAACATAATCTTAGTATTGTTTGAGGTCTATGAAGGATTGCTAGGTTTGTCAGAAACATTGCTGAACAAATAGCCTAATGAAGCTTAAGGAACACAACAGACCAGTCACAGAGAGGATAGGTTAAAAATATTATAATCACTAAGTTAACAGATGTGCTACTGGTGTTAGTATTATTCTTGCTGTTGTTGTTTTGATGTTTTTTGCCCTTAATTTTGATCTTTATGGCCAGAAGACAGACACTCTTGACAGTACCTGAATAAGCAGACCTAGAATGTGGAGAGGTGTTTTGTGATTCTGAAAGAGACCAAAATACAGTACTTTGACCTACATGTATAACACAATGTAAACAAGTTGTTGAAACATGGCTTTGGTTGATGTCTTTATCAGAAGCAAGAAAGCTGGCTAGACATGGATGAAGACAAGACAATCCTGGACAGAACCTAAAACTGGAATAAAATACACGAGGCTGGTGTGAAGGTTCACCTTCCAACAGAACAACGACCCCAAAAGGCCAAAGCTACAATATTTCTATGTCAGGAAAAACCAAGTCAACTCTTTAGCTCTCAGGCAGAACTTTTAAGGCTGTTTACAGGTGTCCTCTGTCCCATTAATAAAGGCATCGGTACACTCCTGTTTTTTCATATATCACTTTTTTTTTTTTTTACTGTCAGGACTTTGACTTTCTGTTTCGAGTTTCTGTTTAGTATCTGAACAGGTGAAAGCCTTGGCTGGGCACAGGACAAAATATTAGGATATGGACACCCCACCGGTATATATACATAAGAAAACCCAATCACAACGGATTTCCACTGCTTTTTTCCCACCATCGCCATGTCCGGTTGGTTTGCCATTACTATTCGGTCTGTCTGTATCTGGACATCCCACAGCATCTTGGCTCTGTGATTCTCTACCATCTTTGTGGGTGTTTCCCACTTTGACCTTGGGGTTTCCGCCCCATACTCTGCATAGATGTTCCTTTACACTATTCCAGCCACTTGGTTATGGTGCTCCATGTAAGATTTCCCTGCAGCATCTTACACTCAGAAAAAAAGAAGGGGAATGGTGGAATTTTTATTTTTTGGAAGCATGCATAGCCTAATTAATATAGTCTATTAACCTGAAGCAATTTGCATGTTATGGCACCTTACAGTAGAACTGTAGTCATTCCCTGGATTTGCATGGGTATCATCATAGTCATGGTAGGTCATTTCTTTGCAGAGCATTTGAGCGGAGCAGAGCGTGGAGCAAGCGGTAGAGATGAGCGGAAGAAATATGGTGGAGTGCAGAGTGGTTTTGAATTCAAAGGTGGGAGCGAAGATTTCCCTCTGCTCCAGTTCGCTCCGATGCGCTCACAACATCAGTCAAAGTCAATGGAATAGACTTTATTTAAATTCATGCTGGACTTAAAACCTAGGCCAATGCCTATGCTGTAGTCTTTACCTATAATCTGTTATAGTCTATGTTTCAACTTTACCACCGAATTGCTGAGACAAGGATTGCATATTGCGTGGTAAAAAGTGGGATAGAATATCATAAAAAACATACACTAACTATACTTGACAATACAGAGTGGATTTACATAAAGTGATCGTTGTGGTAAGCGCCTGTTTTTGAAAGAAATACATGCATTATACGCTATTATCTAACTTGCAATGGGATCCGTAGTGAGCTGTTTTAATGTAGTCTTGTAAAATGAATTAATAATTAAAGAGGAAACGCAGGTCTACATGAATGGAGCAAGGTCTTATTTACAGCTGGGAAACAGTGCGATAATTTAACACCCAGTTAAATAAGACAATACACATGTATGAGGGAAAAATGTCAGAAATTGCCTCCTGAGCGGGGAGTGGGAATTGCGCGGCACTCCGCTACGGTGACGTGCTCTGCTTCTTTTAATTTTATTTATTTTGCTCAAACTACTCGTAAGCCTGCAGCCCGCCAAATGTTGAAAGGGCAATATTATTGACATTACTCTTAATATATAGTATAAATTTTACACATGCGGTAATAAAATGTCAAAGGGGATGGTATGTGATAATGCTCATTTAAGAAGGGGGGATGATTTTTTTATATTTTTTTTTTAAGAAGGGGGATGCCATCCCCCCTCATCCCTCCTCAACTTGAGTACTGTCTATGAGAAAAGCATGCATTTAATATTTATTTATTTAATTCATTGAATATTCAGCTGTTGCGGTTTTCCATACGACTGGACTACTTTGAACCAGAACACTGAGGAGTCATAGATTTAGCACCTAAACACAAGGCCATATACACCCCTCCAGATTAAAACCTACATCAGAGAACCAAGAAGATGTCTAGATGTCTGATCAGGTAGGAGTTTTTTGATTAACAACTTTTGGCTTAGTTAGCTCCTATTTTACTGCTGTATGGTGATACTCTAGGTTATATATTGCAGTTATCGATCTGACCATCTCAAGTTACAAAGTAGAGTTTATGAGAAGGACAACCTTTCAAGGTGCAGCGTTACACAACACGTGCTGCATGTTGACCTTTAAAATCTTATATCTCAAATTAAGCTAATAATTGGGTCAAATGTTAGAAGTGTTGGCTCTTGTTTTTGAAAAATATTACACAAATATGAGGGCCATAGACGCTTTATCAAGGCACAGTTACATCAAAAGATAACAATCAGTGAAAGGTCATTTAAATTGAAACATACAGTAATCAGTGTGTAAGCAGGTGAATGACTGAATGTAGAGGAAATTGCTGTGTCCTCTGACTTGAAAAGTCGCATTTACCACAAAGTTGTCAAAACTATAGTGCTTGAATTAATATTTTAGATGAGAGTCAAGTGTAATATTAGTTTGAAAATAAAAAAAATTAAATACAATTCTTAAATTGTAAACTTTAAACCATTATTTTTCGTTTAACTTTAGTCAACAATTAATTAAACCTTACAACTTATGAAATAGCTTTTTTACCAAAGAAAAAGTAGTGAAAACAAGCAATCTACATTTATGATGACAACTGTTCTTGTCTGCATTTCTTCCAGAGTCTTAAAACTTACATTTCAGGGATATCAATAGTCCTTAACTGCTCGACTAAATGTAACTTGACACCGAAGTTTCTCCCATGCGTTTGGTTAAGCTTTCCAAATATCTGGAGTAGTTTACATTGTTCAAAACATGAAAGAAAACACATGGTAAAGGTCCAAGAAGCTGATACACCTTTAGAATAGTGAATTGAGTTGAGCTTCAAGGACGAATGCCTTCAAAATATATCTTTATGTTGCTAAACGACATCCTTATCAACAAATACAGTCTAACTCAATAACATTCTGACAATACAGGAGAAATCATTCAGGTAGAGCAGAAACTGCCTGAAAATGTGTTCTGAGACAGCATTTTGAACCTTTATGTCTAAAAATCCTGGGAGTTAATTTTAGAAGCAGAGAGGAAGAAACACACCTGCTTAGAAAGCTCAGCAGAACAAATTGCTTTCTCAGGAGACTGAATCAAATACATTTCCAACTCTATTACTTAACAGTATTGCCTCGGGAAAATTCAAAAGCATTCCTGACTAGCAGAAACACATGCTGGAATAATGACTGCAGTGTGACTGACAGGAATGAACATTATCCTGCTAAATAAGAGACTTATACTGTCATATATATATATATATATATATATATATATATATATATATATATATATATATATATATATATATATATATACACATTCTTCTTTTTTTTCTCCGACTTACGTATATTCGCTGTATAATTGAAACATAATCAGCACGAAGCAAAACAGGTGTGGAAAACCACTAAGAAATCTGCTCCACTGCTGTTGTTGATGGCACATGCAAAATGTGCTCCAATGTTATCAATTATGTTGCCTCAAAGGCAATCCAAGAGTCCCAAGGTCAAAGCAGACATTTACCTTTATATAACAATTCCAGTCTCTAAAATTTTTCCCAGCATTTTCTTGTCATTCCTAGAGGTGTCAAAGTGCAATTACTTTGTTACTGTACTTAAGTACACTTTTTAGGTATCTATACTTTACTCCATTACTTATTTTTCTTCCTTCTTCTGACTTCTACTTATTACATTTTCACACAAGTATCTGTACTTTCTATTCCTTAAATTTCTTTTAAAACAAACATTACCTGTTACTCTTGGCTTCGGTTTAATGTTTATAAATATTTATTTCACGTGATGTGCGCCATCCAATGCAGATCATTGGCGCCATCCACATCTAGTGAAAACTAGTGTAATTGGATGAGTCATGTAACGCAAACACTCATTGGTTAGCTAAAGATGCTAAAGGAAATCATCAGAAGCAAGCAGGTGTTCTTCAAAGTGTAAATGTGAATTGTCTATGCCATGCTACAACGTCAGATTCAGAAAAAGATGTTGAAATGTCTGAAAGGTCGGACACAGGCGAGAGCTATCTGGCTGTTTTTTTTTTAAAGGTTACTTTATACTTTTATACTTTAAGTAGTTTTTGGAGCTCATACTTTTTCACTTTTACTTGAGTAAAGAGGTCAAGTTGATACTTCAACTTTTACCAGAGTGTTTTTAAACTGCAGTATCTATACTTCTACTTAAGTAACAAATGTGTGTACTTTTGACACCACTGGTCATTAAACTGTTACAACTACATAGCAATGAAATAAACTCTCTGCATTTAACCTATCCCCTTGGGGAGCAGTGTGGGGTTGAGGGTCTTTGTTTGGGGACCCAGAGTGGCAGTCTGTGGGAGTGGGGATTGAACTTAGAACCTCTGGATTCCAAGAGCAACGTCCCAACCAGTAGGCCGCCACTTTCCTTTTTTGTCCCCTAAATAATCGAGAGATTAATCGATTTGCAAAATAATCGTCAGTTTCAGCTCTAAAAATTAGAGCAACTTAAGTAAAGGTTATTCATATAGGTTTGTAATGGTTTAACAGTTTTCAAGCTAATGATATATACAGTATATATATATATATATATTAAGGCTGGGACATTAACGCGTTAATTTCGATTAATTAATCACACAAATATTAACGCGTTAAAAAAATTAACGCATTTTAATCGCACACCACAGTCTCCTGGAAGTCGTTTGGGATTTCACCCAAGTAATTATTTCACCTGTGGGGGCAGCATTACAACTATGGCCAGAATACCGTCGGATGGAAACTGAAGAAGAAGAACAGAGAAGAAAGTTGCTTTAAACTATGAGAGACAACCATGGAAGAATTAGACGAAGCAGATGAAAACATTTTAGTTGGTCCTTTGCAGGGGAAATTTTGTTTTAAAATACAGGAGGGAAGAGTCGATAAGAGCGCGGTCATATGTAAATTATGCAACAAGGAATTCGCCTATCACCGCAGCGTATCAAGCCTCAAATATCACCTGAACGCAAAGCATGTAGCAGCTAGCTTGGCAGATACTAGCGTGGAAGCTAGTCCAACTGGGAGGAAGACGAAACAACCCACACTACACCAGCTGACTGGCTTCAAGGGCAGGGTAAGCAAGACCAAGGCCGATAAAATGACCAACGCGCTGGCTTACTGGGCGGCTCTCGACTGCAGACCCATTGCTGTTGTAGAAGATAAGGGGCTGGAAAAGATTCTTCAGATTGCCCTGTCTGACCCCACGTATGAGCTGCCATGTAGAAAAACGGTGACAAAGAGGGTCCAGCAGCTCTACGACAGTGAAAAGGGGGAGAAGGAGAATTTGTTGAAGAAAGCCGAATGCGTCGCTATTACTGGAGATCACTGGACCTCAGTCAGCAACGCAAATTACCTCGGCGTGACCGCACACTTTATTGACAACAAGTGGCGCCTTCACTCGTTTGCCTTAACCATCAAGAAGATAACCACGAGGCACTTTGCTGAAAACGTGGCAGAAGATTTTGAGTCTGTGACGGAGGCCTGGGAAATCACACAGAAAGTCACCACAATCGGAACAGATAGTGCCCGTACCATGATCGCTGCAATGACACAGCTCACATTTCAGCACATGCCGTGTATTGCTCACATGGTACAGAGGACGATCACAGTTTGTCTTAGTGACAGCGGGTTCACAGCCACACTGGCGAGATGTCGTAAGATAGTTGGGCATTTTAAACACAGCCCCTCAAACACAGAGGAACTGCACAACGAACAAACACAACTGGGCCAAGACAACGAGCCACTGATACAGGACGTTCCCACTAGGTGGAATTCCACCCTGTTGATGGTCTCTCGTCTGCTGAAAAACCAAGATGCTGTTAAGGCTACGCTCGCCAAACAGAAGCACAAGCTCACCATGTTGAATGCAGCAGAATGGGACAGACTGCAGAGGCTCGAAACCCTACTTTCCCCATGCAGGTAAATACTCATCAACGTTCATTAATTGGATTAAAAACGTTATGACTGGACTATGAGAGTCCTGTATAATTTAAATTGCCTTTCCAAAATGTATTGTACTGAATAATATTAATATCACTAAGACTACAGTATACAGTTTTTAATCCAATATTAAATGGCAAAATAATGTGTCACTGTAATCAACGTTTTGGCACCTAGGAACGTTGCATAAATTAAAAATGCTGTATGTAAACAGAGTTTGCAGAAATTAATCTATGCTTTATTTACCTGTAGAGTTGACAATTGCAATACCATTCTTTCTTGTCTTTCTCTGCTCTTTAGCACATTGAATGACAGTAGTGTAAAATTTGCTATATAAATGATATTGACTGCGTGATTAACTATCCTCTGCAGAGACGTGACAGAGCTCCTTGGGGGTGAGAATTATGTGTCATGCTCAGTTGTGTTGCCTGCTCTCCGCCACCTGACCCGCACCATGAAGGCCTCAGATGATGACCCAGCCTATGTGGTGAAGTTCAAGGCTGCTTTTGAAAAGGACCTGTCTCAGCGTGAGGATGCCCTAAATCACAGATTTCTACAAGTGGCTACAGCACTCGACCCTCGCTTTAAGGTGTGTAATGGTCTTCTTTATTTTTCTCTTTTATTGCTTATGACTCTTTTATTTCCTCGGCCCCCTCCCCTCTCTTATGGAATAACAACATCAACATGACTTGTATAGCACATTATCACATAATTGTCATTCAATGTGCTAAAGAGTAAAAAAAATGAAAACAGAAAAAAATAATCCATGTTGTTTTATGGATTGAAGATAATTAACCAACTATTACCAAAGGCAGATGAGAATAATGCTATTTTTAATTTCTTTTTAAAACAAGATGCTGTTAGGGCAGTTCTAATTTGGACAGTTTAGACTTGACCATAGGCACAACCAGTAGAGGAGATTCTGGATGATGGAAACCATGTATACTAATGAATTTCATCCAGCTTGTACTCTGTAAATCTCTGATTAATGTGACCACAAACCTGATTCTGATTCTTATTCTGATCTTAAGGACCTAAAGTGTCTACCAAGAGGAGAGCGAGGAGAGGTGTGGACCAGCATTGAGGCACTGGTGCAACAACAACCAGGCAGAGCCACTCCGGAATGCACAGAGGAGCCAGCATGGAAGAGGAGCCTCCTGCTGTATAATTCCGACTCTGAATCAGAGGATGAAGATGGGCCCAAAGGAGCCGTGGCCCGCTACAAGGCAGAGCCTACCATCAGTGAGAGAGACTGCCCACTGCAGTGGTGGTCCACTCATGAGAGAGCCCATCCACAGCTCTCTGTCCTGGCCCGCAAGTATCTAGGCAGCCCTGCCACTTCGGTACCCTGCGAAAGATTATTCTCCCTGGCAGGTAATATAGTTCAAAAGAAGAGGGCAGCCCTGAGCTCCGAAAATGTGAACAGGCTAGTATGTCTCAGCAACTGGCTGAAAGAGAGGAAGTAATAAGTTAAATGTGTATCCTGAGGCCAGTTGGCCAGTTGTGTTTCAAATGGGAAAAAATGGAGGTCAATCACTGTCACTTTATGTTGAACTGAACTGTCTGAATGGCCAATGTTACAAAGAGTTGGACTGAATTTCATTTTATTTCTGACTTATTTTTTGTAAACAGTTGAACTGTTGATAAATCCACGAATTGTGTTAAAGCCTCAGAGGCTTTTTGTTCTGAATGTACTTGAGAGTATTGCATTTTTGCATTTAAAAAGCAGTATTAAGCACTACCTATACCTGTAGAGCTACCTGAATTCTGAGTTTAGCGTTCCTAAATATGTTGAACTTTAAAATTTGCACTGGCATGTTGATATTTCTTTAAAGAAAATAAACAAACAATATTTTGTTTATTAAGCTTATGTGTTGTCATTCAAAATCCATGTGGAAAAAGTTACTTCCTGCTGTTTCCAAGTATGCGATTAAAATGCGATTAATTCGATTAATTAATTTCACAGCCATGCGATTAATCGCGATTAAAAATTTTAATCGCGTCCCACCCCTAATATATATATACTGTATATATCATTAGCTTGAAAACTGTCCAAGCGGTACTATACACACATGCACACACATACATATATATACAGTATATATATATATATATTTATATATATATATATATATATATATATATATATATATATATATATATATATATATATACAGTGGGGCAAAAAAGTATTTAGTCAGCCACCAATAGTGCAAGTTCTCCCACTCAAAAAGATGAGAGAGGCCAGTAATTTTCATCATAGATATACCTCAACTATGAGAGACAAAATGAGAAAAAAAAAATCCAGAAAATCACATTGTCTGATTTTTAAAGAATTTATTTGCAAAATATGGTGGAAAATAAGTATTTGGTCAGTTACAAACAAGCAAGATTTCTGGCTGTCATAGACCTGTAACTTCTTCTGTAAGAGGCTCCTCTGTCCTCCACTCGTTACCTTCATTAATGGCACCTGTTTGAACCCGTTATCAGTATAAAAGACACCTGTCCACAACCTCAAACAGTCACACTCTAAACTCCACCATGGCCAAAACTAGAGAGCTGTCAAAGGACACCCGAAACAAAATTATAGACCTGCACCAGGCTGGGAAGTCTGAATCTGCAATAGGTAAACAGCTTGGTGTGAAGAATCAACTGTGGGATCAATTATTAGAAAATGGAAAACATACAAGACCACTGATAATCTTCCTCGATCTGGGGCTCCACGCAAGATCTCACCCCGTGGGGTCAAAATTATCACAAGAACGGTGAGTAAAAATCCCAGAACCACACGGGGGGACCTAGTGAATGACCTGCAGAGAGCTGGGACCAAAGTAACAAAGGCTACCATCAGTAACACACTACGCCGCCAGGGACTCAAATCCTGCAGTGCCAGACGTGTCCCCCTGCTTGAGCCAGTACATGTCAAGGCCCGTCTCAAGTTTGCTAGAGAGCATTTGGATGATCCAGACGATGACTGGGAGAATATCATATTGTCAGATGAAACCAAAATAGAACTTTTTGGTAAAAACTCTACTCGTCGTGTTTGGAGGAGAGAGAATGCTGAGTTGCATCCAAAGAACACCATACCTACAGTGAAGCATGGGGGTGGAAACATCATGCTTTGGGGCTGTTTTTCTGCTAAGGGACCAGGACGACTGATCCGTGTGAAGGAAAGAATGAATGGGGCCATGTATCGTCAAATTTTGAGTGAAAACCTCCTTCCATCAGCAAGGGCATTGAAGATGAAACGTGGCTGGGTCTTTCAGCATGACAATGATCCCAAACACACCGCCCGGGTAACGAAGGAGTGGCTTCGTAAGAAGCATTTCAAGGTCCTGGAGTGGCCCAGCCAGTCTTCAGATCTCAACCCCATAGAAAATCTTTGGAGGGAGTTGAAAGTCCATGTTGCCCAGCGACAGCCCCAGAACATCACTGCTCTAGAGGAGATCTGCATGGAGGAATGGGCCAAAATACCAGCAACAGTGTGTGAAAACCTTGTGAAGACTTACAGAAAACGTTTGATCTCTGTCATTGCCAACAAAGGGTATATAACAGGGTAATAACAAAGTATTGAGATGAACTTTTGTTATTGACCAAATACTTATTTTTCACCATATTTTGCAAATAAATTCTTTAAAAATCAGACAATGTGATTTTCTGGATTTATTTTTCTCATTTTGTCTCTTATAGTTGAGGTATATCTATGATGAAAATTACCGGCCTCTCTCATCTTTTTAAGTGGGAAAACTTGCACTATTGGTGGCTGACTAAATACTTTTTTGCCCCACTGTATAGATATATATATATATATATATATATATATATATATATATATATATATATATATATATATATATATATATATATATATATATATATATATATATATATATATATATATATATATATATATATATATATGTATGTATGTATGTATGTATGTATGTATGTATGTATGTATGTGTGTGCATGTGTGTATAGTACCGCTTGGACAATTTTTGAACAAACGTACCAAATGACGTTTATTTTACTCTATCCCATAACATAACATTACTTCCTTATTATGCCTTTAAGAAAGAATGTTTTCATTTAAGAACCTGCAGATGGTGCTCCTATCCCCTCCATACAGAGAGGCATGTGGCAACCTATAGATGCAAGCTTCAAATGTTCTCTAACTGTGAGTCAATGTTTAACAAAACAGGTCTCGCTTCAAAGATCTGACCTGAACAACCGGCTGCTTGAGACCTGTAACGTATTCAAGAAACAGGAGAAACGTCCGAAAGGCCTCTTAATCAAAAACTTGAAACTGCTAGAGTATGTGGGAATCCATTCAAACCAATAGTATATAAACAGTAATAATATATATATATATATAAACATATATACATATATATATATATATATACATTATATATACACAATAACAGTTTCAGTTTACCTTCCCTTACTAGAGAATAAAGTAATCATACTACAGCTTTAAAGCATAAAAACAACCTTGCGGTAGACTGGAGCAGTAAGAGAATTATCAAATGAAATGAAAAAATGAACCTCTAACTAAACACTAAAAGTGACACAGAAGAAACCCAAAAACCTAGATATTTATATCCAAGGGTCCTCAGAATTTAATACTGTGGCTGAATCTAGTCCTTTTTGTTTTGTCTGTGCCCACATGTAGGGATGAAGGTTGACGTTGCTCTGAAGACACAGCTTACACAGGCTGCTTTAAGGCATGTTGTGAGCCACATGTGGAGAATAAAAACTGAAAATCATATTTCAGTGGCTTTCGGGAGATATTCTCTTCCTTTTAGGATTCTTAGTTTACTTCGTCTCTGAGCAAGAAAAATGGATTGTGGCTGAGCCTGGCCTTTAGCACCTGCTGACTAGTATTGTGTTTTCAACATATTGCTGCTATGAAGGGAAAACAACAAAAGCAGAGAAACAGCACACTCTTCCTTCTCAACCAGTTCAGCCAGTTGTTTATCACCAGCGCAGATAGATTGCTGTGGCACAAAATACATTTTGCTGCACAGACTTTTTTTAGGCTCAATCACATTACCTAACTCTTCAGTCAGTTAACAAAAACTTGACAGCGTGTAAGGTGGTTGGCCTTGGATCGTTTAATGGCTGCATGCATATTTAATATAAAACCTCACAAAGCAATGTCTCATAAACAACATCTTGATTACTTGCACCTCAAACCCACCTGGGTTAGGGTCAGATGTTGAAAGTGTACAACAGCAGCCACAGAATACCAGAGTCCATTAAAAGCTTGAAAATGCATTCCAAAAACAATAGTAAATAAATATATAATAAAAGATGCATGAAAGAAAAGTATGAGTGGCAGGCTGATCCACTCAGTGGGCCTGTCACCTGGCTCTTATTAGTCGCTTGCGCACTTGCCCTGGCACTTCATGTTTCCACTTATAGAAACAAGCCTCCATGTGGGAGAGATGTGCTCAAACCAACAAAAGAAAATAAATATCTGCTGCACAGTAGGAGCTTTTTCAGCCTCCATGTATAGAGGGAACTACCCTAAAGATTACAGAACAGAGTGGTAAAATATTACATTTTAAGATGACCAAAGCATTTACAATAGTGTGACAGAAGTATGGCTAAAAATATAACATTTTCGCTTATAACTACAGCCATCACCAAAAGCTTCAGAGGAAGATTTGAACTTGTACATTTGGATTTTCATGTTTGTGTGGAAGAGATGGAGTGGGGGTGAGGGAGGCTGGCGAAAAAGAGAGAGAGAGAATGTGTGTGTATTTTATGCATCTGCCTTATTTGCAGTCAGGCTTGAGGAGAGAGCTACAGACTAGGTGGAGAGTGTACTCAGATAATACCACATTGTCCACACTTCAGCCTCTCATCTTCATTTACAGCAAGAAAGCTTTTCCTTATTGCAGGTAAGGACATTTATACTTTTCTGCAGAAATACACATTCTGAATTCACAGATGGATATCCAAAATCGACCCTAGAAAAATAGAAATTAATTCAACTTTTCTTCATTTCATTTCCTTCATTTATGATGCACAAGACCTGTTGTGTATAAAATTATAACTGAAAATATTATCCAAATAATACATTAAAAAATCATATTTCTTGTATATTTTGGTGCTATAATAGAAGAGAAATGGACAGATTCTGTTTTGATCAGATGTGTTTTAATGTTATTTTTTTAGGATTTATCAATGCCTTGTTTGGGTGATGAATGATGAACTGAAATTGTATGTTTGCTCATTACTATATTTATTAATTGAACCAATTCATAGTTTACAACACTGAGGTTATAATATGATTTTTGGCCATGTCTAAAAGCAAATGAATGGTGAAATGATATCAAAGCCAAGCTTTTTAACTATTCATGTATGTAGTTTTAAACGTCTATGCACATAAACACAAGAAGCCTGATCATCAGCAGTGAACCTGTAAGAAAAACCCTCCTGTATTAAAAAAAACTAACAAACCTAAAACTGAGTAAAAAGGTAGATGTGTACCATTTCATCTGCACCCTTAGTTGACTGAAACTGCTTATGTGCAAATTAAAGCTTAAACAAACCACTGAAAAAGAGGCAACTGCATGTTTGGAAAAATATTAGTAATCTGATTAGGATGAATTTGAGCAGGTTATTCAGTTATGATTAATTTACACATGGAATAGATTATTCATGACATCATGGAACCAAAATATTTTAAACACAATGTATGAGAGCTTTTTGTAAGTTGGAGAGTCAACCCTAAATGGTGTAGATATTTTATTTATTCTAACTTGCCTTGAATAGCCCCCAAAACTAAGACATTCAGTTCCTATTCAGTTCCTCCCATTTTTTTTTCTATAAAGATCTGTCTGTTGAGTGATTAGATGATCAAATAATAAGCATTCTTAGGTTAAAGATCAGATTTCACTGGATTAGTTTAAAAAGTAAAATTTATCTGGGTGGGTGGGTGTAATTATTATTAATTTGGAAAAACAGAAAACATATGTCACAAAAAAAGCCAACCAGCATGTTAAACAGGTAGTTCATCTTTATATTGTTGCACATTGAAAAAGCCATCCAGCATGTTAAACAGGTAGTTCTTTATACTGTTGCACATTAGCAACGGAGATGGTAATACTGTCATAACTGGGTGTTTAATGCAACAGGTCGCATCATATTAATAACGATCTGGGCATATGCAACAGTGCATATCTTTTGACATAATGAATTTGATGCGCATTGATGCTCCAGGTGGGCTTTCCTTCTCAAAAAACTCACCTATGTAACCTGATCCTGTGCAGCATATGTCGTGTCGCCACCAGAGCTAACCAAGGTAAAAAGGTGTCATCTGACTAGAAAATATATGGCAATAACCTGATCTATATTTATTCTCTGATCTAAATCTAAAGGGGTGAATTTGGATTTAGACAATCCATGATTTCTGAATCTGCTTGTTTGTTATCAGATTTATGTTAACCCAGAGGGATCCTGTTTAATTTTGCTTTCAAAGAGTAAAACCTGGAAGTTACAGGTCTAACTGGTTGAACTGTAAAGTGCCTTGAGATGACATGTGTTGTGAATTTGGCGCTATATAAATAAACTGAATTGAAATTGAATTAACTCCCCTAGTAGCCATAAATTACGTGGTGTTGCTTCAACTGTGTCATTAAATAAAAATGTTAGTTCACCAATTACTAAGGTCAATACCAGAAAATATGTTTCAGGCAGAACCACTATAACATTTAACAAGCTATTAACCTATTTGTTTAAAAAAAAACACAATTCTCCTTTCCTTACCTGATTACATAATAATGCAAATCAATTGTGTTCTTTTTTTCATTTCAACTTTCAGACCGAAACAACTAGTTTAACATCTATGTGCTCAGCCACATTATATCAGTAAAATTTTATTGCTAGTTTAATATTTTTGATACAGTTTTAAGATAAGAAACACAAAACCAGCTAATTCTAGCACTTTAAGTAATATTTGCAAATTTCTGGAGAATCTCCTCTAAAGTATTGTCGATTATGACCGCTTATTATTATTAACAGAAAATGCTTTCATTTCATCGGCTTACAAATCAGATAAGAAAGCAAATTAGTTACAGAGCAGTGATGAACAAAAATAATAATTAAAGGTGAGAGCTAAAAGTTTGATCTGCTTCTGGTCATTAAATGACACACCGACACTCGCCCATTCTTGCTCAGTACTTTTTGCCAGCTGGTTTCCAGGTTCCTCAATGCTAATTCCAACCAAAGGTTCTCTGATGTAAGATTTAATCTAATACCTCTATAAAATAATTATTTCTGTGTTATATATTTTTGACAATCCTACTTTTATTCTACATTACTCTGGACATTTTCTAAATGTATAATTTTAAAAATTAGCTATACTTTTAAATAAAAAAATAGGACATTGGAATAAAAGGAAGGCCAATAATTTAAACTGAAAATACAATCCAGTCAAAGTAATATGAAAATAATACAAAAACTGGATCAAAATTCAAATAGAAGAAATTGGTTTAAAGACCATACAGTATTTGTTTATGGCTAATAAGGAGGTTTTTCTGCTTTACAGCAGCAAAGCATTGCATATTTTAAAATCTGCAAAACTAAAACTTTGGTAAATCACTTAAATCTGCTGAGTTTTAAGTAGATCCACTAACAGCTGGTCAGTTAATCTGAGTGCTTTTGGTTAAAAGCCATCCAGCAAGTTTTAATCACACCATACTGTATGGCCAAATAAGGATGCTTTACTTTAACACCAAGCTAAAATGAATTGTAGCAATTCATTTGAGTTGTAACAAAAGTATGGATTGCTTTTTCAAAGTAATATTTCGACAAGGAGCTTTTGTTAAGAAAAGAACCAAAATAAAATTCTGAATAAAAAGACCAACATTTCAGAAGTAGCTTAACTTACAATCTTATGCTTCCTACTGAGTAAAACAAAACAAAAAAACATTATGTCATTAGGGCAATCCATTGGCTGCCATTTAGAAAGTCTTTGCCGAAACATTTACTTTATTGCCAAGATAGTACTTAGTTATCTGCTAATAACATAATTGGCAGTCTTGTTAAAGTACATGTAGAAAATTTAAAATGTAAATTGCAATATTGCAAAGGTTTATAGAAAGATGTGTGTCTGCAGTTGTATGGATATACACTATATTGCCAAAAGTATTTGCTCACCTGCCTTGACTCACATATGAGCTTAAGTGACATCCCGTTCCTAATCCATAGGGTTCAATATGACGTCGGTCCACCCTTTGCAGCTAGAACAGCTTCAACTCTTCTGGGAAGGCTGTCCACAAGGTTTAGGAGTGTGTTTATGGGAATTTTTGACCATTCTTCCAGAAGCGCATTTGTGAGGTCGCACACTGATGTTGGACGAGAAGGCCTGGCTCTCAGTCTCCGCTCTAATTCATCCCAAAGGTGTTCTATCGGGTTGAGGTCAGGACTCTGTGCAGGCCAGTCAAGTTCATCCACACCAGACTCTGTCATCCATGTCTTTATGGACCTTGCTTTGTGCACTGGTGCACAGTCATGTTGGAAGAGGAAGGGGCCAGCTCCAAACTGTTCCCACAAAGTTGGGAGCATGGAATTGTCCAAAATGTCTTGGTATGCTGAAGCATTCAGAGTTCCTTTCACTGGAACTAAGGGGCCAAGCCCAGCTCCTGAAAAACAACCTCACACCATAATCCCCCCTCCACCAAACTTTACACTTGGCACAATGCAGTCAGACAAGTACCGTTCTCCTGGCAACCGCCAAACCCAGACCCGTCCATCAGATTGCCAGATGGAGAAGCGCGATTCGTCACTCCAGAGAACGCGTCTCCACTGCTCTAGAGTCCAGTGGCGGAGTGCTTTACACCACCGCATCCGACGCTTTGCATTGCACTTGGTGATGTATGGCTTGGATGCAGCTGCTCGACCATGGAAACCCATTCCATGAAGCTCTCTGCGCACTGTTCTTGAGCTAATCTGAAGGCCACATGAAGTTTGGAGGTCTGTAGTGATTGACTCTGCAGAAAGTTGGCGACCTCTTCGCACTATGCGCGTCAGCATCCGCTGACCCCGCTCCGTCAGTTTACGTGGCCTACCACTTCGTGGCTGAGTTGCTGTCGTTCCCAAACACTTCCATTTTCTTATAATACAGCTGACAGTTGACTGTGGAATATTTAGGAGCGAGGAAATTTCACGACTGGATTTGTTGCACAGGTGGCATCCTATCACAGTTCCACGCTGGAATTCACTGAGCTCCTGAGAGCGACCCATTCTTTCACAAATGTTTGTAAAAACAGTCTGCATGCCTAGGTGCTTGAATTTATACACCTGTGGCCATGGAAGTGATTGGAACACCTGATTCCAATAATTTGGATGGGTGAGCAAATACTTTTGGCAATATAGTGTACCTGCAATGGAAGAGTGGAGCAATAATTTCTATCCTTGAAAGCAATTTAAGAAGTTCTCAGCCTTGTCTTCCTTGTTAAACATTTCTCACTATGTGAGCATGTACTGTTTTTTTTACCTAACATTACTTCCTCCGTGGTGTTGGATTGTTTCCATTTGCACCCTGCCTTTAGAGCTGGTGCATTTCTCATTATTACATTCAGAGACTCATTCAGTATCACGAGTCTTGCCACAGCACACATTTCCTCTGCTAAACGGGTGAGAGACAGGCAAAACATTGTATAAAGATACTGAAGTCCATCTCTCATGGCATATTTGATTTTGCATATATATGCAGTACGTCTTTAAAAAACAATTTACTTTTATTTAAAAGTAAATTGTAGCAGTAAGCTACACTACCTCATATGTCATTTTTATGCTTTTCTTAAAGGAATGTTATGCCATAGATAACGTATTCAACTTATTCATGTTACAGCAGATATATAATGTCCTGACAAAGTAGCTATCAGCTGCTTTGATTACTCTTATCTGTTTTATGTTTTGTTTTTTTTTACACTTAAATGCTTGGAATCGTCAATTGTTGATAACAACAAAGAACCAGAGTAAAGAAAAATTTTTGTTTTTAAACAGTTTTTCAACCCTTTTGTTTAACTGGGGTCATAATCACTCGAAACTGACTTTAGAAGCAGAACAAAAAACCCTAAATAATATCGTTTTCAACTTAAAATTTTCCAAAATTTACCCCAAAGTTGGAGAAAGGGTTTTGTTTATTTTTCTTCCCATGTAAGCTGTCATTTTAACAGCCAATTACACAATATAAACTTTTTATTTTAGACTCCCTTTTTAACGACTTAGAAAGACCTCAAGCTTATGCTGGAGTTTTATTAGCTGATTTTTCATCTGTATTCAATACCATGCAACCATCCTTTGCTTCGGAGCCTTTTGAATTGAATCTGCCTCACCGGCTAGTCTTATGGATTTCAACTTGTCGATGAGGGAACTTTGAGTCTTTGTTAATAACTGCCTGTCAGATTGTGTCTCTGTATCAACAGGTTCGCCTCAGTGTTGTGTTTTATCTCCTCTTCTTTATATTTTGCAGCGAAATTAATATAAAATTAATCTTAAACACAGTTATCTTGTGAATTGTTCAGATTACACTGCATTGTTAACCCTTCTCAGCATTCCAGAATCAGAACGGCACTCTCTGGTTTTATTTCTTGGTGAGACAGACATTTTAGACCTAAATGTCAAATGTATGACCTAAATGTCAAAAAAACAGCAGGACAAAATTTTGATTCAAGACATAAAAAAGGATTTGGCCACCGAGAGCATTATTCATAGCGAAGGCGTGGAGCTTGTCTACTCTTATAAGTATCTTGGCACAATTTTTGACAACCAGCTTAAATTTGAGATTAATACTGCAGCTGTTCTGAAACAAGCTCAAAAAAGAATGTAGTTTTTGAGAAAACAAAAGTCTTTTTCAGAAAGTCCAATTATCATGGGTAGGTTTTATGCGGCTTTCATTGTTAACCCTCCTGTGTTTAAAAAAAAAACAGTCTGCATCGTGTCTTTAAAATCATAGGAGTGAACCGGAGCAAAAAAAAGCTAAAGTGATTCTCTCTTTATCAGAACATGTTCTCAAAAATGAATTCTCATTGTTGCCTTCAGGACTGTAAAACAAATCGCTATTCAAATTTTTTTATACCAACATTCATTCGACTTTCAAACTCTATGTTGGCTGGTGTGTTTAAAAAAAAGATAAGTGTGTTATCTTTTTTTACCATCTTGGTGTTTTTATTATTATTGCTAACTTTTGTTTTCAAGCTCCCTGTCACATTTTTTTTCTGTTTAATCGTCTTATTTTTCTGTTATTACATGTTTATTTTCTGTTGTTTTTTTGTCTCCTGTACTGCTCAAACAAATTGCCCCTGGTGGGATTAATAAACTGTTTTGCCCAAAGACACAACAATTGAGTTGGATGGAGCAATAACTCAATTGGGCGACCCTTGGGTTGCAGGAAAAACCTCTGCATCCTACACAACTGTAAAATTACTTGTATTTAATGCTGCTTAGAGCCTATACAGGTGCTGCAGATGATTGACATGCAGTACACCCACTAAACACCACAGCTGTTCAATTGCTCGTTAATGCAAATTTCTAATTAGCCAATTCCATGGCAGTAACTCAATGCATTTAGGCCTGTAGACGTGTCATGACCATTTACCAGTTTAGACTGAGCATCCGATTTTGAACGTGGTGTTTTTTTTTTGTTTTTTTTTTGTATTGCCAGACAGGCTGGTTGGAGTATTTCAGAAACTGCTAATCTACTGGTTCTTCACCACAACCATTGCTAGGGTTTACAAAGAATGGTCTGAAAAAGAGAAAATATCCATTGAGCTACACTTCTGTTGGTGCAAATGCCTTGCTGATGCCAGAAGTAAAAGGACTGATTAGAGTTGATAGAAAGGAAACAGTGACTCAAATAACAACTCATTACACCCAAGGCATGCAGAACAGAGTCTCTGAAAGCACAACACAAACCTTGAGGAAAATGAGCTATAGTAGGAGAAGATCACACCAGATGCCAGTCCTGTTAAGCCGGACATACACTGTGTGATTTTTTTCAGTCGCCGCACACAGCTACAGCTTACTGTGTGAGGTCACGGCGCACGATGAATGTTCTCACACTTGGCGACCTGATGCTCTTATGCATTATACCTGCTCACACTGCACGTCTGAAAACCACATCGGACTCAGCTCCACAGTGAGATGGCGCTACGCAGACTCTTCGTACTGTATCCGGAAGCCAAGCGAGTAGAAGAGGAATATGAAGCTCACTAGAGAGAAACGCGCTGCTTTGGCAATTTTTGCAATTTTGTGCTGAAAGCTTTAAAAAGAAAAGGCGACAACGTATTTGAACAAAGACATGGCTGAGCAAACGTGGCTATTACGGTCTGTCAATTTTACAGAAATAACCTCATTTCACTCACACCCCCACCAAGCTTCTGTATTTTTTTATGTGAGGGGAAGAAGAACAAAACTTGTTTGCGCATGCCCACTGAGCGATTTGCCCACAACGGCCGACTGAATTTCAAAGATGTTTGAGTTTCTCCCAACCTCACGATTCCTGATCGGGAAGGAGGTGGTCGTGAGTGGCTGATTACCCCTCTTTACCCCTTGGCCCGAATGAAAAATTCTAGCACGACTGGAAAGTCGATCTGAAAAGGGAAAAAGATTGTACAGTATCTCAGAACATGACACTGCAGCTACAATTCAAACAAGCTCAAGAGAACTTTAAAAAAACTTTTCCAGGTCTGATGAATCTTGATTTCTGCTGCCACTTTGGGACGGAAGGGTCAGAATTTGGCTTTTAGCAGCATGAAAGCCTGGATCCATCCTGCCTTGAATCAATGACAAAGGCTTGTAGGGGTGGTGTAGTGGTGTGGGGGATATTTTTTGCCACACTTTGGGCCCCTTAACACCAATTTAGCAACAAATAAATGAGGCATTTGTTGCTGACAATGTCCTTATGACTACAGTGTACCAATATTCTGACAGCTACTTCCAGCTGGATAATGCGCCATGTTATAAAGTGAATCATCTCAGACTAATTTCTTGAAACTTTTCCACTTAAGTAATTCTGAATAGAGCATATTGACAGACAACATTTTATTTATTTAATCTTAAATGCAATTTTTTTTTAAATAATTACTGCTCTAAATATGTTGCTCCGTCAGCTAAAGATCTGTTTTGGTCTCTATACTGCAGCTAATGATTGATTACTAAATTAGTTGACGATTATTTCAATAATCAATTAATCATGATAATTCTGATTGTTTCAGCTAGTTTGAACGATGTTTAAATTTGGCAAATGGTCAACCAGAAAGACACCACATTACTCCATTAACATATGTGCGAACGGACTGTTCACTCTTTGCCGAGAAAGAAAAAAATAAGCTGGTAGATGAAGAAATTGTTATCATGACTCAACTTGAACATCAGATTCAGAGTTGAGCTTTTAACTTTGCTTCTTCATTCATTTTTCAACCCTCTTTCAACTGTGAATTAATCAGCATTGCTTGGATGTTGGAAAAATGTTATTTTCCAACAGAAATAGGCTATATCAGCAAAATTTTAAAAGGCATGTTTGTGAAAATTATGCTTTTTAGACATACAACTCAAAAATGGTTGACATTTAAACACTTAATCCATGAAGAGTTAACAACACAATTTAAACTGTTTAGTGTTCAATGTTGTTTTGATGTTGAATCAAGGTTTCCCTTAAACGGACATTTTATCAACAACTTTAAAACATTTAAAGTCAGTCGAATGCAACATAATCAGGCAGATGGTGACTGAATCAACTTCAAACTGGCATACGAATGAAAGGATAAATCTTTTTGCTGTTACTTGTAAGCAAGCTATTGATTGAGCTTCCTGTAAAAATCCATTATCTATTTCAAACTGTGACACTTAATCAAAACTCTAATCCAATCTCTTAATTTTTATAGGTTAGCAGCTTTATAATAAAAAGCCCAAAATATGTCTAAATACACTTTTCCTATTACACAATGTATGATGAGACTTAGATTAAGCATAGGAGCAAAAAGACTTTGAACGGTCCTTTAAGCATGGAATTATTCTCTATAATGTGGAGTGATAGGTGGACATAAGTAGAATAATACAAAATACTGTTTAAACTTAATAGTGACTGAAGTGGAATTTTGCTTTAAAGGCAAGCTTTAAAGTAAACTGTTAAAATCTTAACTAAAACCTTGAGAGCTTATAATGCGACTAAAGTATGACTCCATATTCAGAAATGGAGTCAGAGCAGCAGCAGACCCATTTATTCAATAACCCAACATGCCATTTACCCAGGTGATGGTGGACCATCATTGTCATTAACAGACTGAACTTCAAAGGCTTTCCTTATGTAATGGAAATGCTGAAAGCTTTTGTTGTAAAGCCTTCAAATGTTTGCACCAGCGAAATATTTCCACCTATATTAGTTCAAATACACACTAAACAGGTTGAGTCATTTGATCATTGTCAGTGATGCAAAAATGCAAATATACTAAGAAATTTGTTAAAAAGCTGATTAAGGACAACATTATAGACATTTTGGAGCAGCTATCTTAACACCAGGTTTTAGTGGAAAAGCTGAGGTCAAAACTGAAAACGAAATGTGTGACAAACTTTACTCAGCTACACCAGTTCTATCAGGAGGAATTTTTCTAACAAGCTTAGTAAAGTGAGTTTATGAAAGTATATAGTGGCTTGTTTTGAAAATATAAAAATGTATTTAGGCATCAGTTTTTGATTTCATCCTGCAGCTCCTGGCAGTTATTTTTGCAATGTTTTTTTGCACAACAGTGGTTGAGATCAATGAATAATAACTCACATAATCTTACCTTACATGCAAATTACCTTTTAATATGCAAGTTCAATGAAACAGAGTCACAAATTAGGGACATTTCTGAGATGGCTTTCTAAGTGGTGTCTTATAACTAATTTAATCACTTAGTGTCGGAAATGAAGTTGCTCATAAGAGGAGACAACAGTGGAAGCTGATTTAATACAAACCTTGGAGAAAAACATGATGAAAAGAGATGACAAGATTACACTCAGATGCTACATTGTTCTACAAAAGTATTAAAGGTTTTAAATTTTTTTTACAGATTTGTCAGATTTTGTTCATTAACTTTAAAATGTGATTTTCAGCTGATTTTTATTCACAAATGAAAACTATGTTGGCCTGAACCTCCACTTTTACCTTCTACCTTTGTTTTTTGAAGTGTGACTTGTCTTGACTTTTCTAGAGAGGAAAATATTTGAAAAGTAGTTCTAGTTTTGTTTTGCAAAAAAAAAATAAATAAAAAAAATAAATAAAAACGAAGTGAGTCTTTGTTTGGAAATCCAGCATTTTTAATATGCACAATGGTGAACCTTTAAATTGTGGTTTTGGCTTTATATTTTGGCTTGCTGGAAGCTCAGCCTCCATTCCAGTCTTAAGCAGGTTTTCCTCCTCAATTTCCCTTTATTAAAGTAAAAGTCTGGTCATATTCAGAATTCAAACTTCTCAAAGTACTGTTCAATACAATATGTGTTTTTAATTAAGAGTAATTTTCATTTCAATGTGCTTTACTGGAGGCATCCACATCCATGTTTGTCAAAGAACACTGCTTCCACCTACCGGTTTGTGACGTCACAGTGCGATATCGGCTATTGATCAAGACCCAGTACTCAATCTGGTGTTTGTCAACGCGCTATTATCCACGTCATCTTGAAAACATTCTTCTTCCAAATGTTGGCTACATATTACGTGTTTTTTTTTTCTGGCCAGAAGTTCGATGGCAATTTCTCCCGCTTCAAGTTGGCAATCCAACGATGAACCCGTCCGTGGTGCATCATGAATCGGAATGGTGAAATAACAAATTTTTATTTTCACTTTTACCTGATGCATAACAAACATCCAACTGCCATGCATATGTGGGCATTATAACTTTAACAATAGCTCTCGAAACAGCGAATTTTCAATGGTGAGGTCCTCTCGTAATATTAGATAATTCTTGTTGATTGCAGGTCTGTATAATAGTTCTCATTGATTTTGCTTGTAAAGCGGGGAGAATGGAGCTAGGCTTACCGCACCGTGACGTCACTGCCGGAAGTTGTCAGGAGGGAGGTGTTACTATATTTGGGCATAAATGGCCGCTCCCTGACTCCCAAATTTTTAATGATCCATTGATTATTCCTTGCTGACCGGACTTTTCCTTTGAGCTTCATTCAACTTCCCATCAACAGTGAACAGTTGCCCTGGTTCCTGGAATCTCATCCCACGTAGTGCTTTGTTTGTAGGTCCAAAAGATACATAGGATCACAGGCATCATTTTCTAAAGGACTCCCACCAACTTTTGCGTGGCAGGAACAGTCCCCTCCAGTCCCTTTCCGCTCATTAACTTTAGCCAACAGTAACTCAGGTTGGGTGCAGGAGTCTATGTTCAAAGGGTTTTGAGTCAGTGTTTCTTTTTCTTCTCTCCCACTGCTCCCAAGTCCCGCCCATCGGTGAAAAAATCATCAGATCTGTCACTTTAAGACATAATATGATTTGCATTCACTATTCACTGCGTGCATAGTAGCTGGTTAGAAGGGAGACACGCAGAGTGAATTTTAACCAGCAGCTAGTTCGATATAAGTTAGGAGACGGGTTGGTCAAAAAATTTAAACACAGCGTTTAAATGTGTTCTTTTTTTTTTTTTACGGTGTCCTGTCTCGCAATGTGGCAATAAGAATAACGGTCTTGATGCCAAAAAGATCTCAAGAGATTTTACTTTCACAAGTGGAGTAGTACGGCTAACGCCATAGTGTTCCACTTGATTTATGCATATAAATAGCTTTATTATAATTATGCAGGGAGTTTTACAGATTATATGGACACTGAAAAAAGGAGAAAAGATGAAAGAAAGAGGAAATAAAAGGGAGATAACGATAAAACGTCTTCAGTGTGCTTCATCACCTGCAAAGAGGTGTAAATAGAACAGCAATACCAACGAACATGGTACGAGACATAAAATAAAGTAACACCTAGATACCATCACTGAAGCACAAGTACAGGTGCTGGTCATAAAATTAGAATATCATGAAAAAGTAGATTGATTTCAGTAATTCCATTTAAAAAGTGAAACTTGTATATTATATTCATACATTACATACAAACTCATATATTTCAGATGTTTATTTTGTTTAATTGTGATGATTACAAATGACAACAAATGAAAATCTCAAATTCATCATATCAGAAAATTAGAATATTACTGAAGACCAATAAAAACAAAGGATTTATAGGAATGTTGGCCAACTGAAAAGTATGAACATGAAAAGTATGAGCATGTACAGCACTCAGTATTTAGTTGGGCCTCCTTTGGCCTGTATTACTGCAGCAATGCGGCGTGGCATGGAGTCGATCAGTCTGTGGCACTGCTCAGGTGTTATGATAGCCCAGGTTGCTCTAATAGTGGCTTTTAGCTCTTCTGAATTGTTGGGTCTGGTGTATTGCATCTTCTTCTTCACAATACCCCATAGATTTTCTATGGGGTTAAGGTCAGGAGAGTTTGCTGGCCAATTAAGAACAGGGATACCATGGTCCTTCAATCAGGTACTGGTAGCTTTGGCACTGTGTGCAGGTGCCAAGTCCTGTTGGAAAATGAAATCTGCATCTCCAAAAAGTTGGTCAGCTGCAGGAAGCATGAAGTGCTCTAAAACTTCCTGGTATGTGGCTGCGTTGACCCTGGACCTCAGAAAACACAATGGACCAACACCAGCAGATGACATGGCACCCCAAACCATCACTGACTGTGGAAACTTTACACTGGACTTCAAGCAACGTGGATGAAGTGCCTCTCTTCTTTTCCTCCAGACTCTGGGACCTTGATTTCCAAAGGAAATGCAAAATTTACTTTCATCAGAGAACATGACTTTGGACCACTCACCAGCAGTCCAGTCCTGTTTCTCTTTAGCCCAGGCAAGACGCTTCTGACGCTGTCTGTGGTTCAAGAGTGGCTTGACACAAGGAATGCGACAGCAGAAACCCATGTCTTTCATACGTCTGTGTGTGGTGGTTCTTGAAGCACTCACTCCAGCTGCAGTCCACTCTTTGTGAATCTCCCCCACATTTTTGAATGGGTTTTGTTTCACAATCCTCTCCAGGGTGCGGTTATCTCTCTTGCTTGTACACTTTTTTCGACCACATCTTTTCCTTCCCTTCGCCTCTCTATTAATGTGCTTGGACACTGAGCTCTGTGAACAGCCAGCCTCTTTAGCGATGACCTTTTGTGTCTTGCCCTCCTTGTGCAAGGTGTCGATGGTCGTCTTTTGGACAACTGTCAAGTCAGCAGTCTTCCCCATGATTGTGTAGCCTATAGAACTAGACTGAAAGACCATTTAAAGGCTTTTGCAGGTGGTTTGAGTTAATTAGCTGATTAGAGTGTGGCACCAGGGGCCATCAATTTTGAACCTTTTCACAATATTCTAATTTTCTGATATGATGAATTTGAGATTTTCATTTGTTGTCATTTGTAATCATCAAAATTAAACAAAATAAACATCTGAAATATATGAGTTTGTATGTAATGTATGAATATAATATACAAGTTTCACTTTTTAAATGGAATTACTGAAATCAATCTACTTTTTCATGATATTCTAATTTTATGACCAGCACCTGTAGTATTATTCAAACTGACATGCACTCTGTGGTACCTGCAGATAAGAACATGGGCTTTCTGTATGTGTGTGTAATATGTTTTTCTTTACTAGTTAAAAAAGCTGTGCTTCTTAGAGGACCATGACTCATAGTTACAGGTTAAAATGAACACATATCTGTTGTTTTCTTATTGAACAGACCGAATCAGGTGGCAGAGCTACAAGGCCTACCTTCTTGACCATAGCTGTGGAAACAGCAAAAAGGCCCATATCTACTAAAGGTTTTCCAATTTATTTAAATATGCAACACCCAGTTAGGAGGTGTGTCTTCAGAAGTCTCAAGCTGCAATAGCCTTCCTTTCTTAGCCATACCACAGCACTTCCATATAAGTTGATGGTAGGCCATCTCAGGTCATGATAGGTCAAGGAACGAAAAAGTCCCTTTGGCGGACTTGCTACTATACATATGCTTAACCAGTAACAGAAAATTATAAATAAAAATAAATAATTAATCTTCAATAATATAGTTTGTGCAATCTGTGTAATCCATTCAAAATTTTGGGGTGCGAACAGTTCTTGTGTTGAGGTCAGCCGTCATGGCATTAGCCTTTATGTTGGTTGGTTATTTTTTGTGCTTTAAGATATTGTGAGGGATCAGACAGAAGGAGGTTGTGGGACAAACAGTTCAACAAACATAGTTCCTTTGTTGTTTTTTAACACTATTAACAATCTAAAACTTTTAACACTAGGTCTCTCTGTTGAATCTGTTCAATTAGTAGAAAAACACTTCAATTAGTGGAGACATTTTGAGCCGCCGTAAGTTTGTTAATATTCTTTGTATCACCTAAGGGGTAACCCCCTTGTGCTGAAAACCCAGTGACGCCTCTGATCGGATGTAAATTATATTGTAATAAGTGGCTTCTAAGTTATTTGGATTTGTGATATTGCTTCTTACTCAATATAGCCTGACAATTGTATATTCCATGGCAAAGTACTGCAAATGTCATGCTGTTTGTTTTTACTATCTTCCAGATCCCGAGTCACATCTCAGCCTTGGGATGTTGGATAACAACTGTTCTTTCGATCCAATGCCTGGGATCGATGAAAGGTTTTGTCCTACAGGACAGGAGTGCATCAATATGACCTCCGGCATGAATATCAGCCAAACTGGTATGGATGATGCATGTTTGACAGAGGAAGGATATCTGGAAAAATATCTGGGCCCTCGACGATCACCTGTGTTCCTGCCTGTCTGCCTCATTTATCTTCTCATCTTTTTGATTGGCGTTGTGGGGAATGTGCTAACATGCACAGTTATTTCACGCAATAAGGTCATGTGGACACCAACAAACTACTACTTGTTCAGCTTGGCCATTTCAGACCTGTTAGTGCTACTGCTTGGTATGCCACTGGAGCTGTATGAACTTTGGCAAAACTACCCATTTCTCTTAGGAAAGGGAGGCTGCTACTTCAAAACGTTCCTTTTCGAGATGGTCTGCTTGGCCTCCATTCTTAATGTAACTGCCTTGAGCATTGAGCGCTACATTGCCGTGGTGCACCCACTGAGGGCAAAGTATGTTGTGACACGTACTCATGCCAAGAAGGTCATCCTCACTGTGTGGGGCATATCGGTGCTGTGTGCTGTGCCTAACACGAGTCTGCATGGGATCATAACCCTTCAGATTCATTCAACTGGTCCTTCTGGTAACATAAACCTTGAGATTCCCGACTCGGCTATCTGTACTTTAGTGAAATCACGTTGGATGTACAACCTCACCATCCAGCTCACCACCTTTGTGTTTTTCATTTTGCCCATGATCACAATCAGTGTTCTCTACATGTTGATTGGGCTGCAGTTGAAGCGTGAAAAGATGCGGCAGAGGCTGGAGGCCAACTCTGGCTTCGGAAGTGACAGCTTTTGTAACATCCGTACCCAGCAGCAGAAGGCAAGACGCCGACAGGTCACAAAAATGTTGTGTGAGTTAACATTTTTACATTTTCAGCTTTCTAAAAATAGAATTTTCATTCTTATAAAATGATGTATATAGTTACATCAAGATAACTTCACTAAAGGCAGATTTTATTTGTTCTTTTCAACAGCCAACAGCAGCTAAAAGTCCATTTTAAATTCTCCTTTTAAAACTCCAAGGAGGAAAGCCTTCATTCATTTTTCAAACATTTTAAACATAAGAGGTCAATAACCATTGTTTTCAGAATCCAAGGTGTACAAATTAATCAAATAAAATCACAGATGCAGAAAGACCAAACGCTGGGATTCAAACTTGGACCAATTAGCTGCAAAGCTTAAGTGTTACCAACTGCATCACCATGAGGGATCAACTTAAAAAATCAATATATTCATAAGCCTAATATTATTTCTCTTGGGCTTTACCCGTCTTTTTTGTATTCATATTGCAAAACTATACCTTAGAGTATAAAGTGCTTTATAAGTATAATTAGAATATTGCAGTGATATTTTCATTATTTCAAAGCCAAAATGTTTACACAAGGAGAAGTTTATATAGATGAAACATCTAAGCGGTCTGGTATTTTGCTAGACACATTAAGGATGACAGCTTGAAAAATCCTTATTCTATTGTTACTCAGGTATTGGTTCTAAATGCTTTCCAATCCTGATGCATATTTAATCCTTTTGCAGAGCTCTTGCATGAGAGCTTCTCTTAAACCACAGGAGGACCTGAGTAGGAGCTCTGGGGGCCTCACAACAGGGATAAAGTACACACTTCATGCACTTTCTGTTATTAGATATCTTTTATCCTGATGTGCAGGATTAAAACAAATCTGAGGCTCCAGGATAACTAATAACCTAATTCATAATGGAAGGAAGGCCCTCAGAGGGGCTGTTTAGTTCAGGCAAAATATGCTGGCAGTTATTGACTTCCTTTTGAGTTCCTGACCACAACATCTAATTCCCTTCCTTTTCCCTTTCTTTAAGTTGTATTAGTGGTGGTTTTTGGAATCTGCTGGGCCCCGTTTCACACGGATCGCCTCATGTGGAGTTTCATCAGTGACTGGACCGATAGCCATCACGAAATCTTTGAGTATGTACACATCATCTCCGGCGTGTTTTTCTACCTCAGCTCAGCAGTCAACCCAATCCTTTACAACCTCATGTCCACACGCTTTAGAGAAATGTTCAAAGAAGTCATGTGCCATCGGCCACATCACATCAGCCCAAGAAAACACTCTCTGAGTGTGACCAGAGTGACACTCCGCAGCACACTAAGTGACGCACCTCTCAGCAACGGAACCACTGTTGCTGAGGCTGACATTGTGGCAGATGGCGAAGGAAAACTAAAAGATGAGACCTGTTTTTCGTGTTAAAGAAAAAAACTTGGGACATGTGAAAGAGGTGGAATTGTTGTAAAGTCTGTTATTTGAAAGTATCTGCTTGTTGCTATGCTTGCTGTTCCATAATGTCATCTGCCTTCTGCAGAAGATTCTACACAGGTATGTCAAGAAAATACCTGTGCAGAAGAATTACGTTAAAGCAGAACACTTCAGTTATGTGGAAGGTTGCATATAAAAAAGTAAGTAATCCATTTATTATCTAGTATGAGATCTAACAATTTTTCTTAATACATTGTGTTATATTATTTAAATAGCTATTAAAGCTTGATGACTTGATGGGACATGAATGTATTTAAGGGTGTCTACTTTAGTTCCACAGTCATGCATGTCTAAACTATAATCTGTTGCTTGGTGTTTTCAAAGAATTGGTCCTTTAATTTCAAACCAGTTATATTTCAGAACTTGGAAGCAGTTTAAAGGTTTGTCCTAAATTATTAAAGTGGAGGTAGGATATTCACCACACAACCTTTCAGGAGAACTCCCATTAGAAAAAACTGAACTATGTTTTGGGGACTGTGATGAATGTTTAAGACTGATACTTATTGAAAGTGCTGTGCACAGAATTTTTGAAAAATGGGGCAGGTAAAAAAAGGGCATATATAATGTGTCTGCACCACTCTTGAGGGCACTCCAGCAGATGTTTTGGCCCCCTAGAGGGCAGTTTAACTTGTGTTTTGGCTCCCAAGAGGGCACGTTAGTGCACATTTTGGCTCCCGGGAGGGGACTTTAGTGCTATTTAGTGCCACTTAGTGCCATTTTTCAACAATTAACCCCCCCCACCCCCCACCCCCACCCCACCCCACCCGTCCCAAAGCGCCTCTTTGAACATCTTACATGTACACTTTCACAAATTGTGTGGTCCAACAATTGCTACGACTTCTCCAAATAGTGCAGTGTCTTTTTTCTGTATGTTTAGAATTTGGATGTATTTTAGAAAACTGCTATACATGGATAAAGAAAAAAAAGCAGCCATGAAGACTTAGTAGCAGGTGTTTTGAAAAAAACGTGTGTTACTGTGTAAGTTTACCAAATCTGTGCTTGTATCTGGTTTGTTTTTGATTTAAGAAGGTGTTGTCTGATGTTGTGTTTTTTATTCATTTTTATGATACTTTCATGCCTTATTACTGTATGTATGTAATAATTTAAAAAAAGTAATAATTCTTAATGAAACTTTAGTGTGTTTCTTTTTTCTACCTTAGTAATGTTCAAAAATAGCACACAATATATTCAATCTTATGGACCCAGTTCCTTAATTCTCAAAGTAAGGTGGGGACTACAGAATAAAAGCCTCTAAAGAGTGAAAAAAAAGTTTATTGAAAAACAAAAATCAGTTGCATGAATGCAGGCCTGTGATGAATGAATGTACTCGCAGTTTTCAGTTTTTAACCTTTGAAAGTTATTTATCTCCTGGGGTTTCATTTATAAAACATGTGTATAATTCATACTAAAAGTGTAAGGCAAACACTCGAAAACTGAGCAAAGCACAGCTTGAATGTTAATGTGTATTTAAATGAGCCAGCTGATTATTGTTATTTAGTGGTTATCGTGGCAACTGCAGAGAGCAGAAAAGAATTTAGTATGGTGTTGATGTTTAAGGTAGAAAGATAAATATATATGGTAGCCACAGTAAATAAAAAAACTAAACAATTAAAAGTGAAAAAAGATTCAAATATGCCTCTGCATGGCTACCCTGAAAGACGCACAGCATTTGTCTGCAGCCTCTGGTGTCTGTTCTGCTTCATTCACTCCTCACTCTGGTTTCTTTTTTGATCAGCAGATTGAGACTTTGATCGAGGCATGGTTCCCTTTTCTTGTGTTCTCGTCATTTTTGCCTTCAGTGCTAATAGGGATTCTTAAGTTTTGATCTGAGCTTGAAGGGAGATTTTGGGTGTGACAGCAAAATCGCTGTTTTAATATATTCCAAATATGTTCGATACCACGATTGTTTTTATGATTCAATGGAGAGTAAAATACAGTCAGGTATTGGCATACAAGGAAAATTATAATTTAATGCCAGTGATGAAACAAGAAGTAATTACATTATTCACCAAACCAGGAAAAGACTAAAGATACACTATATTGCCAAAAGTATTTGCTCACCCATCCAAATTATTGGAATCAGGTGTTCCAATCACTTCCATGGCCACAGGTGTATAAATTCAAGCACCTAGGCATGCAGACTGTTTTTACAAACATTTGTCAAAGAATGGGTCGCTCTCAGGAGCTCAGTGAATTCCAGCGTGGAACTGTGATAGGATGCCACCTGTGCAACAAATCCAGTCGTGAAATTTCCTCGCTCCTAAATATTCCACAGTCAACTGTCAGCTGTATTATAAGAAAATGGAAGTGTTTGGGAACGACAGCAACTCAGCCACGAAGTGGTAGGCCACGTAAACTGACGGAGCGGGGTCAGCGGATGCTGACGCGCATAGTGCGAAGAGGTCGCCAACTTTCTGCAGAGTCAATCACTACAGACCTCCAAACTTCATGTGGCCTTCAGATTAGCTCAAGAACAGTGCGCAGAGAGCTTCATGGAATGGGTTTCCATGGTCGAGCAGCTGCATCCAAGCCATACATCACCAAGTGCAATGCAAAGCGTCGGATGCGGTGGTGTAAAGCACGCCGCCACTGGACTCTAGAGCAGTGGAGACGCGTTCTCTGGAGTGACGAATCGCGCTTCTCCATCTGGCAATCTGATGGACGGGTCTGGGTTTGGCGGTTGCCAGGAGAACGGTACTTGTCTGACTGCATTGTGCCAAGTGTAAAGTTTGGTGGAGGGGGGATTATGGTGTGAGGTTGTTTTTCAGGAGCTGGGCTTGGCCCCTTAGTTCCAGTGAAAGGAACTCTGAATGCTTCAGCATACCAAGACATTTTGGACAATTCCATGCTCCCAACTTTGTGGGAACAGTTTGGAGCTGGCCCCTTCCTCTTCCAACATGACTGTGCACCAGTGCACAAAGCAAGGTCCATAAAGACATGGATGACAGAGTCTGGTGTGGATGAACTTGACTGGCCTGCACAGAGTCCTGACCTCAACCCGATAGAACACCTTTGGGATGAATTAGAGCGGAGACTGAGAGCCAGGCCTTCTCGTCCAACATCAGTGTGCGACCTCACAAATGCGCTTCTGGAAGAATGGTCAAAAATTCCCATAAACACACTCCTAAACCTTGTGGACAGCCTTCCCAGAAGAGTTGAAGCTGTTCTAGCTGCAAAGGGTGGACCGACGTCATATTGAACCCTATGGATTAGGAACGGGATGTCACTTAAGCTCATATGTGAGTCAAGGCAGGTGAGCAAATACTTTTGGCAATATAGTGTATATTCATAATCAAAGGCCAATAACTTTTGGCCGACTGACCCCAACTGTACACTTGACATGATTACTTAATTAGCTGATCACCATTTTAAAGAAATAATCAGTCCTAATAATCTGATAGATTTTTAAACCCCTATTGAAATGCTTTTAACTGTTTTGACTTGGTGAAAGAGAATCACTATGTTTTAGTGAAAGTTTCAACAGGAATTTCAGTAGCCTACTACCTCTGGTTGCATCTCAGGGACCATATATGTCACAGTCGTACCTTGTAAGGGATAGGTGAAGATAGACATACAGTACAAACACACACTAATGTGAACGCAGGACCTGTGAATATAACAACACTTGCTCCTGGGTGCTATTTAGCCATAAGTCACTCATTTCAATTACAAATAAAGTAAGAAACTGACTTCAGTACACAGATGGCAAGAGTAACTCCAGAGTAATCTAGAAAAAATATAAAGATTCTGTCATTTTAATCTAAATGTTTCCAGTCCCAAATAAGTTTTTAAAAAGTCAAGCAGGTTGTTCAGTGATTTTCAGTACAAAAGATTCAAATGTATATTTAAAAAAAAAGAAATAAAGCATCATTACGTCATGTTTATATTGGAATAGTGGAGACAAGTGTTTACTGAAGCAGGTGTAGAGAAAGGCAGAACAGAGGTAAAGAGGTTGATGATTGGCCTCTCTGGTAAAGCATATCTCAAGTTGCTCTCCCATCAAGGTGCAAAGTAAGTCGATAAATGCTCAACCAAAAACAAGGACCTGCAGAAATACCCTTTAATCTTGCTCTCTTAAATCTTTAATTATGCAAAAGCTCAAAGAAGAGCTATGTGAAAGCATAAACAAGCATACAGTTGTTGCAAATTACGAAGTGTTTGATCAACTCTAGTGGGTTTAATGTAGAACAAATGTTGGTTTTTGATCTTCATTGTAGCTTGTATTCTATAGGGCAACTTTGTTAGGTACAATTACAGTTAGACTGGCTTTGTTGGGGCTCTTAAATATAAGGAATGACACGCACTAAGGAAAATTATTTCTAAACAGAACTGAACCAAGTTCAAATGCAGGCTCATCCAGCTCGCTAAAACGTGTGGAGTAAATGCAATGTGATGTGTCAAGTCTTCAATCTTATCGAATCAAAGTAAGGCTGTACTGGAATTAAATGTCAAACTCATGATGGATCCAGAGATCACCTTGCAATCTGTCACATGGAGTATAAGAACTGTAGCCACAATGAGAAGTTTAGACACTTTGGCTTATATATACCATGGTAGATATTTAATTTAACTGAGACAATGGTATTACGAAAAATCAAAGTCAATTTTCCTATTATTTTATATCAACAGAAACCCGTTTGAGTGAGCTGTAATATATGAAGCCCATCCACTCATCTCCATTGTATGTTGTATTCTACTTTGCTCATTTTGAAGATAAATTCTACAAACAAATTAAAACAAAGTCACTATCTCAGATAAGTCATCCGCTAATAAAAAAAAACTATGTAATTTCAGCTGTTTAGTTTGCATGAAGTGACACCCTTCAGCATTTACCTTGGTGGAGAAAAAAAAAAATGATGATACTCTCCTTTTGTTGAGTGCTGGTGTCAGAAGCTTCAGTGCAGAGGAAAAGTAAAGTTAAAACCACAATACCTCGTTTGAAAAAAGCCCCAGAGCATCTGGAAAGTCGTCCCATAACTCCCAAAGAACTGAAGCATGGACATTCTGTCATTCTTCAGATCCTCCCCTGATTCCAAGGCTGCTGCTTGGAGGACAAAGTTGTTGACTGGAGCACTGAGTAAAACCTTTAACTGCCCCACCTAGGCTGCCAAGATAAGCGTTCCAGCCCTGTTCTTCGGTGGGCTTTGGTGCTCCCCAGCCGGTGCATCCTCTTGTCTTCCTGAACAAGATTGAGGCATACCTAAGGGTGGCAGCCAGGCTGTGAAAAAGAGGTTGTCTAGTTGACAAAGCCTGTCCTCTCTAATGGACAACAACAAAAAGCTGAGGTTCATGCAGGTTTGTCAGAGACTTCCTGAGATGAGCAACACACAGGCATTTGAAGCACAGATCACGACCATCCTCTACCTGGAGATGGACCCCATATAAAGTGCATGCCAGCATCCTAATAACAGTTGTGCGAAATGTGGGCAAGCACCACGCAAACTTAGCAAAGATTTCAATAAAACTGAAGAACCAGATAAGAGATCTTGATTAATTGATAATGTGGCCACATATACATGTGTGTATGTGTATATTTTGTGCCTGAATGTAGCCTTCCACTTGCTATTTATTTATATGTTTTTGTGTCATGTGCTTGACTTTGTTTACATTTAATCTCTACTTGCACAGAGAATGAGGAAACACATTCACTCTTTTCACTGCTCCTGGCAGTCAGGAAGGAATGAAACACAACCAAAGTTTATCTTAAAAGAATTTGTAATGGGGTCAAAATAGCTTTAAACTAATTTAGTACAATTGCAATGTGTTCAAATCAATTTACAATGCAAACCAAAAAAGTAATTAAAACATTTTTTTGTTAAAAAAGTTCTACATTTAGTTATTGATTCCTAACCTTTTGTGATTTAGTTAGTAGGTTGCAGACATGAGGAAACTCATCTTAAAGGACTCTTTGGTTTTATTTTATAAATCCAATCTAATGAAGACATGAGGACACAGGTGATGTGGACAGCAATCTGCAAGGTGTTTATCACCAGAGAAGGTTAAGGTTATGATCATCAGGGATAACAAGGAGCTGGAGAAATTCATGTGAGCACGATATTGGGAGAGAAGGTAATATTACCTCACAAATGGAATGGCATAACAACTGAAACGGTTGCACACATTACATTGGTTGTGTTATTAGCTTTCTGCAAAATTTTACATAAAAAGAAATCCAAAAATTTAGAACAGTTCACCTGTGTGTGAACTCCTATTGCAACTTTATCACTGCAGGCTGATTCCCAGCTCACTCTTATTTATCTGTCAGATATCGGTGTGTTCATCTTAAAGGTATAGGGGAGGATGTTCTTTTTCCGGATGGATCATCAAAATAAATGGTTCTCCTAACTGTCAAACATTCTGGCAATATGTTTCCGCGCATGTGCACTTTCAGGTGTACATGCGCGGAAAGTTGAGTTTCTGTTAGTCATTGAAGTTCTCCTTTCTCACCGTGGTTCTGTGAAAATGGCAGAGGGTTGTAAGAGAAAAAAGTGTCTATGAAGTGTATTAGAAGAGGGGAAAGTCCCAGAAGAGAAAAACATGACCGGAGTGTTTTTGGGAGATTCTTTTACGAAATGGCATACACTAAAAGCACAGGTCAGCTTCCCACTTATGACTCGGTCACAAAGTTTCTACTTGAGAGGTATTGTTTGACATGCTATTTGGAGAAATCCATTTCACATCACTGCTAGTAAAACAAGAAGAAATGGGCTTGTGCATGCTCTTGCACAGGTTTAATATGTGTTCCCTCTTGGGAGCAGGTTCTTTTCAAAAATTATATACCTATATACCTATACCATTAACTATAATTTGTCATCATGCTCCAGATTTACCTGTGGAGTACCACAGGGATCAATGCCAGGACCAATTCTCTTTACTATATATATATATATATATATATATATATATATATATATATATATATATATATATATAAATAAATATATATATATAAATAAATAAATATTTATATATATATATATATATATAAATAAATATATATATATATATATAAATAAATAAATAAATATTTATATATATATAAATATTTATATATATATAAATATTTATATATATATATATATATATATATATATATATATATATATATATATATATATATATATATATATATATATATATATATATATATATATATATATAAATATATATTTATTTATTTATTTATTTTTATATATATATTATGCTTCCAATAGGTAGAATCAATGGACAGTATTGGAATAAATTCCACTCTTATGTTGATGATACTAAGCTATATCTGTGTATAAATCCAGATTAAAAGAACCCATTACATAGATTACAGGCATGTCTTGAAGACATAAAAACCAGGATTACTTTCAACTTTCTGCTTCTAAATGCAGAGAAAAAATAAGTTATTGTCTATGGACCAGAGTCTTGAAAAAGAAGCTGATTAGCCAGTCACTTCATTTGCATGGCATTAAACTGATCTTGGATAATAAAGTAAAGAATCTTGGTGTTGTTTTTGATTAGGATCTGATATTTAAATCACATATCAAAGAGGTTGCTAGAATGTCGTGTTTTTTTATCTGCATATTGCAAAAATTAGAAATATCCTGTCCAGGGGTGATGCTAATCCATGCATTTATTACTTGAAGGTTGGACTATTGTAATTCTCCACAAACATGAAGTTCACAAACTATAGTTAAAAGCAGTCAGCTCATCCAAAAGGCTGCATTCAGAGTTCTTATGAAAATTAAAAAGAGAGATAATATTTCTCTCACAATCTTGTTTCTGTTATGTTTTCTAGTTTTATTGGTTTAAATCTTATTTTGTTTCACAAAGGAAATTTGTGTGGGGTACATACTATCGCTGCTACTTAGTCTAAACTATGTGTCACACTGGATTCACACAAAAAAAGCACTGCTTAGACTTAAACTCAACTCTAATTATCCCTTGGTATTACACCTTCAGGGAAATTCTAGGGTACAGAGGGCGGAGTTAAAGCAAGATGCCATTAAAGATAAAATATAAAACAGAATATAAAAAGAGTGTATATAGTACAAAAAAAGCATTAAAAAAAAGTTGTATCCATCCATTTTCTTACACGCTTGTCCCGAGTGGGGTCGCGAGGGGTGCTGGTGCCTATCTCCAGCAGTCAACGGGCGAGAGGCGGAGTCTACCCTGGACAGGCCGCCAGTCCATCGCAGGGCAACACAGAGACACACAGGACAAACAACCATTCATGCACACACTCACACCTAAGGACAATTTAGAGAAGTCAATCAACCTAACAGTCATGTTTTTGGACTGTGGGAGAATTCACGCATGGTTAGGTAGAACATGTAAACTCCATGCTGAAAGACCCCGGGCTGGGAATCGAGCCCAGAACCTTCTTGCTGCAAGGCAGCAGTGCTACCCACTGCGCCACTGAGCAGCCTTAAAAAAAATAAATAAATAAATAAAAATGAAATGTTGTAATGTCCTGTATTAGGTTTCCTTCATATATAAAAATATCTGCACAGTAGAGAGCCAAGGAAAGACTACACAGTAGTTGACTTAGATTATTGCACTTGTACTGCAGAGATGTACTGACCTTAGAAATAAGTCAAAGTAAAAAATCACGCAGGCTACACAGTAGCTGGCATGTGTTATTGCACAGTGAGATAGAAGAATATTGCACATGAGTGGCAATAGGAAATGTTTTGCAGAAGATGTCCAAGGAGGGGAGTGCTGAACCTTGTCCCTCTTCCAATCACCTCCTCCTTCCCCAAAGTGAGGAGTTGTACAGCTTGATGGCTTGGGGAACAGAGGAGGTCAGCAGTCTGCTGGTCCTCCATTTGGGGAGGAGCAATCTCCCACTGACCAGGCTCCTCTAACTGGTGAAGACAGTGTACAGAGGGTGGCTGGCATTGTCCATAATGTAAAGCAGTTTGTTAAGTGTCATTGCCTCTGCCACCGTCCCTAGAGGGTCCAGCTTCTTGCCAATTACAGAGCCAGCTTGCCTAACCAGTTTGTCCAGTCTAGAAGAGTCCTTCTTGGATGTTCTGCTCCACCTGCACACCATAGATGAGCACTTCGCTCTCAATCTCAAGTTTTACTTGTGGTTCCTAGAACTTTGTAAAAGTAGATTAGGAGTAAGATCTTCTAGTTATCAGGCCTCTCTCCTGTGGAGCCAACTACCAGTTCAAGCCCGTGAGGCAGACACCCTTAAACCTTAAAACATTCCTTTTTGATTCAGCTTAGACAGTAGTTACTCAGGTTATCCTGAGCTATCTCTATAGTTATGCTGCTCTAAGCTTAGACTGCTGGAGAACATGGCGACACCTTTTAATCATTCTGCTTCATTCTATCTCTATTCTCATATTCTGCTGTTTGTTTGTTTAATCTGTAACGTTATGTTCTGTCTGATTTTTCTCATTATTGTAGTTTCATCTGGTCTGTTCGTGTTTGGCTGTGAAACCTTCCAAAAGAGAAATGTCAGCTCTTCTGCTGCTATCAACACTTTTGTTTATAGAAGCTTGGCCTGTTTTTCCAGTGTAATCATGTTTCCCTTACTGGGACTAACTGTATATGCTCTCTTTTATCCTCTGACATGGATTCCTTGTTTACCCCTTACACACATAAGTAGAATTGTATCTCTGATAATTCTGTGTTGGTATCGTAACCATACACAAAAGGCTTTATTTAGTAACAAAAATAAGCTTAAAAACAGAAACAACAATTACTATGCAGGCATGACATGGTCATTTTGCTGAAAAACCTTGTATGCAAGTAGAGTGAGCTACTTCATATAAATGTAAAATATATATATATATATACACTATATTGCCAAAAGTATTTGCTCACCCGTCCAAATTATTGGAATCAGGTGTTCCAATCACTTCCATGGCCACAGGTGTATAAATTCAAGCACCTAGGCATGCAGACTGTTTTTACAAACATTTGTGAAAGAATGGGTCGCTCTCAGGAGCTCAGTGAATTCCAGCGTGGAACTGTGATAGGATGCCACCTGTGCAACAAATCCAGTCGAGAAATTTCCTCGCTCCTAAATATTCCACAGTCAACTGTCAGCTGTATTATAAGAAAATGGAAGTGTTTGGGAACGACAGCAACTCAGCCACGAAGTGGTAGGCCACGTAAACTGACGGAGCGGGGTCAGCGGATGCTGAAGCGCATAGTGCGAAGAGGTCGCCAACTTTCTGCAGAGTCAATCACTACAGACCTCCAAACTTCATGTGGCCTTCAGATTAGCTCAAGAACAGTGCGCAGAGAGCTTCATGGAATGGGTTTCCATGGTCGAGCAGCTGCATCCAAGCCATACATCACCAAGTGCAATGCAAAGCGTCGGATGCGGTGGTGTAAAGCACGCCGCCACTGGACTCTAGAGCAGTGGAGACGCGTTCTCTGGAGTGACGAATCGCGCTTCTCCATCTGGCAATCTGATGGACGGGTCTGGGTTTGGCGGTTGCCAGGAGAACGGTACTTGTCTGACTGCATTGTGCCAAGTGTAAAGTTTGGTGAAGGGGGGATTATGGTGTGGGATTGTTTTTCAGGAGCTGGGCTTGGCCCCTTAGTTCCAAGGAAAGGAACTCTGAATGCTTCAGCATACCAAGACATTTTGGACAATTCCATGCTCCCAACTTTGTGGGAACAGTTTGGAGCTGGCCCCTTCCTCTTCCAACATGACTGTGCACCAGTGCACAAAGCAAGGTCCATAAAGACATGGATGACAGAGTCTGGTGTGGATGAACTTGACTGGCCTGCACAGAGTCCTGACCTCAACCCGATAGAACACCTTTGGGATGAATTAGAGCGGAGACTGAGAGCCAGGCCTTCTCGTCCAACATCAGTGTGCGACCTCACAAATGCGCTTCTGGAAGAATGGTCAAAAATTCCCATAAACACACTCCTAAACCTTGTGGACAGCCTTCCCAGAAGAGTTGAAGGTGTTCTAGCTGCAAAGGGTGGACCGACGTCATATTGAACCCTATGGATTAGGAACGGGATGTCACTTAAGCTCATATGTGAGTCAAGGCAGGTGAGCAAATACTTTTGGCAATATAGTGTATATATATATATATATATATATATATATATATATATATATATATATATATATATACACTATATTGCCAAAAGTATTTGCTCACCCATCCAAATTATTGGAATCAGGTGTTCCAATCACTTCCATGGCCACAGGTGTATAAATTCAAGCACCTAGGCATGCAGACTGTTTTTACAAACATTTGTGAAAGAATGGGTCGCTCTCAGGAGCTCAGTGAATTCCAGCGTGGAACTGTGATAGGATGCCACCTGTGCAACAAATCCAGTCGTGAAATTTCCTCGCTCCTAAATATTCCACAGTCAACTGTCAGCTGTATTATAAGAAAATGGAAGTGTTTGGGAACGACAGCAACTCAGCCACGAAGTGGTAGGCCACGTAAACTGACGGAGCGGGGTCAGCGGATGCTGACGCGCATAGTGCGAAGAGGTCGCCAACTTTCTGCAGAGTCAATCACTACAGACCTCCAAACTTCATGTGGCCTTCAGATTAGCTCAAGAACAGTGCGCAGAGAGCTTCATGGAATGGGTTTCCATGGTCGAGCAGCTGCATCCAAGCCATACATCACCAAGTGCAATGCAAAGCGTCGGATGCGGTGGTGTAAAGCACGCCGCCACTGGACTCTAGAGCAGTGGAGACGCGTTCTCTGGAGTGACGAATCGTGCTTCTCCATCTGGCAATCTGATGGACGGGTCTGGGTTTGGCGGTTGCCAGGAGAACGGTACTTGTCTGACTGCATTGTGCCAAGTGTAAAGTTTGGTGGAGGGGGGATTATGGTGTGGGGTTGTTTTTCAGGAGCTGGGCTTGGCCCCTTAGTTCCAGTGAAAGGAACTCTGAATGCTTCAGCATACCAAGACATTTTGGACAATTCCATGCTCCCAACTTTGTGGGAACAGTTTGGAGCTGGCCCCTTCCTCTTCCAACATGACTGTGCACCAGTGCACAAAGCAAGGTCCATAAAGACATGGATGACAGAGTCTGGTGTGGATGAACTTGACTGGCCTGCACAGAGTCCTGACCTCAACCCGATAGAACACCTTTGGGATGAATTAGAGCGGAGACTGAGAGCCAGGCCTTCTCGTCCAACATCAGTGTGCGACCTCACAAATGCGCTTCTGGAAGAATGGTCAAAAATTCCCATAAACACACTCCTAAACCTTGTGGACAGCCTTCCCAGAAGAGTTGAAGCTGTTCTAGCTGCAAAGGGTGGACCGACGTCATATTGAACCCTATGGATTAGGAACGGGATGTCACTTAAGCTCATATGTGAGTCAAGGCAGGTGAGCAAATACTTTTGGCAATATAGTGTATATATATATATATATATATATATATATATATATATATATATATATATATATATTTTATATAAATACATATTAGGGATGGAACGGTTTATGAAAACCGTCCGAACCATTCGGTTCGACTGTCTCGGTTCGATTTGCGTGTGTTGCGTTCGGTTCATGCGCTGCTCCTTTTTCTCATAGGCGAAGCTTGTACACTCCAGAGCAGAAGGTGGCGGTACTGCGACCAAAGCCAACCACCAGTAGTAAACAAGAAGAAGAAGAAGCGAAGCAGCGTAGCCGGGTGTAGCAGAAAAAAATTATTTGTTGTAGAGAATTGTGTGGGTATGGCGAGTGGGAAAGAACAGGAGTTGGAAGACGCGCCAGCAGCACTTTATAGGTCTGCTGTGTGGGACCACTTTGCATTTAGAGTGACCTACGATGACGGCGGAAAGAAAGTTGTGGATAAAAGTGCAACAGTGTGCAAGCATTGTGCAACACCTTTTGTTTATGCTAACAGCAACATGACCAACATGTCAGGCTAACCCCAAAATCCCACATACTCCCTCAGCGTTCCGCCCCGCTGCGCTCCAGACCGCCTGCACAAAGCAAAGTCTACAGCCTCCACTGTGGCTCCCGTCCGCTCCGCTCTGAGTTCCTTGGAGATCGTAGAGGGCATGCGCGAGATGATTAAATTCAAAGCAGCAAAACATGCGGAAATGATCCAGGGTTTCCGCGGATCATTAAAAATAATTACAATTCATGAATTTTTTTTTTTTCTATGATTTCATAAATTTTTATGGGATTTCGGTGTAACAATCAACATATACCGATATGTATATATATATATATATATATATTTATATATATATATATATATATATATATATATATATATATATATATATATATATATGATAATTAATTCAATATGTTTGAAAGTGGCATGTTATATATATATATATATATATATATATATATATATATATATATATATATATATATATATATATATATATATATATATATATATATATATATATATATATATATATATATATATATATATATTTTACATTTATATGAAGTAGCTCACTCTACTTGCATACAAGGTTTTTCAGCAAAATGACCATGTCATGCCTGCATAGTAATTGTTGTTTCTGTTTTTAAGCTTATTTTTGTTACTAAATAAAGCCTTTTGTGTATGGTTACGATACCAACACAGAATTATCAGAGATACAATTCTACTTATGTGTGTAAGGGGTAAACAAGGAATCCATGTCAGAGGATAAAAGAGAGCATATACAGTTAGACCCAGTAAGGGAAACATGATTACACTGGAAAAACAGGCCAAGCTTCTATAAACAAAAGTGTTGATAGCAGCAGAAGAGCTGACATTTCTCTTTTGGAAGGTATTATAATATTATATTATATATAATATTATAATATTATATATATTATATATATATATATATATATATATATATATATATATATATATATATATATATATATATATATATATATATATATATATATATATATATATATATATATATATATACTATTATATAATATATATATATTATATAATATAATATAATATAATATATATATTATATACTAACACAAACTTCCTGTTTGGATTAACTGAGTGTGCAACTGAGTGTGCAGCTGTTCAGAGGATCTCCATCTGAAGTTAAGTTATTTTCTCTGTGATATCTCTGTATCTAAGTAACTCTAACTGACTACTTTAAAACATAGCGCCTTCTGCTGCACTTTTCTACTGAGCACTTGTCAGTTTCACACGGTTTTATTTCTGATAGCAAGAAGTAGCTAGCCTAGGCTAGCGCTAGCTTAGCATTGCTATGGCTTCTCTCTCTCCCTCCCTTGACTCTTTTCCAACTCTTCCTTCTTCCTCTCCTCTCTCCTGCTCTCTGTGTCAGATGTTCAGTTATTCCTCTGCCTCCTTTAGTGATAATGGGATGTGTAATAAGTGTAGTATTTTTGTAGCTTTGGAGGCGAGGGTGTCAGAGTTAGAATCCAGGCTTCAGGCTGTTGAAGTAGGCCCCCCACGTAGCTGTCCTCCAAAAGTGCCTGAGCAGCCAGGCGATTGGGTAACTGTACGCAGAAAGCGTAGTCGTGGATCTCTGCCCACTGGTCACCACCAACCCGTTCACGTTTCTAACCGGTTTTCCCCACTCAGTGACACACCCACTGAGAAGCCCACTCTGGTGATTGGCAGCTCCATAGTCAGAAACGTGGCATTAGAGACACCAGGGACCATAGTCAAATGTTTGCCGGGGGCCAGAACGGGCGACATCAAATCCTACCTGAAACTACTGGCTAAGGATAAGGTTAAATACAGTAAGATTGTTATTCACGCTGGTGGTAATGACACCCGGTTACGCCGATCGGAGGTCACTAAAATTAGTGTTGCTTCGGTGTGTAAGTTTGCCAAAAAAATGTCGGACTCCGTAATTTTCTCTGGTCCCCTCCCTGATCTGACCAGTGATGACATGTTTAGCCGCATGTCGTCATTCAATCGCTGGTTGTCTAGGTGGTGCCCTGAAAACAACGTGGGCTACATTAATAATTGGCAATCCTTTTGGGGAAAGCCTGGTCTGATTCGGAGAGACGGCATCCATCCCACTTTGGATGGTGCAGCTCTTCTTTCTAGGAATCTGGCCACATTTATTAGTCCTCCAAAACCCTGACCACCCAGGGTGCAGACCAGGAAGCAGAGTTGTAGTTTAACACACATCTCTGCAGCTTCTCTACTGTTACCCACTCTTTACTCCATCCAGACAGTGCCCACGACCAAAATCTAATAAATTAGCAAAGATTCCCAAAGGAGTAAATCATGATAATCTAATTAAAATCAAAATAACTCCAATTGGGGAAAAAGTTAAAACAATTAAATGCGGTCTGTTTAACATAAGATCACTTTCCTCTAAAAGTCTACTAGTTAATGACTTGATTTGTGATAATCACATTGACTTGTTTTGCCTTACAGAAACCTGGCTGCAGCAAGAGGATTATGTGAGCATAAATGAGGCAACTCCTTCAAGCTATTTAAATTTTCACATCCCCAGAAGTTCTGGGCGAGGAGGAGGAGTAGCAACAATCTTCGAGTCTGACTTACTGATTACTCCCAAAACAATTAATTCCTACAACTCTTTTGAACATTTAACCCTTAATTTCCCTGATCCAAATTTCAAGGCAAGAAAACCTCTTCTTTTTGTAACTTTGTATCGTCCACCAGGTCCTTACTCTGAATTTTTAGATGAGTTTTCAGAGTTCCTTTCTGATTTGGTATTAAATACTGACAGGGTCATCATAGTGGGAGATTTTAACATCCATGCTGACATTGAAGGCGATAGCTTAAGAGCAGCCTTTAATGCTATCTTAGACACTATTGGCTTTGTTCAAAATGTGAATAGTCCCACGCATTCTCATCTTCATACTTTGGATCTTGTGCTGACATACGGCATAGAATGTGAAGAAATAACAGTATTTCCTCACAACCCTGTCCTCTCTGACCACTTTCTAATAACCTTCAGGATTACTTTAACAGAGTTCTCCTCCCCCAAAAGAAGGTTCAATTTTAGTAGATCTTTATCAGATAGTGCAGTTATAAATTTTAAAGAATCTGCTTCACTTTCTCTCTGCTCTGTGTCACTGAGCAGTGCTGCAGAGTGCAAAAGCTTAGCTTATTCCCCTTCACAGGTTGATGATTTTGTTGAGGGGGTTGCTAGTTCTCTGCGTATTGCCTTAGACAACGCAGCTCCTTTGAAAATGAAAACCGTTAAAAATAGAAAGCTTGCTCCTTGGTTTAATGCAGAGCTGCGTACTTTGAAGCAAAATGCTAGGAAACTGGAGAGAAAATATCGCTCCACATGCCTGCGAGAGTCCTTCCTAGTCTGGAAAAATGGTTTACTGCTGTATAAGAGGACCCTTTGTAAAGCAAGAGCAGCATACTTCTCCTCATTAATAGAGGAGAATAAGAATAATCCTAGATTTCTTTTTAATACAGTTGCCAAACTCACCCAGAGCCATAGCTCTGTTGAACCGTCCATTCCACCTGCTCTTAGCAGCAATGATTTTATGGGATTCTTTATAAATAAGATTGATCATATTAAAAATAAGATCATAAGCACTCCTCTATCCGCGATTGTACCTGAGGTAGTCATGGAATCTGAACCGGGTTTAGACTGCTTTGATCCAGTTGAACTCTCTGAATTAGCAAAATTATTGTCTTCATCTAAGCCTTCAACTTGTATGTTAGATCCAGTTCCAACCAGGTTATTTAAGGAGGTATTCCCTTTGATCTCCTCCTCCATTTTAGATGTGATTAATCTATCTCTGTTACAGGGATATGTACCTAAAGCTTTTAGGATTGCTGTAATTAAACCTCTGCTTAAGAAACCGTCTCTTGACCCAGATGACTTGGTCAATTATAGACCTATATCCAATCTTCCTTTCTTATCCAAAATTCTTGAGAAAGTAGTTGCCAAACAAGTTTGCGATCACTTCCACCATAATGAACTTTTTGAAGAGTTTCAGTCTGGCTTTAGAGCTCATCATAGCACTGAAACAGCTCTGGTGAAAGTCACTAATGATATTCTCATGGCCTCAGATAATGGACTTGTATCTGTGCTCGTCCTGTTGGATCTTAGTGCTGCATTTGATACAGTTGACCATAATATTCTTTTAGAAAGACTTGAATATTTTGTTGGAATTAAAGGAACAGCACTAGACTGGTTTAAATCTTATCTATCTGATCGAATTCAGTTTGTTCATGTTATTGATAGATCTTCAACACGCTCAAAGGTTACCTGTGGAGTACCACAGGGATCAGTGCTAGGACCAATTCTCTTTACTTTATACATGCTCCCAATTGGTAGAATTATTAGACAGCATGGGATTAATTTCCACTGTTATGCTGATGATACCCAGCTATATCTGTCTATAAATCCAGATGAAGCTAACCCATTACATAGATTACAGGCATGTCTTGAAGACATAAAAACCTGGATGACTCTTAATTTTCTGCTTCTGAATGCAGACAAAACAGAAGTTATAGTCTTTGGACCAGAGTCTCTGAAAAAGAAACTGATTAGCCAGTCACTTCATTTGGATGGGATTAAACTGATTTCAGATAATAAAGTAAAAAATCTTGGTGTTATTTTTGATCAGGACCTGTCATTTAAATCCCATATCAAAGAGGTTTCTAGAATTTCCTTCTTTCATCTGAGGAACATTGCAAAAATTAGAAATATCCTGTCCAGGGGTGATGCTGAGAAACTAGTCCATGCATTTGTTACTTCAAGGCTGGACTATTGTAATTCTTTACTATCAGGAAGTCCACAAACTGTAGTTAAAAGCCTTCAGCTGATCCAAAATGCTGCAGCCAGAGTTCTAATGAAAATGAAAAAGAGAGATCATATCTCTCCTATCCTGGCTTCTCTTCATTGGCTTCCTGTTAAATCAAGAATAGAATTTAAAATCCTCCTTCTCACATATAAAGCCTTAAATGGCCAAGCTCCATCTTATATCAGAGATCTGATTGTTCCTTATGTTCCTAACAGAGCACTTCGCTCTCAATCTGCAGGTTTACTAGTGGTTCCTAGAATTTCTAAAAGTAGAATGGGAGGCAGATCTTTTAGTTATCAGGCTCCTCTCCTGTGGAACCAACTACCAGTTTTAGTCCGTGAGGCAGACACCCTGTCTACTTTTAAGGCTAGGCTTAAAACTTTCATTTTTGATAAAGCTTATAGTTAGGGTGGCTCGGGTTATCCTGAGCTATCTCTATAGTTATGCTGCTATAGGCTTAGACTTTTGGAGGACATAGGGACCCCCATTTCATCATTCTGCTTCATTCTCTCTCTGTTCTCCTATTCTGCAGAATCTGTTAGTTCAATCTCTAACCTTCTGCTCTCTCTGCTTTTCCTCAGAGTAGCTTTGCCTCGTCTGTTCCTGTTTGGCTGTGACGTCATCCTGGAAAAAAACATCAGCTGTGCTGCTTCTATCAACACCCTTGTTAATAGATGTTGGAGATCGGCCTGTTTTCCAGTGTGGTCCTGTTTCTCTGACCGTGACTGAGTGGATGTGCTCTCTTCGTCCTCTGGCATGGGAGCTGCCTTGGAGCTCGTCTGCCTGGCTGTGTGTTTCCTGGACGGGGCCGCCTTTTACAGCTGCTTTTTGTATCTCTGCTTCTGTCTCCTTGAACCCCAGTCGGCCTCGGCAGATGGCGGCTCACACTGAGCCTGGTTCTGCTGGAGGTTTCTTCCTGTTAAAAGGGAGTTTTTCCTCTCCACTGTCGCTACAAGCATGCTTAGTGTGGGGGATTGTATTTGAGTCAATGAGTCAATGCAATCAACTGGTTTTCCTTAGATAGAAAACTTTGTATCAATTTGACTGTATGATCTGGTTGAACTGTAAAGTGCCTTGAGATGACATGTGTTGTGAATTTGGCGCTATATAAATAAACTGAATTGAAATTGAATTGAAGTGACAAAAAATAAGTAATGCTTGAATAAACTCGGAATAAAATAAAAAAAATCCAACAAATGCAAACCTCTGGTATATAAGAACCAAATGCTTGTAAATCACTGAACAATATCCTCAAAATGCAAGTGAACCGTTAAAATATATAATTTCAGTGTTTATTTACTATCCATTTTTAAAGGGAAAACATCTATAGCTCCTTCTACAGTGCCATTTAAAGGAACTGTATTGTGGAGGATTTTTGCAAATATTTTAAAATACCCACCTTCTCCACTTAAAAAAAATGTGCATCTGAGAGCATACACAAACCAGTTTCTCCTCGTAAACACTCTGTTTAAAGGTACACTATGCAACCGGTGTTGATTTTCCAGCGAGGCTCCCCCCAGAGGGCGAAAGTAAAAGTGCACTGTCGTAAATATGCTCAGCTGTTCTCCTGGTTTCTCCGTCAAGCCAGGCGCGGTTGTTTTGAGCTTAGCAGCGAATGACTAATGCTGCGTTCACACTGGACGTAGCTGGCGCGACAGAAGCAGCGAGTTTACATGCAAAGTCAATGGTTGACGCGCGTCAAGGCGCAGCAAAAGGTCCCGCGGCTCGTTTTGAGCACCAGGCGCAGCACGTCTGAGCAGCTGAAGCAGCGCGTCGGGTGCGCAGGGAGAGAGACACAGCGCTGATGATCACTCCTCTTAAACAGTTTATTGACGCCTAAATTAACTTAAAATGCAGAAATCTGCCGGCAGAATATGCAGTTTGGATTATTTAGATGAAAAACACCTACCAGCTGCTGCGGTGAACCGCTGCTGATGAAGGGATCCATACTGTCGGCGCCCCGCTGGTATGTGGGGGTCTGAGCGGCTCCGACAGAAAAAATATTGAAGGCAGGATAATAATCTGAATGAACTGACTGCACTGATTACGTTTTCAGGTGTATTTTCTCACTTAAACACATATTAAAACTACTTTATTCCCACTGATCACAGCAAATATAGCTGCAAGGCAGAGAAAGGATAGTGAAGCTCCGCCCAATGCGCCTCAGACACACTTTTGCACCGCACAGCCAGAGCAGCAAAGCTGCTTCAGCCGCGCGTCAGAACTAACTGGTACAAGCAGCAAAAAGGAATCAGCAGATGCGATTTTGCTGCTTTTGCTGCGTGAACGTAGCATAACTGCACAAAGATTGCCACTGTGCTAGCAACGAGATTGCTTTTAACTGGGGGCATGTAGCAGTTCTCGCCGTAAAGCAAGACTGACTCTCACGAGACTTCTGAGCCTGTGGGTGCGGGTCGGTGCTCCTGCAGTTGCAAGTGCAGTATTTCCCCCACCGACCACCAGGGCGGCCGAGAATACCTTTGTTCAACCTGAAATGACTCATTTAATCATCCATAACGTTATGGAACACATTAATTAACTGAAAAATGTTGCATAGTGTGCCTTTAAAAGTTGCTTTTGTGTCCGCACATTCACTCTAACCCCTAGATCCCTAAATATATAGAGCGAGGACTTTATAGTGGACTTTATAGCAAACTAACTAAGCTAACTGACTGTTCAGACAGATGATCACTGCTTTTTGCTCCATTGATCATGTAACTCCTTCTTCACTGCGCTTTGCCAGTGCCATCTTGGTTATTAGTTGGTTATTAATCTCATAATGCTTTGCGAGGAGAGCTCTCCACGCAAAGAAAAGCATTCCGGGATATATCTGCCTCTTCTGAGGCCTTTCTTTTCTTCTCATACACTTCGTAGTAACTTTTTCGTTAACAACCCTCTGCGATTTTTAAAGAACTGCAGTGAGAAAGGTCAGCTTTAATGACTGTCTGAAACCACAGCTCATCACAGATATACGCCTGAAAGTGGGCATGCGCAGAAAAATATAATTAAACAACACGTACTGTAGGATGGCCTTACACAAACATATAACAGGAATGACTGACAATTAGGAGGATCACTTTTTTAGAGGATTTACCCAGAAATAAAAAATTTTTTGTATACCTTTAAAAGTGCCAGGCTTTTGACAAGCTTGGGACTTTTGAAAGCCCAGGTAGACTTTCCAACGTTTTTACCCAGCCAATTCAGGGCTTTGGATACTCTAGAAACCCAGTACTTTCTGGGAATGTTCAGGGGTGGTTTGTGTTCAGTCACAGTGCTTTATTCTACCAGCAGTGGCAGTAAGAGATGAAGCTGGGTTTACAAATGTTATTGTTCATATATTTTAATATTGGTTTTAATATCTACACTTTACACAGTATATCATCTTTCTATTTATAGCTATATATCAGATTATTAAAGTACATTTCAGGTGTATCTACGGTGTGTAATCCTACACACACCATGATATTGGAATGACAGAGCAGGATATAAAGGATGCACTAGTTGCAACGATAACAGACCCAAGTGATAAAAACCACACAAATGTGAGCATCTATAATTATTCACAATGAAAAATGTTAAAGCCTATACTTTTAGTCTGAAGATGTTTGTGGGCTTGTGGTAGAATTGACTATTTAAAGATATATTTAAAAGATTTTGTTTTCTTTCTTTTTTACTTTTAGCCAACTCTTAAAGGAATCCATTAAAAATACATCAAAATAGAACACAGGATTTCCAAGCCTGTTTTTATTTTTTATCTTGCTGTTTCTGCAATTCTCAAACCGAACGAAAGATGATTTGGAAATATTTCAACTGTTATTGTTCACATTTATACACATGGACGAAATTATTGGTATCCCTCATTTAGTGAAAGAAAAAAAAAAACAATGGTAACGGAAATAACTTGAATCGGACAAAAGTATTGATAAAGGAAAATTCTTTTAAAGGAAACAAATGAAACTCATACATTTTTTTTCAACCATGCTTCATTAGGATGATTTCACAAAATGAATTGATATAACAGGCCTGGCCAAAATTATGGTATCCCTTGAAAAGACTAATAATAATATGATCAAAGCGACATGTTAAATCAAGAGGTGTCAACTAATTAGTATCACAGGAGTCTACAATCTTGTCATCAGTCGCTTAGCCTATAAATAGCTCTACATGTACTCACTGTGCTGTTTGGTCATTTGACACACAAAACAGGCAAAGGATGGGTATAGAACTTCTTACTAATGTTACCTATGCTAATTACATTTTCATGGAGCTTCGCAGAAAAAGGTTTAGACTTTTGGAGGACATAGGGACCCCCATTTCATCATTCTGCTTCATTCTCTCTCTATTCTCCTATTCTGCAGAATCTGTTAGTTCAATATCTAACGTTACGAGTAGCTTTGCCTCGTCTGTTCCTGTTTGGCTGTGACGCCATTCTGGAGAGAAACATCAGCTGTGCTGCTTCCATCAACACCCTTGTTTATAGATGCTGGAGATCGGCCTGTTTTCCAGTGCGGTCCTGTTTCTCTGACCGTGACTGACTGGATGTGCTCTCTTCGTCCTCTGGCATGGGAGTTGGCTCGAGGCTCATCTGCCTGGCTGTGTGTTTCCTGGACTGGGCCGCCTTTTGCAGCTGCTTTTTGTATCTCTGCTTCTGTCTCCTTGAACCCCAGTCGGCCTCGGCAGATGGCCGCTCACACTGAGCCTGGTTCTGCTGGAGGTTTCTTCCTGTTAAAAGGGAGTTTTTCCTCTCCACTGTCGCTACAAGCATGCTTAGTGTGAGGGATTGTATTTGAGTCAATGAGTCAATGCAATCAACTGGTTTTCCTTAGATAGAAAACTTTGAATCAATTTGACTGTATGATTTGGATGAACTGTAAAGTGCCTTGAGATGACATGTGTTGTGAATTTGGCGCTATATAAATAAACTGAATTGATTTGAATTAGATTTGGAGTTCACACGCTGCACAGATATTGGAATCTGAGCTGTTACACAGTGACAGATAAAACCTTTCAATAAAACAAACATTACCTGTCACATTAATAACTCAATGACTCAATAACCATTAAAACAGCTATTTTTATACATTTCAGGCGGAACTATCCACATACTTGTATAAAAATGCACTTAGAATATTCGCTACTGTTCAGCACCATTTCCCTTTTTCCTCTGAGCACGGTGCAGTACTCACAATGAATCATGGGATATCCAAGGCTACGGAGGATACAGTGGGCCTGTCCTTCAAAACGGGCAAAAAGGAAGGCTGAATTTGTTGGTCGCTTATCGAGAACTCTTCCATTCTAAACAGCCCATGGCTAAATTCATTTCTTACTATGATGTAATCGGCCGTCGAATCTGGCCTTTGGAGGCAGCAGCCACTACATTTGAACACAGCCATGGTGTGTATCACACTCAACATGGACCAGAGAAAGTGAAGGAAATAGTTGTCTCAGGAGAGTAGAAAGAAATTATAGACAAGCATGTTAAAGGCTATAAGACCTGTCACAATAGGTTGATGTTCCTGTGACTACAGTTGCTCATATTATTCAGAAATGTAAGTTCAAAGGCAAAATTCTAAAGAGATTGAAGGTGAATTTTAAACCCAAGGAACATTAGTGTCAGATCCCATCCTCTGAAATTGTTAAAGCCAAAGTGGACCTAATGGACTTAATGCCCAAGCAGGACATTAAGTCCATTAAGTCACTGTCAGGGCTCATAAATTCTACGGATCTTTTGGAAGGAGCTGAAATATACAGCCTGGAAAACCTTCAAACCTAAGACAGCTGGAGCAGTTTGCTAAAGGCGGGCATACACTGTAGGATATTTTCAGTCATTGACTGGTTCATATCTTACAATGTAACACAAAATAGCAGGGTTGAAAAGTTCAAGGCTCATATATCTGTTCTTACACTGTTTGGACCTATGCTCCAATGCAATGTAATACTTGTGTATGACCAAAAATTATACATCAGACTTATCTCTGAAATGAGTTATCGCTGGTCAGAGTTGTTTATATGGAAATTAAGTCAGAGATAAAGAAGAACTGCCTTCCTTGCAAATGCCCAATACACAAGGTCGAGGTAAAATGGCTTGTATCTCTGCTCCAAAAGCAGGATACCCTCAATATCACCTCACAAAGGCTGACTGAATTTTAAACATGTTGGATTTTCATCTGATTATGATTCCCGGTCAGGGGGTGGTCATGAGATGCTAATCGCCCCTCCTTACCCGCTGTATACTACAAGACGCAGGATGCACAGTGAGGCTGAAACTTACCTACAGTGTTTGCCCACCATAATGAAGAGTGTGCAAAATTCTTTCTGAGAAGTGATAGTTACAGGAATAGTTTGATTGCTGTGATGGACTCAAAAGGTTGTGCAAAGAATATGACGTTAAGGGTAGCATCATTTGTGTTCAGGCCTGGTTCAGCATGGTTGAAAAGCAATGTCTGGCATTAATTTATGAATTTCTATTTATCATTACTTTTGTCTGATTCATGTTAATTATGTGACCTTTAGCGGGTTTTGCTTTCGTTAACTGAGGGGTACCGGTACCAATTATTTTGTTCACATGTGTAGATTGCAGAAGATATTTGAACTGCTTTTGTGGGATTTTTTTTTATATCTTTACAAAAAGAAAAACACTATACTACATATTAGTTGCAGTGAAGGTGTTTATAATTTGCTCTACTAGATTCAACCACTAAAACTTAAAAATCAGTATCTATTCGATGTGCATTATGTGGGTTTTTTCCACATGAAAATCAAAAGTATTTTCTCAAAGGCAAATTTTACTTTGGTCTGGGTTTGCATGCAATCACCATATACGTCATTTGCCTAATTAACTCAGGTACTTGCATCACTTCACCTGCTGACTTCTGTTGTCTTGTTAGAGTTCAGTCTGAAAAGCTAGATTTCCTGCAGGGGGGCTCCTTTTCTGAAATCAGACAAAAAGGTTCATTCGTAATTTCAGAACAATAAATGACTAGACGGTAATTTACATCTAATTAACCCCTTGAACCCTACGGACCCACCGGCGGGTCCAGCTGCTACATGACCTCGTAATTTTACCAAACCCCCAGTATTGATGTAAAAAACATATTTGGCACAGTTTGGTGACATTTATGGATAAATGTGCCAAAATGGCCTCTCCGTCTAAGAAATTTCTCACTAATACCATTCTAAAATAAATATGATTCATCTGATTGAGTACACATTTTGTATATTTTTACACAACATTTAGATTTGAAAGTCTGTACTACTTTTTTGTGCTATAAATAATATTTTGGTAGTGTTTTGCAATGTTTATTTCAAAGAAAATTTTGGCGAGGTTCAAAAAATGCAAAATATTTTGTATTTTGTCCCTAATATTTCAGGCAGGGTCAAAGCTACAATGGTGCTGACACCAGAAAACCATTCATGACATCTTACCTTTACAGACGTACCAAAAGTTTCTTCTTAAATCTAATAGCTTTGAGGCTATAATTTATTTACTTTTGTGTGTTTTTGTCAGGCAGAAATTTATTTATACCCCCTTAGGGTGTAAGAGGTTAAAAAATGTCTACTTCCTGAGAAAAAAAACAAAAAGTGAGCTGGTAAACCCTCTACTGCTGGACACAGCAGTGAGTAAATGTCCACAGTCACATATAGGTAACTTTAGTTCAAGCTGGACATAATATTTAGGTTAATGTTCAAAAATCTTTAAATGAAAACTATTGAAACATAACCTGTTCAAGGTCATTTAAAAGCCTTAAGTAGAATTTAACTTAGAGACCAGATAAGTGCACAAGCTCTGACAACGTTCCCTTTTTATATTATTTTTTTTGGCATTTTTCAGAGTGTTTTTTTGTTTGCCTTCTTTCTGGTTTGACTAGTGTCACATTTGACACTGCATGTTTAACAATTTAGTAGAAAGTGAGAGGTTGTTTTGAATGCCATTTTCAATAATAGTATTTTTCTCTGATGTTATAGATAACCCTTACTTTATAGTCTGTTATTCTCATTTCTTGCTAATATATGATATTATTTTTGTTTAAAAAAATATTGGTATTTTGCATTTACTCAATTGCAGAAAAGGTTGTTTTTTTTTTTTCCTAGCTTAAATGCATATTGTAAAAAGATGCCTGTAGGTTATTTCTCTGAGTCTGCAAGGTCATTTGAAAACAATGCAAAGTCCATCCTTCTTCAGTACAAGTTATTATTTGAAACAGACAACCTTTTGGATGTAATTTTCCAAAAAGGCAAGGCTTTGTTCTCCTCTAGGTCAGGCAATATATAACAGCAAAATAAATGAATAAGCAATAACAATAGCCTCAGCTCTCAGTAAGGGCTTTAAATGGTGAAGTTTAGGGCAGTGCATTCAGAGCAAAAGTGGAAAAGTATTCTTTCAAATGTTCAAGGGAAACCTTTTGCCATCAAAGAATGAGGCAGCAAAACAAGTTTTGAAAAGCTGCATCTCAGCGAACTTGAAATTACATAGCAAGAAAGGGTTTTTTTTGTATTGACTCATTCATATCCTCAACCTTATCCTAAAAAAGAATTACTGTATTATGTATATATATATATATATATATATATATATATATATATATATATATATATATATATATACAGAATCAGTTGTGAAATGAAATAAACCAAGGAAATAATAAAATTTAAATTTAATAAATAATAAAATAAAATTTATCCTGCACAAACAAGATAGTCAAACAACTATTAAAAAAGTACTTCTAATTCTTAAATTAGGTTCCAAAGCAGATCTGCTCTTACGCCTTCTCAACAAAGCAAATTGCATCTCTCTGTGCCGATGCAGTTTGATCATCAAATCGGGAGCCAGCAAATCACTAAGGATTGTCCCAGACCAGAGCTCTTTAAAGATGTTAGAGGTGAAAGTCATATATATAGAGGATGAAGAGAGCACATCCAGCCAGTTACAGTCAGAGATAAGTGGACTACACTGGAAAAATCTACAAACAAAGGTGTTAATGGCAGCAGCACAACTGATATTTTTCTCCAGGATGGTGTCTCAGCCAAACAGGAACATACGAGGCAAAGCTGCTATGAGAAAAAGCAGAGAGAGCATAACATTAGAGATTGGATGAACAGATTCTGCAGAGTGGGAGAATAGAGATAGAATGATGAAATAGGGGTCCCTATTTCCTCCAGACGTGTAAGCCTATAGCAGCATAACTATAGAGATAGCTCAGGATATCTGAGCCACTCTATAGTTAGAGTGGCTCAGTTATCCTGAGTTATTAGAAAGGCAAGTTTTAAGCCTAGCCTTAAAAGTAGACAGGGTGTCTGCCTCACGGACTAAAACTGGTAGTTGGTTCCACAGGAGAGGAGCCTGATAACTAAAAGATCTGCCTCCCATTCTTCTTTTAGAAATTCTAGGAACCACTAGTAAACCTGCAGATTGAGAGCGAAGTGCTCTGTTAGGAACATAAGGAACAATCATATCTCTGATATCAGATGGAGCTTGGCCATTTTAGGCTTTATATGTGAGAAAGAGGATTTTAAATTCTGTTCTATTCTTGATTTAACAGGAAGCCAATGAAGAGAAGCCAGGATAGGAGAGATATGATCTCTCTTTTTAATTTTCATCAGAACTCTGGCTGCAGCATTTTGGATCAGCTGAAGGCTTTTAACTACAGTTTGTGGACTTCCTGATAGTAAAGAATTACAATAGTCCTGCCTTGAAGTAACAAATGCATGGACTAGTTTCTCAGCATCAACCCTGGACAGGATATTTCTAATGTTTTCAATATTCCATGGATGAAAGAAGGACATTCTTTAATAGGGTATTTAAATAACAGGTCCCGATTTAAATGACACCAACATTTTTTACTTTATTATATGAATCCAGTTTAATCCCATGCAAATGAAGTGACTGATTAATCAGCTTCTTTTTCATAGAATCTGGTCCAAGGCTATAACTTCTGTTTTGTCCGCATTCAGCAGCAGAAAGTTACAGTAAGAGTCATCCAGGTTTTATGTCTTCAAGACATGCCTGTAATCTATGTAATGGGTTAGCTTCATCTGGATTTATAGACAGATATAGCTGGGTATCATCAGCATAACAGTGGAAATTAATCCCATGCTGTCTAATAATTCTACCAACTGGGAGCATGTATAAAGTAAAGAGAATTGGTCCTAGCACTGATCCCTGTGGTACTCCACAGGTAACCTTTGAGCATGAGGAAGATTAGTCATTTATGTAAACAAACTAAAATCGATCAGATAGATAAGATTTAAACCATATAGTGCAGTTTTTCTAAACTGCAAGTCTTTCTAAAAGAATATTATGATCAACTGTATCAAATGCAGCACTGAGATCCAACAGGACAAGTACAGATAGAAGTCCATTATCTGAGGCAATGATAATATCATTAGTAACCTTCACCAGAGCGGTTTCAGTGCTATGATGAGCTCTAAAGCCAGACTGAAACTCTTCAAAAAGTTTATTATGGTGTAAGTGATTGTACACTTGTTTGGCAACTACTTTCTCAAGAATTTTAGATAAGAAAGGAAGAGTGGATATAGGTCTATAATTGACCGAGCCCTCTGGGTCAAGAGACGGGTTCTTAAGCAAAGGTTTAACTACAACAACCTTAAAAGCCTTTGATACATGTCCCTGTAACAGGGATAGATTCTGGAGCAGATCACTGGGAATACCTACTTAAACAACCTGGTTGGAACTGGATCTAACATACAAGTTGAAGGCTTAGATTAAGACAATCGTTTTGCTCACTAAAGCAATCTTAACTCGGTTCAGATTCTATGGCTACCTCAGATGCTGCCTCACTTTCCAGAGATAAACCAATCGTAGATGGAGGAGTGCTAATGATTTTCTTTGTAAGATCAATCTTACTTATAAAGAATACCATAAAATCATTACTGCTAAGAGCAGGTGGAATGGACGGTTCAACTGAGCTATGGGTCTGGGTAAGTATGGCAACTGTGTGAAAAACATATCTAGGACTATTCTTATTCTCATCTATGAATGAGGAGAATTATGCTGCTCTTGCTTTGCAAAGGGTCCTCCTATACAGCAGTAAAGTATTTTTCCAGACTAGCTAGGATTCCGTAGGTCTGTGAAGCATGATTTTCTCGACAGTTTCCTAGCATTTTGCTAGGAAAAATTTGGCTAGGAAACTGCACAGCTCTGCATTAAACCAAGGAGCCAGCATTCTATTTCTAAAGGTTTTCATTTTCAAAGGGGCTGCGTTGTCTAAGGCAGTATGCAGAGAACTAGTAATCCCATCAACAAAATCATCAACCTGTGAAAAGGAATAAACTAAGCTTTTACACTCCGCAGCTCTGCTCGACACAGAGGAGAAAGTGACACAGATTCTTTAAAATTTATAACTGCACTATCTGCTAAAGTGAAACCTTCTTTTGGGGGAGGATAACTCTGTTAAAGTAATCCTTAAGGTCAGAGAGGACAGGGCTGTGAGGAAATACCTTTATTTCTTCAAATTCTATGCCATATGTCAGCACAAGATCCAAAGTATGAAGATGAGAATGTGTGGGACCATTCATATTTTGAACAAAGCCAATAGTGTCTAAGATAGCATTAAAGGCTGCTATTTAGCTATCACCTTCAATGTCAGCATGGATGTTAAAATCCCCCACTAGGATGACCCTGTCAGTATTTAATACCAAATCAGAAAGGAACTCTGAAAACGTATATAAAAATTCAGAGTAAGGACCTGGTGGACGATACAAAGTTACAAAACGAAGAGGTTTTCATGGTTTGCAATTTGGATGAGGAAAACTAAGGGTTAAATGTTCAAAAGAGTTGTAATTATTAACTGCCATTGGAATAATCAGTAAGTCAGACTGAAAGATTGTTGCTACTCCTCCTCCTCGTCCAGAACATCTGGGTACGTGAAAATTTAAATAACTAGAAGGAGTTGCCTTATTTATGCTCAAATAATCCTCTTGCTGCAGCCAAGGTTCTGTAAGGTAACATAAATCAATGTGATTATCACAAATCAAGTCATTACCTAGCAGACTTTTTGAGAAAAGAGATCTTATGGTAAACAGACAACATTTAATTGGTTTACTCCTTTAGGAATCTTTGCTAATTTATTAGATTTTGGTCGTAGGCAAGACAATGTCTGGATGGAGTAAAGAGTGGGTAAAAGCAGAGAAGCTGCAGAGATGTGTGTTAAACTATGACTCTGCTTCCTGGTTTTCACCCTAATAAATTTGGCCAGATTCCTAGAAAGAAGAGCTGCACCATCCAAAGTGGGATGGATGCCATCTCTCCGAATCAGACCAGACTTTCCCCAAAAGTACTGCCAATTATTAATGTAGCCCACGTTGTATTGAGGAGATTTTGATATTTATCATAAATCTGGCTATCATGACCATACTAATCTATTAATCATTCAGTCCTGCTTGCTTAAAATGTCTGATCTGGTAGAAGTTCAAACCTCACAAATGGTGTTTAAAGCTAGAAATAAACAGACACCAGATGGTATATAAAAACTATTTGTTTAGAGTTAATACTTTTTGTATTTCAGTTCCAGAAAGCTGAATAGCCATTATCAAAAATCATGTTTATACTGCAAGTTTCTCTGTGAGCCTAATTCTTTTTGATAGCAGGATTTCTTGAAGTTATCCTCAGTTTGTCGCAAATTTCAGCTGAAACCAGACACAAGAAAAGCTTCAGAAATGGGGTGTCCCTTACTGCAGGAACTTGTAGATGTTGTGGACTAAATGCTCATTACTCATAACATCATAATTTTTACCATAGGGAATCTCAATAAAAAATTAACATACACGTGACACGGCAAAGACAGGTTCTATGTGCTGCACCTTATCTTTATGCCAAGGCGTACTGTCCGGGATTTAGTGTCAAACTTTTACCTTGAAGCTTTAATGCCTATCACATCGATCAGAATTTATGCATTGCTATCTATCTCCTTTGACGTGTCTACCCTACGGAACAAGGGGGTTTGAATTTAGACTGGCGTGATTAAAATACTTGTTCTCTACAGGCATTGAATACCTTAACTTTTGTTCAGTTATATTTTAAAACTGAGTTTTGCCCTGACAGAAAAAAAAAACCTCCGAAAACTTCAGAAGGAAATCAGATTTGAGAGTTGTAGAATATGCACGCACACACACTAACTTGTCTTACTATTTTTTGCAGTGACTTTCCATTAACTTACCTTTCATTTCTGCAGTGTAACCATAACCCTAACCCTAAAAAAAGTTTTTAAAAAAAAGCCTTTATTGTCATCATATTCTACAACGGATACAATGAGATTTTTGGGACTTCCATTTCAGCTACCGTGAAAAAATAAAAATCAAAACAATGTAGCTTGCCACCATCAGTGTGTGAGTGTGTGTGTGAATGGGTGAATGAATGCAGTGTAAAGCGCTTTGGTCAAGTCTCCTAACTTGAATAAAGGCGCTATATAAGTACATGCCATTTACCATTTACCATATTAAAAGGAAAGGAAATGTAAACAGTACTGGCACAGATTGTGGGGTGGGGAATAATGCAAAACAGGTGAAAAGTGTCCGTCAGTGCAGGTCGGAGTTGAGGGCGGCAATGGCTTGGGGGAAAAAACTGTTTTTGAGTCTGTTTGTCCTGATCCTCATTTGCCTGTAGCGCCTTCCAGGTAACCCTAAACCTAAACCTAAACTTGACTGGTTCATACCTAACCCTAACCAAACCTAAACTCAATTCAGGCCTTACGCCTAAACTTGACCCCTAACCCACAAACATCAATTCCACTCATGGGGTCCAGGCATCAGGCCCCCTATGGCCAGGATATGCAATCGGAAATGTTTACCATTTACTTTTTGGATTTTTGATATGGGAAACTATCTGCCCTCATTTTGCCACAAATAAGGCATAAGTAAAAAGCCATATTTTGGGAACATGTAACATATTTAGACAGTAAAAAAATACCCCAGAGTAATAGTAGAATAATATAAAATAATATATTTTCAATTGGACAAAAATTAATGCAGCCAGATAAAAGATAATAGTTATACAATAAAACCAATAAAAAACAAACAAAAAAAACACTTGAATTTAAATATCGTGGCATGTTTATTACAAAAAAGGATACCAAAAGAGTCAGAAAAGAGACATAGGGGTGAAAGTGTCCATCTCTGCTTCCCTGCAACACAGATTTTTTTTGTTGCCTTGATTCAACAAAACAGGAAGCAGCACGGTTACACCAGGGTTTGCACATTTTAAGACATTCACATCCCTACTTAGCATTTCCACTAAACAGGCTTAAATCAGAGGAAAATCAATTCTTCATATCGTACTAGGAATGTGCTTGTGATGGACCTCCATACTGCATAAATACATCTGAGCTCCAACAACTGATACTGTAGCTCTGGTGCAAACAAACAGAAATGACAAACACCCCTGGATATGCGTCGAAACATCATCAAACATCTTCAGAAAAACTGAGCAAAAGTCTGGTTGCTGGTTACTTAATATGCAGTAATGATTTTCTATTGCTAATAAAAGATTTTAACCTTTATTTGGACAAATTGCTTTCTTGATCACCCCTTTAATGAAAACTGCACCACAAGATCAAACATACCACAAGAGGTTCTGGTTCCATATGAGATAACTGTCTCCCTCTAGTGGTGGGGAGCACTTCCATTCTTTAGGACCAGTTTGCAGCTTTTCTGAACTTGCAGTTGTTTTTGCTACTTGCAGTGTTTGTTTATTCATTTGCATGTTATCATAATTTATGTATTTGCGGTGGATTTTTTTATTTGCAACATGTTTCCACTTTGCTGCTCTCCATTTTCTGTCATTGCAGCTTTTCTCCACTGCATATTTTTTGGTTTAATCTGACTTTCTTTTTCTAGTTTACTTTTTTGAATTCGATGATTTAATGTTTAAGTTCCCTGGACCTTCTGACTTCACCCAGACTTCGCTGGGAAAAAAAAGAAAACTAACTTAATATACGGCTGCAAAAGAATGCAAAAATTAATTTTCCAATTGTGTTAAGTACTGTAAGAGTGTCAAGGAATTTACACATGGAGCAAACCTTTAGTGGTTTTTAATGAAAAACTTGGCTGTATATAGATGTTGGAGGTCCACCAGTCACTAAATTAGAGAACAACTATCTGTACTGTTGATGTGGCCAAAGCAGCATCAAAAGGTAAACAATAATTAAATTTGTATTATTTTTTTAGAAAGAAAATAATTTTTTTAATCAAGCATTAAAATAATTACATGTCATGGCTGTGGGTCTAGAAAATGATCGCTTCTATCTTTCATCGATATAATTTCACTTTGGATATAATTAAAATGTTTTGTTCCTTTTATATAATTACAAGCGGTGATGTTTATCAACTATTCTTGTCTTGAAGCTGACTGCACTAAATTCATATTGACCCATATTGTCACTTCTGTCTCAATTCAACCACTCATTTGAATGCAAATGAATTTAACACACTGTCTTCTATTGCTCTGGACTGCTTTTCTATATCTGAAAATAATATAGAAACAAACACTGCAGCAGAACACACTCATTCCAGAGTGTGGAAGGGAATCAGCCTACAATTGCTGATTTTTAGATTTTTTTATAGGCTACGTATGCCTTCGAATGTATTGATTTTAATGATTGTCTTTTTACTCTGTTTTTAATGTTATGGTCTTTTAATCTTTTTTTAATTTTCCCTTTTTTTAAATGTAGCACTTTGAGATTTGAATTCAAATGTAAAGTGCGTTACAAATACAATTCAATATTATTATTATTATTAAGGGATAATCTAAAATTAAGCTTTGATAAAGATATTTATAACATCTCATCTTTCCCTCACACTAACACCACCCTCTAAACCTCAGCCATGACTGGCACAACAGAGAATATAAAAAGCTTCAGTCAGTGACATTACAGCAACAATAGTTATTTAATCACTACATTTGCAAAGGCCCTTTGCAGGAAAAGTAATAATCATATAATTCAAAACGATACAAAAAATACATTTTGTAGACTCCAGAGGCTGAAATGCTGACAGTGTGCAGTCTCTTAAATGTTCCTCCAAAACTTCATGTCAAACGACTTCAAATAATCAATTCTTCACATCTTCAGTAGTAATAGCTTCCAAAAACTGCCACCAAACAAAACAAGCTCTCCTAAGAAGTGAAAACAAAGTGATTTTAAAATCAGACAAACATCCTTAAAGAAATTATGCTTTATTTCTGAGTGCTTACATTCATGAACACATCTGCTGCATAGTTGTCCGTGTCAGCATCCCACAAACACTTGGAAGACATCCTAGAAAAAAAAAATTGCATTCAATACACATAAATGACATTTTATAAAAACATTTTTCTCCTGATAGAACATTTTGCATCAATTAAAATAAAAATGTTGTGCAGCGCTCTTTGTAAATGACCTGCAACATGCCCATTTATTACTCATAACAAATAAATAAAGTAATAAAATGACACATGCAGTCTTTAAGGATCAGGAGCAATGAGTTTGTTCTATGAACAGTAAAACTTCTTCCATATGCTTGGTGTCTCCCTTGGTGACAAATACAGAACTGTGAGCTTAATTTTCTAAATTCTTTGTCTTCATAAAATATTTTTCTCCCTCCATGATAAATTGTGTGTGCATTTATGTCTTTGAGAATTATGCACTGTAATATTAAAACACAGGATTTTTTTGGGCTGTAATATGATGAAATATGAAATATTACACTATGAAATGAAAGTGGAAATTATATGAGAAACAATTTATTTAATTCAACATTTCCCAGAATTACAAAGTATTAAAAAATATAATATTAAATATTTTATGCTAAAAAAAAAAAAGTTTCAATGACGATAAAATGTTTTGATCATAATAAACTAACATTGTCATATGAAGATTGTCAGACTAAAATCCAGGAAATATAAAAATGTTTCGCAGTCTGTCAAACACTGGGATTATTGGTGTGTTTTTGTTTCATTCAGGTGAACGGTTCATGACCTCCACTACGCATACATAAATCCTGTCCTTTTTTTCCATTTAGTGCTCTTTGAGGAAAACAAAGTGATCCTTCAATGTGTCTGTTCCTCTGAGGCTGTATTTTTAACGGTGCAAAACATGTTTTACACATTTTTCTGATCATACATCATTCTGAAATGAAGAGAAACAGTTTTACAACCAAAAAATATTCTGTCAGATGCTGCCTTTTTTTGATGCACCTTCAAAGTTCTTGACATGCACTTTATACGAACACAATCTTTCATTTTTGTTCAGGGCTTTTTGTAGAAAGGGCATTTATAGCTCACATCAGATTGCTCTAAACATTTCTTAAGATTCAAGGGTTTTCAGAAGTTACAAAATGATGCTTCAAGAACAGCCCACACTATTCTAATGAACTGTTTGGTGGGAACAATACTTCAATATGTGAGAAAAGTGCTGTGAAAATGTGAACCCTGCATCCTTCAGACTCTTTCATTGACTAAGCCTGAAGGCTTAGTTAGCAAAGAGATAAAATAAAGGTGTAACACAGAAAACTCACACAAACAATTATAGTGAGAACCCTGATAAATACATACAGGAATCTATTTCGGGTAGCCTTTATCATCTTTCTGAGTTTTTTTTTTTTTCTTAAAGTCATAGATCGTTAATGATCAATTTTCTGAAGAAATTTTCGACCAAAGACAAGTTCTGTTCCCTGTCAGAAAAACAATAAATGTCTGAATGTATCAGGGCCATGGTGGCTGTGAATTAACTTTATGTAAATGCACAGTTTTTCATGTTTTCATAGGGTAGTCATACTTAAATGTCAAATCATTCTGGCTTGAACATGTATGTACTCTTTATCGGACGATATTGTCCCAAAAATTAGAACATTTCTATTTTTTCTTTTAAATCCTGTCCTTTAAATCTGTGTGTTTTTTTTTTCCATTATCTTATGCAGGCCAGTTAGTTATACGTCAGCCTGTACACCTAAATTCGGCCAATCATATATCAACGGTCATCTGTCAATCAAATTTTTTCAGCCATAGCATCTTGAATCATATGTCGCAGCTAATATACACAACGCCTGAAATAAGAAATAAGAATCATTCGCTTTCCCATTGAGTTCCGTCCCAGTGTTCATGGGGATGGACGTCTGTGTCTTCAGCAGGCGTAGAGCTAATAGAACTGGCAGCGTTGCGAGGCAAGGGCTCAAACATGTACGGCTGGAAGCCTTCTACACCAAACCAAGCTTCTGCCGCCCTGGCGTCCTCTTCCACAACATCTTCTTCCCTACTTTCCTCTAAATAAAAAATGTATGACTGATGAGACTCTTCCACGACCTCCAACAAAAAAAACTCTCCTCCTCTAGCATGTTTGCTCTGTCCATAGCGTTCCTTGACAGTGTCGTTTCTAAGTCACCAATTTAGTGCTACTTAGTCCCAATGGAATTTCCCATTGGGAACCTGCTAACGCTAAGTTGCTAACTGGTTAGCAATTTAGCGTTACGACAAACCGGCCACAACCAGACCTGCTTGGGAACCTTACGCCACAACAATCCCGCCCCCTTGATAAACGACCAATCACATTCACTTTATTCACCGTGTAAAGTCTTAGACCACTCAAGAGAAATACAACAGTTGGAACAGCCGCTTCCCTACGACTTTAATATTCTCATCATATCAGCCCTAATGAAGCAATATATCGTGATATAAGTTTTGGCCATGCCATCCGGACTGAGTATCAGTTACAACTTACTTGACTCCTTGTCCTCGCTGTTCTCCAATGATCACCTGGACTATGAGCTTGTATTTGTCAAATCCTGCATCTGGGAACAACACAAAGCAAAAGGCATTTTATAAGGTGTCAATCATAAATAAAATAAAATGAAAGGATCTGCAGAGACATGTTTTATTCATGCAACAACACTGCACAATCATACTTTTAATATGTATCATTAATTTTCTTTTTAATGACAGATTCTTTACCACATCAAATGCGTCTGGTTCTATTATGTTAGCTAAATGTTTAAAATAAAAACATGAGGTCTTTGGTTTAAATTGTATTCAGCTTATTTTGCTTGTGTTTTTTTAAACACTGTCGAGATGTCAGAAATGTCCAATCTTACTAAAGTTCTGCAAACTCAAATGAAACTTGGTCACATTTTGCTTTGTTAGGTTAGATATTTTTAGGTTAGATATTTTTTGAGTAAAACCAAAGGGGAACTAAAGCAGCACTAACTCTTCACTTTGTCCTTAACAGCCTCTGCCAGTGAACGGGTCAGCTCTGGGACACTCTCTGGGTCGTACAGCACCCCTGATAGACGCTCCCTCAGAATTTCATGGATATATTCCTTTACGATGGTTGGTTTAAACCTGAAAGATTGAACAAAGCATAAAAATTAAAAAAAAGAAACTTAAGTTGAATCTGATCAAAGAACACAATCTACATTATAGATCATTGTGGTGTCACCAAACTTGTAGCACACGTAGAAAACCTCATCTAGCTCATACTACAACTCTTACTTTGGGAAGATAGGCCACACTCTATTTTATTAGCTTTTTTCATTGTTGTTATAAGCATATAATTATCAATAACTACATTAATTATCAATAACTAACTGTAGCCCCACCAAAATCACTGTACACATCATTCACACCCTCCTGGTTACACCACAATAGTTATTATATTAATTAAATACTTTTTAATATTTTGGGGGAATTTTTAGTTCAATAAAAAATCAATAATTACATTAGGATGAACTCTAGCCTCACCAAAACCACTGTTAACCTCATGTGTACCTTCTTGGTGATGTTTATTTTGTTTATTCATATGGCATATTTAAAGGAGCTACAGTCATTTAAGCTCTACTTGCAAGAGCAGATTTAAGTCTTTACTGTAAGACCTATAGAGCAGTGTTTTTCAACCCTGGTCCTCAAGCCACACTGCCCTGCATTTTTTATATGTTTGCCAGCTTTCACACACATGTTATCAATTGATAGCAGCTTATCAGGCTTTGCTGAACTGTAATCATCTGAATCAGATGTACTGAAGCTCATAAACATCCAAAACATGCAGAACAGTGTGCCTTGAGGGCCAGGGTTGAAAAACACTGCTATAGAGAATGACATATTTTTGCCTTTGGGGTACTTAGCCAGTTTACCTGCACAGTCTTTCCTTGGTTATTTGTAAGTCCTCTTTTATCTTTATATTACTATGCATATAGCTGTTGCATAATGATTAAATTAAGTGTTTTTCAACTTTGCATAATGCATAACAGGGCATGGGTGTGAGACTCACGGATGTCAGTGTCTTCATACACACACACTCAGTATGCCCATTTTTTCACGCTAAAATATGACGGACAATAAAACTGAACTACATTCCACTTATTTAAATATAAAAATACCATGCTGATAAAAACTTGCATTGAGTCGTCTAACAAAATCTCTTCAAAATCTAAGAAGAGAAATTCTGAGAGGATCAGATATTGTTCAGAATATCCCATTATTATGTTGACAACTTCCTACAAACATTACAGTAATATAGCTTAAATATTTTTAGTGGCAAAGGATGACTTCTGTTCCTTCTGTGGAAATAAGGACTTACTGCAATCTTACTGAAATCTCTTTAATTGTTTGAAAACATCAGTGGATGATAGTGGATAATCTTGAAATTCCTGCGATAATACTATAGTAATCAAATCTTGTATAATCTTATGCATTACAGATTTGCTAATGTCAACTTTTTAAAATATGTTTAATGTTTTTATCCCAATGTAGATTCAGTGTGGAACTTGCACAAGATGATTTCACACGCAGTGCCTTGGAATAACAGCAGCACAAATCCCTAATGAAGTTACCCCTTGGCATTGTGAGTTGTGCAACAGCCCTAAGTGACGAGGCTGTTGGTAAGTTTGGCAGACTCTTATTAGAAATAAGAGCGTTTAGGTGTATTGAATTTCACTACTGCCATAATAATACAGTAGTAGTACCCTTTTGAAATGCACAGGAACCTGTTTTTATTTTTACTCTGTCGTAAACTCTAAAAGAAAAGAACAATCTTGTATACAAAGGTAACCAATTACCTTAATCTGTTTTTCATCTAAATTTACAATTATTTATTACCTAATGTACAGAAAGATATAAAAATAAATGGCCATAGAGTCTGTGAAAATGTAAACCAAAAATTCTGTTCCTTTTGTCCTATAGACTTCAAGATGCTTCGGAATAGACTTGTAAAGGAAGATTGGGTTAACATTAAGTAGAAGCCTGGCAAAAAGAAAAGTAAATACTCCAGACCTGTTTATTTTGCCCTATTTATTTATTTATAAATATTTTTTTTACATAATTCAAAACATATTAAATGTTATTTAATAGTTCAGAATTAATATCTTATGACCACTTAGTTTGAGTGACAAATTCCCCAAAAATATGAAAAAGTATTTGATATAATAACAGTTGTAGTATCACTAGTAGGGTGTGAATCATGTGTACAGTGGTTTTAGTGAAGGTACAGTTCATAATAGTGCAGTTATTGATAATTATTTGCTTATAAGAACAATTAAAAAATCTCAAAAAATAAACGTATAGCATATTTTCCCAAGGTAAGTGTTGCAGTATGATCCAGATGAAGTTATCTATGTATCCTACAAGTTTGGAGGCACTGGAATGATCTATATGGTAGTCATTGCTCATTTTATTCTTATTCTATCAATAAAATAGAGTCAGCATTTGTCATTTGGGCTTTGGGAAATAACTCAAAAAAAGTATTCTTTTCGAATCCAATAATTGTGGTATGAGATACAAGAGATACACATTAAATTAATTTGATAGTAATCCACCACTCCTTGGTGACGCTTTTGAATATTTCTCTCTGGTTATCTTGCAACTTGCAGACGGTCCCTAAGTGGATAGGGTCCAATTCTCCCAGCGTGATAGGAGAACTGTTTTCAGGAAACTATGGTTGTAGCTCACTGTCTGTCTTGCTGTGGTTGCGAAGAGGTGTCTGTTTTATAGAATAAATCATCCGCCGACGAGCAAAAATTAGGAAAAGCCGAATCTGTGAATATATTGCCAACTTTACTGCAGTAGTGCACTACATGAATTAGATAATACAAGAGAAATAAAAACAAAGTAAATGCAAAAATATTTGTAAAACAAATAAAACATTCATAATCAAATGACAAGCGTTAGATAATTAGCCATACATTTTTATATATAGAATTTACTGAAACCTTACATTTAGCGGTGAGCTAAATGAGATACTCGAACATTAGCGCTTTCGTTAGCAATAATCTCGCTAGCAAAACTGACAAAGAAGAAGAAATCGTAAAACTTTTAGAGCAAACTTACTTGTGCTGATGGTTCGGTCGTATCAGGTATGAATCTGAACCCTCCACCTCCACCATGTCTAATGGAAACAATTTGCTTCACCACAACTAAAATAAAAACAGGTAAATTTGCCCAGAAGCTAACCTACAGGATTGTTTCGGTTACTATGGAAACGTTCCACGTCCACTTCCGGTTTCAAATTAAGAGCACATATATATATATCAGTTACTATAGAAACGTTCCACGTCTACTTCCGGTTTCAAATTAAGAGCACATATAAACGTTATGGTGAACACCTTCCCTATGCGATCAGTTCGCATTAAAAGAGTAAAATTACTCCAATATAAAAACGTTTTGTGAATGTAAAGCCTATAGCTTTCAAGTTGTAGAACACTATTGGAAAATATTTTGAGTGTATTTTCAGATGACTGACATAATAAAGGATATGCTTACATATCTCTTTTTATTGTAATTTTAGTAGTTAATATGGGAGGAATGGCATCATTAAGTATTCTGGTTAAATAGTTTCCTGAGTAAATATTTCAAAATGTTTTCATTGAAATTACAGCTGTAAGTAGAATTTTTCCACCAGCTCAGCACATAAAGAGAATAAAATAATAATAATAAAAAATTAAATTAAAAATTATTGTGTCTGCTTTCATGATTGATATTGTCTTTGTCATTCATGTGGGTGTAGGTAGATGGTCCTGGCATACTGGTTTGTGTCTGACCCACTCATTCCTTTTCAAATATGGGATATTTTACCTCGATTGTTCCAACCCTGCTTAAAACTTTTCCACACGCCAAACCAACTTGTCTGCTGTATTTCTTGGTTTTTGATACCCTTTTAGTTCACTAATGCTTTAACAAACATCTGAGGTCATTACAGAAAAGCTGGATTAATACTTAAACAAGTTAAACAAAAGGTAATCGCTCATTAGACTACTGATAGCTGCATGTTAAACTGGTTTTATTTAAGCCTTTGAGAGTTAGAGAGGGCACGATGTACAGCCATGCCAAACCTTTCAGAGTTTTATTTATGAAATAACAATCCAGATAATCATTTTCTGTGTATTAATAACTAGAGGCTTTGTAACAGCAGGATCAGTGCATAAAAGAAAACAGAATCTATATTTTTTGTTTTTTAGTATCTGTATATTTATATTGATTCCAAACACCCATATCTATATAATATATATTACTGAGAACGTATTTTTAAGTTTTCTGGGTAAATATGTATATATTTGATTATAAGTTGTTTAAAATGTTGAATTGTGCTCTACTTGCTTACAGTTTATTTGAGTGCACTGCATTAAGACAAGCACAGTGCTTATTGCACGTACAGACAGTTCTCAGAGTTTATCTCAGTATTAATGATAGCATTCAGTTTTGTTTCTGACTCAATAAAATAATCACCTTATTAAACTCTGACCGAAACCTATGGCTGTGTTTTGTCAACTTTTAGGTTTCACTTTCCTGAGTGCCACAACCCTTCCTTTGTTTGATGATGTGTCACAGCCACAAGCTGGTTGACAGATCTGAAGATCAGCTGTTAGAGCTTTTACTCTTCTTCAACCAACAGTCTCATCTGCTTTTTAAAGATGAACCAGCAGGATTGGACACGCATCTTTGATGAAGAAATGGCAATTCTAAGTGGTAAAGGAGACACTTGGAATCTGTTGTTTGATGAAAGTATTGAGCCCAATAATCCAGACTATGGCTGGACGAAATACTTCAGGAAAACAAGTGCAAGGTCAGTACTGGACTGCAGTTTGCTATCTACTCTGCTAAGCATTGAAACGCAACAAACTTCTATTTGTCTTTCCTAAATTCTACATACTTGATGTATATTGAATATGTCAGATCTGAGATCTACATCCAGGGGGTGATATATTTATTTCAGATCTTTTTTCCATTACCATTTTTTTGGTAGAACAGATTCCTGTATCAAGGTAGTCCAAGTCCTGCTTGTTGGCAGAAGTGTGCATAGACTTTCCTTTACTATATTGGAAAATATATCTGAATCAAAATCATTTGTGTATTTTGACTCAAAAATTCAACCTATAGGTCAAGTAGAAGCAAACCTTGGATACCGAATACATTTAAACTAAGATCCGACAGCCACAAGCTCCTTGAAATATACATAATGTTGATATAAACCATGCAAACCAAGTACAATAACAGTTATTGCTTCTTGTCAAAGATAATGCAGCTGAAAAATAACCCAAATCTTTCAAAATCATAAGAAATAATGTATGAAAGAATAACAATATATATATAGAACTTTATATATATATATATATATATATATATATATATATATATATATATATATATATATATATATATATATATATATATATATATATATATATATATATATATATATATAATATATATATATATATATATATATATATATATTAAGAAAATTTGTTAAGCACTGCCATGACTGTAATACAGTAACCGCATTGTAACAGCATTGCTTTCTAAGTTTGATTTCAAAGAAGTTGGATTTAATTGAATTTATATAATAATATTTGATTTTGTACTATAATATAAAATACAGTACTACATTTTAAGCTGAATTGTCTTTTTATTTGTTTTAGATTCAGCTGCACCTCATGTAGGAGAACTTGGCCTTCAAACCGGGTCATGGTTATTTTCCACATGCGCCTAATTGGTGGGCAGGGCACTGTCAAGGTGAGGCCTTTACGTCAAGAATGCAACAGTTGTCCCACTGCAGCGATGGTGAAGCCATTGGTTGAGCCAGACAACATTCATATCCTCATGACGAACCTGGTGAAGAAAGTTAGAAGAAATTGCTACCATGAAGAAATCGAAGAGCCAAACAGGGTGTTCAACGCCGTTGATGTCAAGAGTCCTCATGAGCCTGATCATTGTGAGGGATGCAGGCTAGGAGTCTGTGACAGAGATTGAGCTAATAATGATAAAGCTATAAAATCTTCTACAAAATGCCTCTTTCTTTCTCTCTCTATATTCATACTTTTGTGTTTGTCATTCAGTTTATTAAATCCATGTTCATTTGTTCTTGCATAAGAATACATTCATTTATAAATTGTATATGAATGTTTCAGCATGAGATATAAAATGTCTATGTACTATTTGAATTCAAACTTAATGTGTCTCAATAGGTTTTCATGAAAAGGTATTTCTAACTGATTAGTTATTGTGGTAAACTGGCTTTTAAATATGAGAATAGATAAATGTTTAACATTACGAATGGGTCTGAAAAAAGTATCTTATTACACAGTTTTAAAAGGATGTACCTTTTCAAAAAAAAAAGATGTGATAATTTTGTCCAAACATATATAATAATTGTTTTTGGTTAATTTTGGTGTTATAGTGTTCTAACTTGGTGTAACATGAAATAAAACATTTGATTGTAAAAAGGAAAAAGTCACTTCTGTCTGTTTACAAAAAATGTGAAAATCAGGCAGTTAGTACTAATTAGTGTAAAATATTTTTCTCCCACCATAACTAATTCTGTGGGCTTTTATGTCTTAGTGAGAATTACGTGCTGTCATTATAAAACACAGGATTTTTTGGGGGCTGTAATATGATGAAATAAAAAAATAAAAATAAAAAATACACAAAAAAAAAAGAAAAGTTATGAAATAAAAGTGGGAATTATATGAGAAACAATTTATTTAATATAACATTTCTCAGAATTAAAAATCATTAAAAAATATAATATTAAATATATTTTATACTAAAAAAAGTTTCAATGAATATAAAATGTTTTGATCACAATAAACTAACATTGTGACATCAAGATAGTCAGACTAAAATCCAGGAAATATAAAAATGTTTGGCAGTCTGTCAAACACTGGGATTAGTGGTCTGTTTGTTTTTGAAACGTTCCACGTCCACTTTCGGTTTCAAATTAAGAGCACATATAAACGTTATGTTGACCACCTTCCCTGTGCGATCAGTTCGCATTAAAAAAAGTAAAATAACTCCAATTTAAAAACGTTTGTGTGAATGTAAAGCCTATAAATTTCAAATTGTAGAGCACTGCTGGAAAAATATTTTCAATGTATTATCACTGACATATTAAAGGATATGCTTACATCTCTCTTTTTATTGTCATTTTAGTAGTTAATATGGGAGGAATGGCATGATTAAGTATTCTGCGTAAATAGTTTCCTGAGTAAATATTTCAAAATGTTTTCATTTAAATTACAGCTGTAAGTCTATCATAGCATTTTTCACCAGTTCTGTACATAAAGAGAATAAAATAATAATAATAAAAATAAAATAAATAATTATTGTGTCTGCTTTCATGATTGACATTGTCTTTGTCATTCATGTGGGTTTAGGTAGATTGTTCTGGCTTACTGGTTTGTGTCTGTCCCACTTATTCCTTTTTAAATATGGGATATTTTTACCTCGATTGTTTTACGATCCAACCCTGCTTGAAACTTTTCCACAACCCAAACCAACTTGTCTGCTGTATTTCTTGGTTTTTGATACCCTTTTAGTTCACTAATGCCTTAACAAACCTCTGTGGCCATTACAGAAAAGTTGGATTAATACTTAAACAAGTTAAACAAAGGGTTATTGCTCATTAGACAACTGAAAGCAACTTGTTAGACTGGTTTTATTTGAAGCATTGAGAGTTAGAGAGGGCAGGAAATACAGTCATGCCAAACCTTTCCATCCACCCATAAATCCATTTTCCGTCACGCTTATCCATGCTGGCATCTCGAGGGGTGCTGGTGTCTATCTCCAGCTGTCAATGGTTGAGAGGCGGGGTTCACCCTGGACAGTTCACCAGTCCATCACAGGGTGACACAGAGACAAACAGGACAAACAACCATTTACACACATACTCACACATAAAGAGAATTTAGAGAAGCCAATCAACCTAATATTCATGTTTTTGGACTGTGGGAGGAAGCCGGAGTACCCAGAGAGAACCCATTCACAGGGAGAACATGCAAACTCCATGCAGAAAGACTCCCAGCCTGGAGTTTTATTTATGAAATAACAATCCTGAGAATCATTTTCTCTGTATTAATAGAGGCTTTGTAACGGCAGGATCAGTACATAAAAGGAAATATCACCTTGCTATCAGAAAAGAAACTGCTTTCAGACGCCCATGTCTATAGAATATTTTACTAAAAATATATTTTTACATTTTCTGGGTAATTCGCATGTCAGATTATAAGTTGTTTAAAACGATTAATTGTGCACTACTTGCTTACAGTTTATTTTAGTGCACTGCATTAAGACCAGCACAGTGGTTATTGAACTTACCAGCAGATGTCAGAGTTTCTCTCAGTTATAGTGATAGCTTTCAGTTTTGTTTCTGCCTCAAGCAAATGATGGCCTGATTAAGCTCTTACTGAAACCTAAGGCGGTGTTGTTGTCCACTTTTAGGTTTCACTTTCCTGAGTGCCACAGCCCTTCCTTTGCTTGATGATGCATCACAGCCACAAGCTGTTTGACAGATCTGAAGATCAGCTGTTAGAGCTTTTACTCTTCTTCAACCAACAGTCTCATCTGTTTTTAAAAGATGAACCAGCAGGATTGGACACGCATCTTTGATGATCAAATTGCAATTCTAAGTGGTAAAGGAGACACTTGGAATCTGGTGTTTGATGAAAGTATTGAGCCCAATAATCCAGACTATGGCTGGACGAAATACTTCAGGAAAACAACTGCAAGGTCAGTACTGGACTGCAGTTTTCTATCTACTCTGCTAAGCATTAAAATGCCATGAACTTCTATTGATAATTTCTTATTTCTATACAGTATACTTGATGTACATTGAATGTGTCAGATCTGAGATCTACATCCAGGGGGTGATGTATTTATCTCAGATCTTTTTTCCATTACCATTTTTTGGTGTCAGATCTGTGATACATCCGGGGGTGTGGTATATTTATTGCTAATCGTTTTTTCTTTTGTTATAACCATTTTTTTGTAGAACAGATCCCCACATTAAGATAGTTTAAAGTCCTGCTTGTTGACAGAAGTGTGCATAGACTTTCATTTACTATATAGCAAAATGTATGTGTGTATTTTCACTCAGAAATTGAACCTATATTTCGAGTAGACGCAATTAGTGGATACTGAACACAATTAAAACAAGATACAACAACCACAAGCTCCTGAACATTTATTTAATTTTGATATATACCATGTAAACAAAGAACAATAACATTTATAGCTTCGTGTCAAAAATAAAATAACTGAAAAATAACCCCAAAAAAGTGTCAAAAATCATAAGAAATACTGTATTACAGTAACGGTGGTGTGATTAACAAATTGTCTTACCTTCTGTACTGTATATCTATATAAATAGATAGACAGACAGACAGACAGACAGACAGACAGACAGACAGATAAAAATAAAGGGAACACATAAACAACACAATATAACTTCAATTAATTCAAACTTCTGTGAAATCTACCTCGAAACTTAGGAAGCAACACTGATTCTTTGATTCTGTAATATAATATAAAATACAAAAGTACATTTTAAACAGAATTGTGTTTTTATTTGTCTTAGATTCAGCTGCACCTCATGTAGGAGAACTTGGCCTTCAAACCGGGTCATGGTGATTTTCCACATGCGCCTAATGGGTGGGCAAGGCACTGTCAAGGTCAGGCCTGCACGTCAAGAATGCAAGAGATGTACCAGCGCAGCGATGGTGAAGCCATTGGTTGAGCCAGAAAACATTCGTATCCTGATGGAGAACCTAGTCCAGAAAGTTAGAAGAAATTGCTACCATGAAGACATCGGAGAGCCAAACAGGAGGTCCAACAGCCTTGATGTCAAGAGTCCCCATGAGCCTAAACATTGTGAGGGATGCAGGTTAGGAATCTGTACCAGAGATTGAGCTAATAATGATAAAGTTATTGAAATTATCTACAAAATGCCTCTTTCTTTCTCTCTCTATGTTTATACTTCTGTGTTTTGTTATTGTGGGTGTTAAATCTATATTTATTGGTTATTACATGAAACTGCTTTCATTAATAATGAGATATAAAATGTATATGTATTATTTCAATTCAAAGTAAATGTGTCTTAATAGGATTTGATGAAAAGGTACCTCTAACTGATTTGTTATTGTGGTAAACTGGCCTTTAAACATAAGAATATATACATTTTCTAAGTTTAACTTTAAGAACTGAGCTGAAAAAAGTATGTTATTACAGTATTTTAAAAAGATGCACAATTTTTAAAAAGATGTCATAGTTTTGTGCAAACATATATAGTTTTTTTTTTTTTTTTGATGCATTTTTGCATTATGGTGTTCTAACTCGGTGGATAATGAAATAAAATATTTGATTGTAAAAAAGGAAACAGTCACTTCTGTCTGTTTGCCAGAAATTGTGAGCAAAAGCCTCTTTTCACTTTTACTATATAATATATTTATTGTACCAAAATTACAATTCCCCGGTTTGTCCTTCAAATATTATTTATAATTTTAATTATAAGATTCCAGTAGCAAATAAACAGTGTCCTTGATTCTCTGGAAATGTATGTATTATTTTTCTTCAAAATAAGACTGAAAGAAAAAAAGTTTTATTTGACAATAAAATATTGAACTTTAATGATACCATATATCATATTGAGATTATTGCACTAAAAAATATTTCAGTTTTGTCTTTTCTGTTTTGCTTGAGTGAAGTTTCTTCATGGGATGTAATCCAAAAGAGAAACAATAATGATCACAGCCTCTTTCATTTTGTGCAATTCTGATTTGGAGTAAAAACTAATCCTTTCCATCAGACGTGGGTCACTTCATCAGTTCATAGAAGAGCCTCAACTAATTTGGTCCCCAAAATAACATCTAGATAGGAGTGGTGTTGCCAAAATATGGTGCAGGTCCCTTTTTTTTTTTTTTTTTTTTTTTGCAGAGGTCAATAAGTTCATAAAAGGTTAATGAACTGTATAATTAAACAAGATAATTTGCTATAATGTATAAAGAATGCATGACTGTTATATTTATATATTATACTTAATTTTTTCTCTACTTTCATTTAGGGGGTTATTTTATATAAATCCGTAGATTGAGTTTTGGGCAGAGATAATCATGATATATTTAAATTAAACAATGAATACAATTTCTACTAATATATGACTATGTTACAACTTTTGCACTGGTAATAGAAAAATAATGTACCCAACAGCTCTGTACAGGTTTTTATCTTCAGTCGGTCTTTATATTCCTTATTTAAAAGGTAAAATGATATTAAACTTTATTTTTCGCCTTCACGACTTATTCCATTTTTGTCAAACATATGTGTCTCAGAACATTAAACATTTTTGGCAATAAAAGCAAACACACAAATCAGTTTTTGAATTTTTTTTTAATTAATATTATTGGAAGAAAAAAATCTAAATATTTTTCAGTTTGCTCTAGTTTTTCTTTTCTTTTGTGCCAATGCCTTCTTTAGACATTCAAACAAACATATTACTGTAGCTTGACTTTGCTTTCAAACTGTAGATGATATTTGTTTTGCTTCTTTTTAGTAATTTGCATGTTGCATTTAGCCCTAAAGTCTCTATTCCATTTGCTTTTTTTATTCTCTGCATCATTATTCTTTCTTTCTTTTATCTGTATTTTACTTAAAAAAAAAAAGGTTCAGCTTTGCCCTTGTGACTATCCTTCCAAGCCTTTTGGACCTCTTGACCCATAGAGGGTTCTGTAACCTTACAATGAAAAGCTTTGCTCGCAGGCATTATATGAAAGCTGTATGTTAAAGAAATGAATCATGCTTCAAACATAAATTCAGATTATTTCAAATAAATGTATGACATAACATGCAAAAACTTGGTTCATATAATGATTATGCAGGAAAAGTACAAATTGGCAAGTAACCAAACACTTGTACCCAACCTGTCTGCTGTATTCACTAATGCCTTAATAATCCTCTGAGGCCTTTGCATAAAAGCTGGATTAATTTAATTAATTAGACAAAATTAAGAAAAGTTGAATGTTCATTATACAATTAAAGCTATGTGCTAAGCTGGGTTTTTTTTGTGGCTTTGAGAGTTTAAGAAGGAAGGATGTATAGTCATGCTAAACCTTTCAGAGTTTTGTCAAATAACATTCCTGGCGATAATTTTTCTCTGTATTAATAACTAGAGGCTTCATAAAAGCAGGATTTTTCAATTTATCACTTTCAAAACATATTACATTTTAAAGTAAATAATATCTACATTTTATTATTTATTACCATTAATCTGCACACTTTGAATTGTAGAGGTGGTCAGCAGCACCAAATTCCAGTGTGTGCACATCACAGACAACCTCACCTGGAATACAAACACCTCCTCACTGGTCAAAAGGGCAAAGAAGGGGTTGTAATTCCTGTGGAGGATGAGGGGAGCCCACCTGCCCCCACCCATCCTTAAAAGCTTCTACAGAAAACACCATAGACAGCGTTCTGAACAGCTGTCTCACTGTGTGGTGTGGAGGCTGCAGCGCTGCAGATTGGAAGAAAATGAAGAGTGGTGAAAACAGCAGAGGATCAATGGGGCTCCTCAACCCCACCATGGATAGTTCTCCATGCTGCGCTCTCTGAAGAGGCTTCACAGCATTTGATGCAGGACCAGCAGGTTCTGTAGCTTTTTCCCCACTGCCATAAAACTGTTGAACTGTTGAAGAAACTCTAAATCAAGTCACAAATCGAGACTCTGCATCCAACTGATAACATCATACTTGCACTATATGGTGAAAATAGAACTCAACTCAAATGTTTTTACTGTATTTTGCGCCTTATCTATTTATCTATTTTGCACTGCTCTGAACCTCCCACGTCAGTGCCTTTTTGCACCATATCTCTCCCACACTGTTTACATTATGATCAGTGATGCACTTTATTGCACTTTATTTTTCATTGCTAAGCTGCTGCACACAAAAAATAAATAATTAACTGTCGGAAAGTTGTATAAGCAAAATTTCGTTTTGTATACAAAATGAAAATAAAATGTGTCTAAGTATGAATTGGATAATAAATCATGATTTTTTTTTTTCAGACACCCATATCTATAAGATATTTTACTAAAAATACACCTGGAATATTTCTTAGTAAATACATATATTTTTGCAGTAAGTAATTTAAAATGTTGAATTGTGCTCTACCAGTGCAGTGCATTATGACGAGCACAGTGGTTATTGCACATATCAGTCGGTGTCAGAGGTTCTCTCAGTATTGATTATAGCCTCAATAAAATAATCACCTGATTAAACTCTGACCTAAACCTAAGGTGGAGTTGTTGTCCACTTTTAGGTTTCACTTTCCTGAGTGCCACAACCCTTCCTTTGGTTGCTGCATCACAGCCACAAGCTGGTTGACAGATCTGAAGATCAGCTGTTAGAGCTCTTATTATTCTTTAACCAACAGTGTCACCACATTTAAAAGATGAACAAGGAGGATTGGTCAAGCATCTTTGATGAAGAAATCGCAATTCTAAATGATAAAGGAGACACTTGGCATCTGGAGTTTGATGAAAGTATTGAGCCGGAGAAACCAGACTCTCGCTGGAAGGAGTACATCAGGAAAACAAGTGCAAGGTCAGTACTGGACGCAGTTTGCTATCTTCTCTGCTAAGAATTGAAATGCCATGAACTTCTACGGGTCTTTCCTAATTTCCATTCCACTGAATGCAAATGAAAGTGTCAGGCACATCGACATCCAGGGAGTGGCAAATTTATTGTAATTTATGGAAATGTTTTTCTTCTGTTATTAACAATTGTTTTTAGAACATATTCCGGTATTCAGGTAGTTTGTCCTGCTTGTTAGCAGAAGTGTGCTTACATTTTCCTTTATTTAAAATCTCACTGATTCCAAATATTTTATGTATCTTCACCCAGAAATTCAACCTTTAGGCCAAGTAGAAGCAAATAATGGTTAATGGACATCTTTGAAATGTTTATAACTTTGATATAAACCATGTAAAGAAAGTGCAATAACAGTTATAGCTTCGTGTCAAAGATAAGACAGTTGAAAAATAACCTTTGCTTTAAAAATAATAAGAAATACTGTATTATAGTAAGAGCAATGTGCTTAACAAATAGTTTTACCTTTGTGCTCTGCCAAAGTAAATAAATTTGGAAGAAAAAATACGATGTATGTATATAAATATAGCAGAATGAATATCGTATGATTGTGTACTATAAAATAAAACTGAATATTAGATGTTATCTATAATTGTTTTTGTTTTAGATTCAGCTGCACCTCATGTACAAGAACTTGGCCTTCAAACCAGGTCATGGTGGTTTTCCACATGCGCCTAATGAGTAGGCAGGGCACTGTCAAGGTCAGGCCTTTACGTCAAAACTGCAAGAAATGTAAAAGTGCACCGATGTTGGAGCCATTGGTCAAGCAAGACAACATTCGTGTCCTGATGGAGAACCTAGTGCAGAAAGTAAGAAGAAATTGCTACAAAGAAGACATTGAAGAGCTAAACAGGGCATTCGAGCAGTTTCATGTCAGGAGTGCCCATGAGCCTGATCATTGTGAGGGATGCAAATTCAACGTCTGTGCCAAAGAATGAGCTAATATAGATAAAGTTATGGAAATCATCTGCAAAATGTATCTTTCTTTCCCTCTATATATTCATATTTCAGTGTTTGTTATTCCATGTATTAAATCCATGTTGATTTGTACTTACATAAAACTGTGATAATTTATCAATTCTAGATTAATGTTTTGGTATGAGATATGAAATGTCTATGTAGTATTTGAGTTAAAACTAAATGTGTATCAAACAGGGGCGGATTTAGGAAATTTGGGGCCCTAGGCAAAGACAGGCAGGGGGCCCTCTGAAATGAGAAGATAACTCATTATACAGACCCATTATAGAGATACAGAAATTTCAATAGAACAGAAAAAGATTATTTTGACTGCCCTTAATGACGTTTTATATTTTTATATTATGTCTAAGGAAAACTAACAATTCAAGATATCTTAAATCATGGATATTTAAAATGCATTTTAAGATATCTCAAATGAGGTCATCTGATTTGTCATTTAAAGTTTCACATATCCGGAATTATAATCAAGATATTTCACCTAATTTGAACTTCTCAAAACTATATTTTTATAATATCGGAATTATGAAATATCCCCCTAGTCTGTCACTGAGCTGTCCTAACAGTTGCCTACAGAAATTTACATGGCTGCAATGGTGCTGGCTCTTCTTGACAAAGTTGTTTTAAAATGCCACAAGATAGAAAGAACTCAGCCATATGCAATGTGCTGAGAACAAGAACTTTGTGAACTCTAAGACTGCTTCAGAAATCTGTCATGAATTGCTGCAGCAAAGTTAGTTATAAGCTAGATACCGGTATTCAAGCTTCGTCAATCCAACTCAGGAGCTCAGACTTCAGCCAACCGTTCTCTGATACTCCCTCTTCTAGGGATCATCAACACATTTCCGAACTACGCACGCGTGAGAAATACAAATAAATAAATAAATAAATCCCTTGCCTGGAGACCAACTGCTACTAAATTACATAAATGAGACACACCAATTTCAAATTAATTATAAGTTTTTTCATATTTTTAAAGACTCTTTTTTCTCAAAATTTAGAATTTTTAATCAGTAGCTTCTCTTCTCTGCCCCTCTCATATCTTCCCCAGTATTGCCTACTCCCCAGCAAGAAAGGCCGCTATTGTCTCTCCTAAAAGGTGCTATAAGGCATTAGATGATCCAGCTGTAGAATCCCTGCGATAGCTTTTATTTTTTTTTTTTTGGTCTGGCAAAGCAGTGCAGGAGATAGCTGGAAGGGAAAACTTATGAGAATTTTAAGAGTATTAGCTTTTGCAGAAAGAAGCAAGTAAATAAAATACATATAATTCAGCTGTTTAGTTCCACACTGCATGCCAGACACACTTAATGTTATAAGCGTTCTGATTGCATTTAAGCGAATTGACATTTATCAAAAACTTTATTAATGTGCACAAATAAGGAATAGTTGTATTAATTAATTAAAGTTTTATGGGGCCCCCAGGAACTTTGGACCTAGGCAACTGCCTAGTTTTGCCTAAGGTCCGTCCCTGGTCTCAGTAGGTTTTGATGAAAAGGTATTTCTAACTGATTTGTCATTTTGGTAAACTGGCTTTCAAGCATGAGAATAAATCAACGTTTAATATTAAGAACAGATCTGAAATAAGTTTCTTATTACACCGTTTTAAAAAGATGCACAATAAAAAAAAAAAAGATATAATAATTTTGTGCAAACATATTGTAATTGTTTTGGATTCATTTTGGTGTTATGGTATTCTAACGTGGTGGAACATGAAATAAAACATTTAATTGTGAAAAGAAAACAGTCTCTTCTGTTGGTTTGCAAGAAATTTGAAAATCGGGCAATTAGTTATAAGCAAAAGCCTTTTTTTCAATCTTATCATGAAAAATGACAATTCACCTATCGTCCTTCAGAAATATTTTATTATTTTAATTTAAAAGATTCCAGTAGCAAATAAACAGTGCCCTGGATTCTATTTAAATGTGTGTATTATCTTTCTTCATATTAGGACTGAATTCAATGAACTTTAATAATATATCATTTAGAGATTATAGCACTAAGAAACGTTCCACTTTTGTCTTTTTTATTGTGCTTGAGGAAAGAGAAACATTAGTGATAACACCCTCCTCCATTTTGTGCAAGTCTGATTTGTAGTAAAAATTAATCCTGGAAGCTTTTTCAATTCAATTTAATTTTGAATTAAAAAAGCTTCCTGGATAGGAAGCAAAACATCTTCAAAATTGGAAACAAAGTCCAGTGGATTGTTTTTCATTTTCTTTTTTTTGGAATGACTATGACTATGTTCATAGAAGAGCCTCAACTAATTTGGTCACCAAAGCTATAAAATGTTGATCTGATCTTCTTTCATCTTTCCATTATGAAACCAGATATAACAAAAAAAGATGTCTCATAATATCTAGATAGGGGTGGTGTTGCCCAAATATTGTCCAGGAATTTTTTTTGCAGAAGTCAATAAGTTCAGAAAAGGTTAATGAACTGTCTAATTCAACAAGATATTTTACTATTAATGTATAAAGACAGTGATTCAACTTTCATCTAATATGTCTTTTATGTTTTTTTCAATACTTACATTTAGGTTTTTTTTATATAAATCAGTAGATGAGTTTTGGGCCGAGACAATCATGATACATTAAAACAATGAAAACATTTCCACTAATATATGACTATGTTGCAACACTGGTAATAGAAAAATATGGTACCTAACAGCTCTGTAAAAGGTTTTTAACTTCAGTCGATCTTTAAAATCCTTGTTTGAAAGATACAATGGTATGAAACCGTATGTTTCCCCTTTCTGACTTATTCCTTTTCCAGTTTTCGCTAGTTTGTCTTTTCTCGTGTGCTAACTCCTGCTTTAGACATTCAAACAAACACATGAACATGACTTTGCTTTTGGACGGTGTAGATGATATTCGTTTTGCTTCTTTTTATTCATCATGTGCATGTTGCCCTAATATTTCTTTATGCTGTTTGCTGTTTTTAATCACTGCATCATAATTTTTTTTCTTTCTTTTATCTTTTTTATGGTTTGAAAAAACAACTTTGACAAAATTGAACACCAGAACAAAAATAGGTCGCAAAAATTTTGACATATTTAAGGAAAAAATACTGAAATTTTTAAGTGCAAGGCCTTGAATTGGTTGGAAGGAAGCTATCAGCTCCTATTACTATCCTTCCAAGCCTTTAGGACCTCTTGACCCACTAAGGGGTCTGTACCCTTACAATGCACTATATGAAAGCTGCATATTATTGAAGAAATGAATAATGCTTCAAACATAAATACAGTTTATTTCCAATAAATATATGACATAACATGCAAAAAATTGGTGAAATAATGATTATGCAGATATAGTAAAGATCGGCAAGAAACCAAACACGTCCACCCAACCATCTGCTGTTTATTTGCTTATAACCAGCAGGTGTGTCTCATAGCCATGCGGTCAGACTGTATGCAAGTTTAAAATCGAGGTGAATCATGTTAACTGTGGTTTTTCTTTGAATCGTATGAAAATCATTTTTCAAAAATGAAAGCTTCTTCACTGGATTTCAGCCCTACAACATTATTTGGATAGACATCTGTCACCTAATTCTGCTTTGTATGAGACTTCTTAGTCTATGATAGGTAAAACACGAAGAAGCCCACAAGCTGCAAGCTGAGTTCTCGCGGTAGTTTTTAATTCACAAACAACCCGAATGCTGCACATTATTATTCCGGCTTGCCAAGTTAGATGAAGACTTGTCCACCTGTCTGCTACTAAAATTCAACACCTTCACGCTCATCATGGCATCAAAGGAATCTACGCTAAAGGTATATTACATTATCCTTCTGCAAACTGCATTACACATTTCTTCTTTTTAACATCAATTTAATCTCCAATAATAGGTAATTAACTCTTTCTTAGGGTTTTCTTTCATCAACCACTGTGGTTATTCTGATTCTTAATACGCGAGGTGAGCTTTTAAATAATGTTTTTACCTATAATTTCTTAAGATATGGTTTAGAACCAGAGACAATTTAATCAACAATTTGTAACCATTAAATCACTATTATTTTTGACTTAATGTTACAGTTCGGAGGGAATATTCTACATATTAAGTCTCACCAATGCGTATGAATTGTCCTGCTCAGGTTTTTGCAGCACATTCAATGTAAACTGCTCCAAAGCAGACCAAGAGGGCTTGCTTACAGCTCTGGGCCCCGTCTTTGACCTGAAGGCCATACGGCCAGTTGTGAACCAAACAACGTGCTCAAACATCACTGTCTACTTTACTCTTTACGGGATATTAGGAGTGGTATGTTCAATTTTACATCCTATAAAGCTGTATTCTTTCTTATTTGACCTTCAGTGTTTTTAAAGATATTATTCAACACTCATTTTAAGAGATTCTATAATTTAGATTTCCATATTTACTCATCATGCTTTTTTCATGTGATGTCCATGTTGAAAAAGTACACTAAAAAAGCTCATTTTAAACAGTTGTGAGTCAACAATGTCTTATGCTTATTGTCATCCAGGATGAAAAGTCACAAGTTCTAATCACTTACATTTGGCTGCACTACGTAAGTAGAAGAGTCATCAAACTCAGTCTCTTTAGTGGTAGATTTGATTTATTATTTTATCTTATATGGAACAGGGATCACTTTAATAAAACCACTTTTTATACTATTACATTTACTCTTTTCTTCCTTTTCTAGTGGTGGATGATTGAGTTTGCCAGGTGGAACCCGGTTCAGTGTGGCCTAGAAACGATTACTCTTCCCAAGAAGAACTTTTGGCTTCCAGATATTGTCATCAGTGAGTTGTGAGTAGTGTCCTATCAAAGCATAACGTGCAAAACTTACCCAACACTAAAATAGATCTCTTTGAAAAAGTATATAATTTTTCAAATGTTATTTGTTGTGCTTTACCCACTCTGTGCTTCTGGCAATAACAGTAATAAATGTATTTATTAAGTTTGCAATAATAATCCATACTTTGCTTCAAAACTTTTGCATGGTCTGCTCTTTCAGCATGGAGGAAAACAAAGCACCATCTGTGCCATATTTGCACCTGTACAGTGATGGAAGGGTCCAAGAGGGTCTTCCCCTTAGAGTTGTGAGCTCCTGTAACCTCGACATCTATACTTTCCCCTTCGACATACAGAACTGCTCTATGACTTTCAACTCTTACATCTATGATGGTGAGTCGCTGCAACAAAGCTGTATATCTTTTCTAAAATAAAACGTTTGGAAATACATTATTTGTTATGGTAATATAAAAAGCAGATTTAGTGTTCATAGGAACCACTATCATTTACAATAATTTACAAACTTTCAATCTGGTAGTTACTACAGTAAAAAGCTGTTATTGCAAAAGGAGAATAACAATGACAGAGCATCTAGTATTTTTTCAAATAGTGTAATTTAATGCAACATGACAGAAGAGTTCTTTAGTTTGCAAAGTTGACTTTACTTACTAAACTTTTTTCACATTATAGCCACAAACTACAGTCTGTTTTATTATCACTAACAGTCCGACAAAGAAAAAAAAAAAAAAAAAACATAATTAATAACTGGAAGAAAAATGGAAAAATGGTTATCTCTGCCTTTGCCAACAAATAAAGAGCCGTAAAGTATGTGTTTGCAATGTTTTTAATTTGATATCCCAATATAAAATTCATCGAATTAGGATATAGAGTTATTCTTTCAGGCGTTGGACTAAAAGAGTTTGGCCTCACTGCAAATCGACCAAGACGTGTTCATCTGTGATGATTATGGAAGTGTGCCAACAGTTTCATAAATACATTTGACATGAAATCCCAAATGGTTAAAGTGTAAAAATAATTAACCAAAAGGATTTTTTCTTTCTTTCTGTAATTACTGTTGTATTTCATTCTGTCAAGATCAAAGTAATTTAATTTGAAACAAAGTAGTTTTTTTCCTATCATGGTTGTCTGAGTTTTTTTTTTTTTTTATTCCCCAGCTACTGAGATAAACATTATTTTAGGGCGAGACCCAAAAATAATCACCGCATCCTCCAAGAATGTGATGACCACCCTAGGTGAATGGGAGCTGCTGGATATCACAGCCCAGAAGCCGATGAATGATGTGTCTGATCTTTACATTGACAGGCTTGTATTTTATGTATGTTCATAGCATGTTTTATATAATCAATTTGTTACCTGTATTTTTTGCAGAATAAATCCTGGGCATGTTCTCTCTGCAGATCCGGGTGCGACGCCGTGCCACCATGTACGTGGTGACCCTGCTGCTCCCCAGCTGCTTCCTCATTACGGTGGATCTCTTTAGCTTCCTCCTGCCTCCTCAGAGCACAGACAGATCCTCCTTTAAGATGACCGTCATCCTGGGCTACACCGTGTTCCTGCTCATTATGAGTGACTTGCTGCCTATCACAGGAAACACCATACCTCTAATAAGTCAGTATGAGCTACAGAGAATTTTGGTGCAGTACTTTAAAAATGTCCCTTATGACTGATGCCTGTTAATGTCTGTTAATCCTAAATTAATCTGCTTCAACAAATCAAGTGTAACCTGTGTTGATAAAGCACATTTAGGAGAAAAGATTTGCCCAAGAAATATAAGGGAAACACAAATAAAATTATATTCCCAGATGTTAGCAACCAGCCTGCATAAAATAGATCCTTAAACATAATCTGCAGGATTTGGCTGCATGGTGTTATTCTCATTTACTTTTGTTTCAGGTGTGTTGGACCAGGGAAATATTAGAAATTTTCCACATACTAAAATAGTTCTGGTATATACTTTTTACTCAGGTTTTAAAATCATAAGTTTTAAACTGTACATACTCTGTCCTTTTTTTTTCTAGATGTGTTCTTCTCCCTTTGCCTGGTTCTGATGGTGGGCAGTCTGTTGGAGACGATCTTTATCACCTACTTGTTAAACAACGCATCTGACTTCTCTCCTGTCCCTCAGTGGGTCCAGGCAGTATTTCTGAATTTTCTTGGTTGTCTAGTTTGCATGCCACGGAGGAATAAGAAACCAAAGGATTCAGGTATGTAATAACTAGGGGAAGGCTTTTTATTTTTACACCATTTTTACGCAGTTTTATTCCTAACACAACGTGAAATAACAAGAGGTAAGAAGAGATAAAAACAACACGTATTACATAAAAAAGATGTTGACTGACAAGTACAAAAGCAATACATTTTATTCAACAGTATAATTTTGCAAAAGGAAAATGCTGATAAAAAAACACTATTTAAAAAAAAAAGCAAAAACAGAAGCTTCAATTACAGGATATATAAAAAGATAAATAAGCAACAAGCAAATACCTCAATCACTGCCTGAAAATAGAAAATCTCAAACTCACTCCAGAAAACAAAGCTGTAGCTGACCACTAGGCGGAGTCAACTGTCAATTAATAGAGGACTAAAAAAACCGCATGCCTTAATGTGTTTTTTTTTTTTTTTTTTACATGTCTGGTCATTATCTTTTAAATATGATAGAACAGCTTCATATTTATATGAGTGAAAGGACGGTGAGGCCATTTTTTTATGTTTTTGAGTTTGCATCATGCATGTGTTGGCTGTTTCACCATTTGCAGCTTGTTTTTTGTTTGCTGCATCAATATGTTCTATTGTACTGAAACAGTTCATTAAAATTCATAATAAAAAAGAGTATTTCACTGAATTATTCATTTAATGAAAAGAAATGTATGTTCTCTTACACATGACCTGCCCAAGTCTCAATGGGACCCCTAGGAAGAATTTGATTTATTTCTACCAATAACAATAATAGATTGCAGCAATCAATGATGATCAGATCATTTTCTTGCCTATTTAAACTTATTATAGCCCTAATAGTCCTGAATACAGTCTTCTGTTGGTGTGCATCATCTTGTGTTATTAAAAGTAATAGAATAGACAAATGTTACATTTAATTACAGCAAAGGTTTCATTTGATTTATAATATTTGGTTCCACCTACAAGAGCAATATGCAAACATAGCCTGTGGTAAAATAACTATAACAAAAAAATAATGTAATATTAATATAATATATTAATTTGATATACAATGTAATATAAATTATATTGTATGTTACAAAAACATACTTCATGAAATCAAACTATAAGATATTAAGCATGTTCTTAAATAAAATGCAACCTGAATTGGAAATAAAATGCTACCTGGAACCAGGCAGAAAAAGGAATTTTAATGCATTTAACTATATACTATATACAAATGCTCTAGAATTACCTCTGCCGACATGACCTTTGACCTTTTTTAAACACTTCTTTATTGAAAGCATTCTCTCTCTTAAACCAATGTTTCCAAGCTTTTCTGTTTGGAGTCATCTCTGAAAAAGATCTTACAGACATCTTTGTTATTATTAATCACAGCAGGCTCACTAAATCATTTTCCCAAAACATAGCTCTGTATTAATTTGAGTTTGGAAGAGCTCTCCTCTGCAGATGCAACAGTCACAGGGAGAGTGATGGCCATTGTTAGAGCTGCACGCATGCAAATTCTAGTACAGCACCAATAATATTTGATCTTACTTTTGCTACTGTCCAGGAAATTCTTTACTCTAGTACCAAGGCTGAACAGGTATAAGGTTTTATTTCGATTTTAAAAAACTTTATTTGGCCAACCTTAGGTAAACACAAACATGTTATCCATGTGTTGGAGGGGGGTATGCAAGTTTCAGGCCCTGTTTTGTGAGCATGCATGCTTTATAAATCAGACCCCTGCAAGTCTGGCTCTACCATTAGCTGCAGTACGGCATGTGCCCAGAAATGTTTTTAGGCCTCTTCTTTTAGGCTTCCTCTTCTGCAACCTACATAAGCAAATATTCTCCCCTTTGTGCCTAATATGTACTTAAATATATTCAATGTTTAGAAACTTCATCCATAAACGACTTAGAAACATACTAATTCTTATGAACTACACAAACCTAGGATATTCGCTTCTGTCAGCCACCATAAATTTCACTTAAACAAATAAAAAATGAGAGATAATTGCATAAAAAAATTTTACTTGGTAAAATTAGACAAAATAAGGGAATGAGTCACAAAAGAAATAATAATGGCCTTTATAGGTGAGCCCTAACAGTAATATTTTAATAATACCTGAACGACACAAGAGTTTCTGCTTATCTCACATCTGCAGGAAGCATCTTCCTGAGTTGATGAAAAATAAAAAATAAATTCTTCCCCCACCTCTTTAGCAATATTTTATAAGAACAGAGATATAAGAGGTATTTGATGACCTTAGAGGTCTGCATGGCTAACAACAAACCAGTAACAGCGCTTTCTATGCCATCGGGTTTTTATACTCTAACCTTGGACAAACAGGAAGCAAGTGCACTAATTTATAAATAGTATGATAGGATTGCTTTTTGCTGTGCTGGTAAGGACTCTGGTAGCAGTACTGCAGAGATATCAACCTTTTTTATTCAGAGAAAATTTAAATTTGAAATCTGTCCTCCAAGAAGGGCCTGGTAGTGAGATGCAGCTTCTTGCGTTTCTGCAGCTGAAGTTCAGTCTTCAGGTTCTTAAAGTTTAGTTAACTCATTTAATATTTTCACAGGAACAACAAATACGTTTGATGTAAAACCTCCCAAAACAGGAGGTCCAGTGGAGGAGGACGAGGCCCTACAGGAGCTGAAGAGCCTCAGCCACATCCTGCACACCCTCCGCCTTCAGGCGGAGCAGCAGACAAAAGAGACCCAGAGCTCAGAGGAGTGGATCCAGGTGGGCTTCATCATTGATCGCCTGCTCTTCGGCCTCTACATCGTCTTCATATCGGTCGCCTTCATCACCATCATTGTAGTCTGGGTGAACTCCTCCAATCAGTAGATTGCTGCATGCTGCCCAAATTTATTACACTAGAACATTTTGAATAAACGCATCTACAGTAGTAACGATTTTCACACAGCAATTATAGTACAGTAGCTACTTGTACTTTGAATTATTGTGAAATATAATGTAATTCTCAATGCTGAAAAATGTTCTCCTTAGAATAAATAACATGAAAACCTGAATGTGCTTCTCATTGACACTGATTTTGAACACTCAATATGTTTCTCTCTTTATATTACCGTATTGACCCGAATATAGGACGACCCTGATTATAAGACAAGCCCCTCTTTCCAGGACCAATTTTTAGGCACCAAACAAATCTATTTGGTTTAAAGAAACCATTTTATATTGAAGTGCTAAGAATTTCATTTAAATAACATACCACACTGCAAAAACGATCTAGAAATAAGTAAACATTTCTTAAATTAAGTGTATTCACCCTTAATTTGAGTAGTTAAATGAGATAGTACGCCAATGGAATGAGTCATTTTACTCTTAAAATAAGATAATTAGATAATATGCACTTGAAATAAGACAATGCAATTGTGTTTTCTTATTTTAAGTGTAAATTGTCTTGTTCCATTGGCAAAATGTCTCTTTTACCTCCTTAATCCAAGAACAAATGCACTTACTTTAAGAAAAAATGACTTATTTAGATTTAGATTTTTTGCAGTGACATTGAAAGATCAGTGAAATTAAACAATAAAAAGCTTTAAAAAACATGGTAATGACACATTTACTAGAAATTTTGCGACACTTCAACTAGAATGCAATCTGAACTTTGCTCACGGAAAGGTCTCAAAAACCCGCATGAGGCTTTTACTAACAGACATCCTCTGCCTTGCTGCGCTCGCTGCCACTCCTACTCTCATCCTGCAGCTCTCCAAATTTTTAATAAGCTTTTGTTTTGCTTTTTTTTTTTATCTCTACTATGCACTTTGTAAAGCCAGAATTTTTTTAACTCTGCCTCAATTGTCTTTAAACTTGTCTGACTTTTGATCCACAATGTTCTGGGCAGCGACTCTCCTTTTGTAGCTTCTTTGCCGCTTCCTCCCTGTTGTGATAGAAAGATGACCCCAGCCACAGTGAGGAAAAAATGGCGCCCTCTGTTGTTGCATCTGTGTAGAGATCCCAGACAACTATCAGCCTTTATAATTGGTTAGACCCTGATTATAAGACGACCCCCCATTTTCACATAATTTTTAAGAAAATACCGTAGTCTTATATTTGGGCCAATAGGGTATCTATTTTATTTAATGGTATATTGATTTATAGTAAGCACCATGTGTACTTAATTTGATAAAGTAGACTTAAGTGGTTTCCAAAAGGAAATGTAACACTGAACTGCGATAATTTTAAGAAAACCATTTTAGCTGTAAAAATGCTCTGGTTGCAACATGAACAAAGACATGGAGCTTATAGTCACAACATCATATACTAATTTTTGCATGTCACTATCCAATGTGGTTGAATGGGTATGACTTGTCAAATATTAGTACATTTTTATAAGAGGTAGGTTTTCCAAATCATAGAGAATGCTCTTTTTATTTTTATGTTTTAAACTATAAAACAAATAAATATGAATTGAAAATGTCCCAAATCAAATTGTAACATAAAAGCACCTAAACAACATTACTAGAAGTTCTAAAAGGTAACATAAAATAATTACGTATGAATTCCCCAAGTTTTTTTTATAGCTGAAATCCTATATCTGCTTTTAAACCTATTCCTAATAGGTTCTGTTTGCAGTTCAAGCTGCTTCTACAAAAAAAAAAAAAAACACTAAAGGGGCTGAATGCCTCTTAAGTTTTTGTATCTTCAGATATTATTAGTTATTCAGTTTTAGAATATGTTAATCATTTTATTTTCACAGACTGAACAGCCTCATTTATTTTGTTGACCTTTATGTTACTCATTTATGTTTTTACACGTTAAGCCAATTTAACCACAACCTGACAGGTCTTAGTTTCCAAGAACAGTAAGAAAGAGAAGAAGACTACAATCTACAATCCAAGATTTCCTCCCTTATCAGCTGAAATTCTCCATTGAGGAGGTAAAAAAGATCTCATTCAATCGCGTTCTCCAGCTTGGAGGTAAGAGACCTGATAACAACCGAGCTATAGCTGCTAAATTTGAGCACTACAAATAAAAATAATACGTTAAAAGTCAATGCAAAGAGCAGTAGGGAACGCACTTCAGTGCTAATGATCAATTTCCTGAAGAAATTCTCAACCAAAGACAAGTTATGTTCCCGGTCAGAAAAAAAATAAATGCCTGAATGTATCAGGGCCATGGTGGCTGTGGATAAACTTTATGTAAACGGACAGCTTTTCAGGGATAGGGAAAATAATCCATGGCTTCATAGGGCAGTCATATTTAAATGTAAAATCCTTTTGGCTTAAACATGAAAAATTTATAAAATTTCTATTTTTGAAAAAGAAATCCTGTCTTAAAATCTGTGGGGGGGTTTTTCATTATCTTATGCAGGCCAGTTCGTTATGCGTCAGCTTGCACACCTAAATTCGGCCAATCATATATCAACGTTCATCTGTCAATCAATTTTTTCGGTCATAGCATCTTGATTCTTTGTTGCAGCTAATATACGCAACGGTTGAAATAAGAAATAAGAATGATTTACTCTACCATTGAGTTCCGTCCCAGTGTTCACGGGGATGGACGTCTGTGTCTTCAGCAGGTAGAGCTAACAGAACTGGCAGCATTGCAAGGCAAGGGCTAAAAACATGTACGGCTGTAAGCCTTCTACACCAAAGTATATAAGTGGGCCGGTGTGGATGGAAAAATGCCAGGGCCGAAAATCGTTCCCAGTCCGAGTCTGATGATGACTAATCAGGTAGAAGGAAGCCAAGTGGAAGTTTGGGTATACGTGTTTTTTATTGTCAAGTAATTTACAGCTATTAAAATAATTTACCAAAATTTATTAAACTTTTCTTCACTTTCTGATTTTAGATGTAGGCGTATCTCTTGGAATCTACAATCCTGATGAGCCAAGAGAACCCATCCAAAAAAACTTAAGACCATGACACCACTGGAATACTGGAAGAGAAACTACTCACGTTTCTGAGATCATGAAAAGCTTGCACATAAATACTTGTCAGCCCCCTGCACTAGCATTCATAGTGAGCGCTTGCTTTCTGAGGCTGCGAATGTGATGGATTAGAAAAAAACAGACTGGGCTGTTAGAAGGGGCAGATGCTGTTTATTATTATAAAACAATTTTTTTTAAAAGCCCACTGATTTGACCAAAGTTAAATTAAGAATAATCATGAATGACCTTTTTTGTCCAAGTTTAATGCCTTTGTGGCATACTGGTTTGTTTAAGCACTTGCTTTTTCAGTGAAAAGGCCAGTTTCTATTATTTTGTTAAAAATGCAGGCTCATGAGAATTGCACTATACTTAAAAACTAATAAGCAACGATCTACTGGTGCTTTATTTCAAATCAATGCAACCAGTGAACTTTATTTTAAAACTAAAAAGAAACCATTTATTTGCATTTTATTTTGAAACTTAGCTGCTTGATTTTCTTTTGAAACTAAGCGCTTGGTTTTAAAACTAGGCAAAGAAAGCATTTGCACTTTATGTGAAGACAAATCTTTTTTCTTTTTTGATCCAACATTATTTTCTATTTCTAAGGAAATGCATTGTTGCAATATTTAAGTTACTCTTATTTAGTTTTCAGTTTTTGCTGTTAATGACCTTTCATTGTGAGACAAATTGACATGCCATTTTTGCTGGGTAAAAAAAACATGTTTTCGTAAAATTGATTACTGCAATGGTGTTTTCTCAGGTCTGCCTCAAAAGTGGATCAGACAGCTGCAGCCGATCCAGAACCCTGCTGCCCGTGTCCTCACTAAGACTAAGAAAGTAGAGCACATCATCCCAGTTCTAAAGTCCTTACACTGGCTCCCTGTATCTCAGAGAATAGACTTTAAAATACATGTGTTAGTCTATATATCTCTAAATGTCTTAGCACCTAAATACATCAGAGACTTGCTATCAGTGTACCGACCCTCCAGATCACTCGCGTCTTCTGGCTCCAGCCTGCTCTGCATACCTAGAACCAGAACTAAACATGGAGAAGCAGTATTTAGTTCCTCTGCTCCACTTCTCTGGAACAAACTTCCAGAAAACTGTAAAAGTGCAGAAAGCCTGAGTTCCTTTAAATCAAGACTAAAAACACGTTTGTTTAGGATTGCCTTCGACTGTTCTAGTTAAACAGTTCAACTCAAACATCATTAGTTCAACTTTTTTATTTTCTTTAGTCCAACTGTTTTTAATTTTCTTTTTTTGTTTTTTTTTTGTTTCTGCATCTTTCCCCTACTTTGCTTGATTCTGTTTTATTTTGCTATATTTTAGTCATGTAAAGCACTTTGCATTGTCTTTGCACTGAATTGTGCAATACAGATAAATTAGCCTTGCCTTGCCTTGCCTTACAATTAATGGGATGTTTTTGCAATCAACAATACTTTTGTAAGTTCTATTTGGTGAAATCAAAGCCATACACTGCATATTAGTTTGCTTGTATATTTTTTACCCTAGATATTTAAAAAACCATTTATTGGTTAGCTATCAACTAAAAGAAACAGGAAATAATCAGTTATCGATATCAGGTGTAAAACCATAATTATCGTGCTCATAAGGATCCATATAAAGTTTGTTTTAGTTACCTCCCTGTGTTGTTGTGTTCCATATGTCAGAGCTCTGATGATTCTGAGGTTATCTCTGTTATCTTTGGAAAGGGGAGTGCTTATATTAAACCTCCGCCTTGGTAATATCCTTGTTTACAATCGAAAGGGTGAAACTGTTGTCGGAAAATTCAAGATCCTATGTTTTAGCCTCACATATGTTGAGATCAAATGTCAGTGATGTAAACATAACGACTCCTCTCTGAAGGCACACCCCTCTGATAGAGCTTAGAAAGGGAATGGTTTCCCACTTGTACAATACATATATTGATTTATGAGTGCTGCTGATTTTGCATGGGCTTACTTTCTAAAAGTTTTCACTCAATCCTTTCTCACCTGCAAGGCCACACAGTGTGAGAGGAGATGTTGATTGACTATTGTATTTGAATTGTTTGGGACAAAAGGTAATGTTTTTTTATCACAAGCCAGACTCCCTCTCAGTGTTTTATTCATAACATTGCTTTATTTTCCTCAACAGTCTGTAACTTGTTTTGATTAACTCTTTGGAACCTTTCAAAGTTTTACTACAGGCTTTAAAGTGATGCCATCCCTTTTTCTGTCCTCCTTTTGCCCCAGTGATCTGGGTTGCCTCTATATATCTGGGACCGGGAACACCTCTTTATTGGACCTGGGCTCTGTTGGACGAGTCTGGGGCCGCCCAGCCCAGCTATGAAGCATATCTTCCCTCTGAAGAAGCTTTGTAAATCCTTTATACATCAGCATGTTCATTCAGGACACACACTAATGCTAAATACTAAGCTGCAGTTGCAGGTATATACACCACCCTGAATAATATTATTTTATCACAATAGGTTTTGACTTTCACACAGATTATTATATAAGGGATGCCTGCTGCTCTTGACACTTTTTCTATATGATGTTTACTTTGGTTGTCTTTTTTTCTTTTTTTTTTGCTGTCGATACGTTCTCTGTTTTCTATCCCTATACAGTTGTGGAAACAGACATCTAGGAGTTACTGTATATCTTCTGGGTTCTCTATTTTCTCCTTTCATGCATCCTATCCTGTATTCTTTTTATCTTCATCTCTTTTATCTCTCCCTTTAGTTCTTATTCCCTCTTTCTTTCGCACCTCTCTTTCAGTCTCCAGGTCGGTTGTAATCGATTTTACTGCCGAAATAATTTTCAATAAAGTTTCATATACAAATACTAAGTAGAACCTTATGGGGATGGTCATATTGGTCTGCTTGTGAAAGCAAAGCTAATGGCCTATTATCTAGCTCTGGGGCATCTATTCTCAGAGCTATAATGGCAAAACGTGATACAAAAAGAGAAAAAAAAAAGAAACACTTAACGCTTATCAACCAATGGTTGACCATTTGCTCAGTGAAATGCAGGTTGGAGGCAATTAAAGGGCTAAGAAGAATATTTTACACAATTTACTCAACCAAAGTGGAAGTCATTTTTACACTCATGAGTGGTAAAATAAATATGGAGTAGGTCACAAAGGGCCAATAGGCAAAGTATGTTAGATCCAATAGACATTGGTCCACACAGTTTTCATGTGGATAGATATCACCACATTTCAGTACATTAAACTGATTACGTTGTTATGTTTAGGCTGATTTTATAATTTAGAACAATGAGTTTTTTATTAAACCATATTTTTTACCCATTACTAAAAAAAAAATCCTTGGAAAAGAAGAACCTCTGACCGTACCTCTTTTTAAAATTCAGGCCTACTTTTGTAATGCAGCAGAAAAAATACCGGCAAGTCCCCTTTGACTCTTTCAGAAAAATTATTAAATTTTTGAGTGACATAATGGACGTCAACACCCCTGAGACACTAAAACATGACCTTAAAGGAATTATTCTTGCACTAAAAGTCAATTTTTGTGACAGAAGGAAGCATACCCATTTTGTTATTAATAGAAAAATTCAGATTTTGAAGAAACCACCTAACACCTGTTTCTTCTTGGGCGTCGACCCATTTATTTGCCTATAATCATCAGGTTGAACTTGGCGGCGCTTTGGTCAGTTCTTTCCTACTTATAAATCATACACTGAGGCTTAACTCTTAACAGTGATTTGTGTTCGCCTCGTGTGAAACCATCTACAAAGAAAGCGGCTCTCCTGCTTTGTGTTTCAGCTCTCCCACATCATTTGCAGAAGCTGTTCATCATGCTGAAGGCATACTCGGGTCGAGTATATCTGGACAATCAGAGGCTAAAACTAGGCCTTTGGGAGTTAGTGAGCTCGGAGAGTTGCAGGCATATGTAACTGTGTAGTAATGGTTGTTTATGTATCAAACTGAGGTTCAAATATTTTTCTATCCTTTGGCATCGAAGGCAAGTAAAGTCTTTATCCAACAGCTGCAAAAATTGACTCATACTTTCAATAAGATGAAATCCAACAAACCTGCACCAAAGGTAAGGTAAAATATCCTGTTACACATTTTGTGCGTCTTAAACTGCAAAATCAGTTGATTTATTTTGTTTTTAGTGTCTCCTTCCATCGGTTACTCCCTCTGTGCTGATTCTTTTTATCATTCTACCAGGTGAGCTTTTTTATTGACGTTGAAAAATATCGAAACTCATACAGTACAAATAATATATGAAATCAGGAAGAACCTCTACTAAAAGGGTGTTCTTTAAATTGATTTAATAAAATTTGCTATAATGTGATCATTCTCACCATCAGTTTTCTGCAACACGGCTGAGGTGAACTGCTCCCAGCCAGACCAGTCAAGCCTTTTTGCAGCTCTTTCTCCTGCCTTTAACCTGAAGGCGATACGACCCGTAGAAAACCAATCGACTTACACCAACATTAGTGTGTATTTTACTCTCTACGGGATATTAGGAGTGGTAGGTTGAAATTAAAGCTTTAAAAATAAAATGCAAAATGCAAGAAAACACAAAGAAAGATTAATTTTGACTTACTAAAATGATAATTAAGATGACTGTTGTCTTTATATTCTAGGATGAAAAGTCACAACTTCTTGTCACTTACATCTGGCTCTACTATGTAAGCTGTGCAAATATTTGCCGCCATTTTCGTCAAATTTGTTGTTTCTTGTGCTTGTAAGACAGTGTCTACTTTATACGATTAGATGGCATGACTTTTAACCAAGATTTTTTTTTGTTGCAGTGGTGGAAAAATGAGTTTATCAATTGGGAACCAGAGCAGTGTGGCACTGACATGATTTCTCTCCCCAAAGAAAATTTTTGGCTTCCTGACGTTGTAATCAATGAGTTGTGAGTTGTCTGTTGTATATTTTAAATTTGCACAATACATTTAAATTGTTACTAAACACACTTGTTAAAGTAAAGGATAAAAAGTAATGTGACAAAAAGGGACCAGCCTTGTTTTTAGTACATTATCCACATTTATTCCTGCCCATGGCATTCAAGTTCAAGCTTTTTATTGTGGTTTACATGATCTAACATTTCTTTTCTCAGCTGAAACCTTTGCAGAATATATGTGCACCTTTTTATTTTAATTCAACAGCTACCTGTCTTTATTTAATAGTGTAATTCTCTCATTCTTTCCCTTTAAGTATGGAGGAAAACAAAGCACCAACCGTCCCATACTTGTCCCTGTATCATGATGGTAGAGTGGTAAGTTCATTTCCTGTCAGAGTTGTGAGCTCCTGTAACCTCAACATCTACACCTTCCCCTTCGACATACAGAACTGCTCTATGACTTTCAACTCCTACATCTACTATGGTGAGGCACTGCCACAAACTTATTTACTATCTTAAAAATAAAATCAAGTATTTCTCGTTTTTGGCATAAAAACAACAATTTGTTGGGAGATTCAAATGTAACAGCGTAAATTACAAAAGGCTGAATATATTTATTGGAAAACCAAAATGGATTCAAGAAAAACCTATTAGAGTGCTCAGTCTACCTTTGACCAAGCCATGTTTTGTTTTACTTATTAACTGTCTGGTTCTGCTCCCATTGAAATCATGCAGGGAGGAACAGAACTTTTCCATCCAAAAATGCGCTCTGCCATGTTTATTTTAGTTTGGCTATGGGTTTGGCACCTCTGGATATAGTCACAGGTGTATATCCTGCCTTAAAATTTAATAATGCAGCATGATATGCCCTCCTGTGCTGGGTCCATTTTAGAACAGTTGAGGCTGCAGTGGGATAAGATGGATTCTCATGTGTTTCTCTGTCCCCGCCTCCCTGTCATAAACAGGGACAAGGACCATTCTACTGTGACCACATCACAGCCATAACCCCAATATTTAGTGCACTTTAGATGCAAAAATGGCATCTTCTCCGTCTGCCCAGGGCTGCAGCAGCTTTCTGAAATCGCAGTTTACACTGTTTTTTTTCTTTGCATTTCACTCTAAGAATAGAATGAGGCTCAATTGAGCTGCTTTAATTGTCAACAAGTAATGAATCAAGTGGATTTATTTACTTCATTTATTTAAGTTTAAAAATCAGATAGATTAGGTTGGGCAAACCTAATTAAATTATTTGTTATCAACTGAAGCAATGCATTTAACCCTGTAATGCCAAATGTATCATATTTTTTATACATACGGTTTCTGAAATGTTTTCGCTTCTGATACCTTTTGCATAATTTAATGGTAAAAACTTTGCTCAAAATCCTATTGTACACAATCAGATATACCTGATAACAGCCAGTAGAAGACTACACAAAAAATAATATTGACTTATCGCATAGTAATAAATTATTAATATCAAAAATGTATTTCAGTTTTTTCTTTTTACATATTTTGTTAAAAGGCCAAATAAGGACTGAAACAAAAAAAAAAAAGTAATTTTCTGTTTTGTTTTATTCTTAGATCGGGCTTTAAAGGGTTAAGTTGGAGATGCATTCTCTGTTTAGAGCACTGTTTTCAAAGATCTGTCAGCTTAGAAAGAGATACTGTGTCTCAGAAGCTTTGGTTAAAGTTGTTGTACTTCTTCTGTCTGCAGCTACTGAGGTCAGGGTTTTCCTAGGGAGAGATGCAAAATTATCCACAGAGCTCTCTAAGCAAGTGATGACCACCATGGGTGAATGGGAGCTGTTGGACATTACCGCTCAAAAACTAGTGAATGATGATGAGTCAGGTCTTTACACGGACATGCTTGCATTTTATGTAAGTTGACACAAAAAAGGTGTAAAGGGTGAAACTATTATCTATATTTGGATTTTTTTTTTTTTTTTTTTTAACAATTGAATCCTGGGCATGTTCTCTCTGCAGATCCGGGTGCGACGCCGCGCCACCATGTACGTGGTGACCCTGCTGCTCCCCAGCTGCTTCCTCATCACGGTGGATCTCTTTAGCTTCCTCCTGCCTCCTCAGAGCACAGACAGATCCTCCTTTAAGATGACCCTCATCTTGGGCTACACCGTGTTCCTGCTCATTATGAATGACCTGCTTCCAGTCACTGGAAACACCATTCCTCTAATAAGTCAGTATGGGCTTCAGAGAACAGAAACTTAAGGGTTTTTGTTGTTGGTTTTCTTGTTTGTAATATTGTAATATATTCATTTTTCTCTATTATTAAAAAAAGCAAAAAAAATAATATATAAGCCAAAACTCAGCGTTTAGCCCTGCACGCTTCAATGATCTATTTCCTCTGGTCTCTCTCTGACAGATGTGTTCTTCTCTCTCTGTCTGGCTTTAATGGTGGCCAGTCTGCTGGAGACGATCTTCATCACCAACCTATTCAGCAACTTGTCTGAACTTTCCCCCGTCCCCCGATGGATTCGAGTGATTGTTTTAAATTTTCTCGGCTATCTTGTTTGCATGCCCAGAAAGAATATGAAACCAAAAGATTTAGGTACGCAGCCCACATCCAGTCCATCCAGAAAGCACCTCTATTACTGCGCCTTTCATTTTTGATTATGTTAAAGCCTAATTCCACATAGCATTACATAAATCTCTCTTCGTTGTAATAATTTCACAATACAACATTCCGACAAAGTTGAAAAGGGTTTTTGAAATTGTTGTAAATTTACTACAAACTAAGAAATTACATCTATATAAGCATTCACAACCTTTGCCATGAAGTTTTAAAAAGAGTTGAGATGTGCACTGCTTCCACTGATCATCCATGAGATCTTAAATTGATTCTACAAATAGAGTTAGACCTGTCTATACACAGTCCAACAGTTAATCATTAATGTCAGGATCCAAACAGCAACATGAGGTAAAAGAAATTGGTCTAAAGACCACAATCAGGACAGCCTTAAAGCACAAGTCTGGGGAGGGCAGCAGAAAATATTCTGCCACTTTGAAGGTCCCAGTGAGGCTAGTGGCATCAATCAGATGTAAATGGAGGAATTTTGGAACTACCAGGGCTCAACTGTGAGCTGATCAGCCATCTACAGCGATCGATTAGGGGGAGAAGGGCTTTATTCAGAGAGATGACCAAGAACCCTATAATCACTCTGTCAGAACTCCAGCATTTCTCTAAAAAAAAAAAAGAAAAAAAAAGGAGGAGAACCTTTTAGAAGGAGATCATCTTTGCAGCAATCTACCAAGACTGGTATGGTAGAGTGGCCAGACCAAATGTCAGTCCTTAATAAACGCGACATGACAGTCTGTCTGGATTTGCTCAGACCTATAAGAAAAATACTTTCTGGTCTGATCAGACAATGTTTGAACTCTTAGGTGTAAATGTCAGGCATCATGTTTGTAAAAAATAACAGCCAGTAGTCATCACCAGGCCAGTACCATCCCTATGGTGAAACATGCTGAAGGAAGCACCAGAATAGAAGCAAAGATCAATGCAGCTATGTACAGGAAAAGGATGAAATTATTCCAAAGCGCTCTTAAACCCAGGCTGGGTGATAGTTCCTTTTTCCAGTTGGATTTACCCAAATAGCACAGCAAAGCTCCTAAAGTAGAGGCTTCAGAAACACTTTAACATCCAGGAGTAACAAACTTGACTCCATTTAAACACTTTTTGAGGAATCAGAAAATGGCTGTGGGGAGTTTTCCTTATAAACCTGATGAAACTTAAGAAGTTCTCCAAAGAAAAAAGAGCCAATCTGCCCAAAGATAGAACTGGTAAGCTTGTGGTATCATCTCCAAAGTACTAAAACAAATCACTAAAACAAACCCTTAAATACTTATCTGACTGTGATTTTACTGTCATCTGATTATCTATTAGTAATACCTTTGCAACAATCATAATCATAATTACATTGTTGTAATGGGTTGTTCTGTAGAATTAGATGTAAGATATTATTTTCACACCACTAGGAATAGAGGTGTAACTGCAGAAAATGTGCATTGCACTTTCAAGGTGCCCTCTGTGAAACCTTTGAAAAGTAAAATACAAGAAAAACATAGAATAAATTAAATTAGTAATGAATAGATAACTGTTTCCCAAAAACAGAGCTGAGGAAGAATGCTGTGGTGCTAAAACGTGGATCCAATGAGGGGCCTTCAGGAACAGCAGGATCAGCTGATCAGGATGAGGCCCTTCAGGAGCTGAGGAGCCTGAGCAACGTCTTGAAGGCCATCCGCTCTGAGGTGGAGCAGCAGCACAATGGCAGCCAGAGCTCAGAGGAGTGGATGCAGGTGGGTTTCATCATTGACCGCCTGCTGTTTGGCGTCTACATTGTCTTCATATCGGTCAGCTTCATCACCATCATTGTTGTCTGGGTGAACTCATACAATCAGTAGACTGCTGCGTGTTAGACAACCCTACATTTATTCAATAATCATTTGCACAAATCTAATCATAATGTAAGTTCATATAAATGTAAACATGAATGAATTTAAAGGACCATGTTTATGCAATACATAAAATGTTACAAAGTTGTTACAGTAACTAATATTGTTTGTTTTTCACTAATTGTTTATTTGCTATTTAGGTGAACTGTTTTGTTTAATTAGGGAGGTGCATAGTAACTTGGTACATTTACTGAGTCTTGACAGAGTAAATATTTAGAAATATATTCTGTATTTTCTTACTGTACTTTTTCATTTTATTTAAGTAATATTATAAGGACCCTATGTTTATCTGAGTGCAAATTCTTGTCACAATGCAACAGAATCACATGAAATGTGAAAGTAAAAACCTGTTATTTTGGTTTATGCACAACTTTACTTACTTTTTATCCCCTACCTTTAAGTAAACATATAGTAAACATTATGTATTATACTGTATTCCCTCGTTCTATCATTTGGAGTTTAAGTTACCAGAATTTGCACTTAACTTTATATTTATGTTCATCTGACTAGATAATGTTGTGAAAATAAAATCAGATGTTATAATTAGTCATGTATTACTGTTTTGATTTAATATTGTTCTATTTTACTTTTACTTGAGGAAAGATATATTAAAGTAGTACTACTCTTAACTGAGTTATGAAGCTTAGGCCCGGGTTTAAACTGGAAGACTCTAACCTGCTACCAGTCTCTTCACCATGAGACTCTGCTCCAGCCTATGGGTGAATCTCCCTGCCTTGATATAAGCCAATCACCGTCCAGGGCGTCCTCGGTTTCCTGCTCTCAATATCGACGTCTTCTGCCGAGGTCGGCATGCATAAGACCAGCTCATTTGTTCATGTCAATAAACTTTTTATTTGTTGCTTTCGCATTTGAATTCTGACATTTTCTCCAAGTGAATTTCTCCATGTTGACAAATTTTGGGGGTTTTTCTGCTCACCAGTGCTTCATTATGTCAAAAACTGTTATGGTCATAGTTTTGTTAAGTTTTCTTTGAGTTTTCAGTTTTATGTTGATTCATGTTTTTCTTTATTTTCTAGTTATATTGGTTTAATTCCTATTTTGTTTTGTTTTTGGATGTATTTAAGTTCTTAGGCTTTTCTTTGTTGCCTTCTGTTGCCATCTTGTGTTAGTTTTCTTTTACCTAGCTCTTTTCTAGAAGCCTCTGTTCTCACCTGCTCCCAATCAGCTCGTTAGTCCTGCCTTTGTTCAGTCAACCATAAATACTCTCCCTGTGCAGTTCCTCAGTGCTGGTTTCTCCTCTTACCCTGGCTCCTCCTGCTTGTTTTCCCTGATGTCTCCATAGTTCTGGTTAGTTTAACATTTTAAGTTGGATTTTTAGATTCTTGCCTCTGTTACCAGTCATCATTCAATTAAAACTGCAAAAACTCACCTCTGCCTCCCTGCCTCTGCATTTGGGTCCTCCAACCTCAACCAAACACTGACAAAAACACTGTGTAATTAATTTGTCATTGGGTTATTTAAATGTTATGAGTTAGTTGAACATAATGGAATTCAATCAAGGGACAAATATAGTTAAACAGAATTAGATTGTATTAAATTGAACCAACCAGGCATATTTAAATTTGGTGTAGGTATTCATTTTCTTTTAAAAGTTTTTTTTTTATTGTATTGAACAGACTCAATAAAATTACACCACACAGGAACTAAAAAAAAATAAAGAAAAAGTTTTTTGGTTCAGCTTTGCATGGAAAAACTACCCTCAATTAAATTGAGTTAATCCAATGAGTCATTTTTATGAGTGTCAGCTGTTTGGTCTTGGCCATGTTAGTAGTTGGATTCTTACTGGTTATATGGGGTGGACAGGTGTCTTTATGCAGCTAACAACCTCAAACAGGTGCATCTAATTCAGGATGATAAATGGAGTGGAGGTGGACATTCTTGACGACAGACTATTGAGGGTCAGAATTCCAGCTAATAGACAGGTGTTCAAATACTTATTTGCTGCTGTATAATACAAATAAATAGTTAAAACCTCATACATTGTGATTTCTGGAGTTTCTTTTTTGGATTATGTCTCTCACAGTGGACATGTACCTTCAATGACATTTTCAGACCCTGCCATGATTTCTGAGTGGGAGAACTTGCAAAGTAGTAGGGTGATCAAATATGTATGTACCTGACTGTATTTAATGTGCACATTTATATACTATATTATGTAAAAGTGAAAAATATTTTCTTAGTGGCTTTGAGCACCGAAGTCATATTTTTCCTACTGTAAAAGTACCTCATTCCTAAAGTTTTGTCAGGAAATATTTGCTCATAAAACTGGGGAATTGAAGATATATAGAAAAGAATAGAAAATCCCTTTATTTTCCCACAAGAAAAAAAAAATACTTTTTTAAACTTAAACCCATCCCCAGATCTTACGGGGTGATTTTATCCTACTACTCATATTGAAAATGACGGAGCACAATTAATGTTTTTAATGCTGCCTGTTAAAAATCTGTTCCTCTGAGCAGCTATTCTTCCTCATCTCTCTTACTTCAAATAAATACTTATGTCTGCTTTGTTTATTTTTCTTGATTCTCTTATAATCCATTTATGAACCAGGGGTCTTCAATGTTTTCCAGGCCAAGGACCCCAAAAGTGATGGCTAGATGAAGCGGGGACCCCCTAATTATATGTATTGTATGAAATTGTGTTTTATCAAACTGGTCCTATAGTCAGTCTATTACATGTGGAGTAATGTAACAAAGGTAATTTCTCCCTGGGATTATTAAAGTTTTTCTGATTGTGATTCCTTGTTGATGGGACAGGTGTTATGAATGAAACAGTGCCCAGCTTGAAAGAGCTCTTATGTGTGGCTGAATGTGTGCATTAATAACTGAAAGCCTCCAATTACTTTTTTTAAATAAATAAAAAATAAAAAATAGGCTTCTCAGTGGAGCAGTGGGTAGCACTGCTGCCTTACAGCAAGAAGGTTCTGGGTTCGAATTCTGGGGTCTTTCTGCATGGAGTTTGCATGTTCTCCCTGAGCATGCGTGGATTCTCTCCAGGTACTCCGGCTTCCTCCCACAGTCCAAAAACATGACTGTTAGGTTAATTGGCTTCTCTAAATTCTCCTTAGGTGTGAGTGACTGTTTGTTTGTCCTCTTTATCTCTGTGTTGCCCTGTGATGGACTGGCAACCTGTCCAGGGTGTACCCCGCCTCTCGCCCATAGACAGCTGGAGATATGCACCAGCAACCCTTCCACTTGGGATAAGCATGATGGAAAAAGGATCGATGGATATTTGATAAATTACATTATGCCTTTCAAGAAGGCTTACTTAAGGCTTTCTTCAAATACATAAATAAAAATCCCTTTTATAGTTCATATGTACTGGACTGAAAACTTTCCTTTTTAGAAATGCCTACAATTGTTCATTTTAGATTTTTTTTAATAGGCTACGTATGCCTTTGAATGTATTGATTTTAATGATTGTCTTTTTTTAATGTTATGGTCTTTTAAACTTGTTTTAATGTTCCCCTTTTTTAAATGTAGCACTTTGTAGCACTTTGAGATTTGAAGTCAAATGTAAAGTGCGTAACAAATAAAATTCATTATTATTATTATTATTATTATGTAATTTTCTTATTTTCCATTTCTTCATTTTCATTTAGCTTTTCTTTTAGTTTTTTTAAATGCACCTTTTATTGAAATATGTTGTATTATTTTTATTTCTAGGCATTGGCTACCTAATTATCCTAAATTAACTGAAAATCCTCAAACCAAAACTCCTGTTATTTCTTTACAAGCTTTGGATTTCATAAATATAATAATTTCTACTATTTTCAAAAATGGGGAAAACACTTTGTTCACAGCTAAAGTTGCCCCATAGAAAAGTATATATTGATCAGTTCACAAAAAGATGGTGTTTATTGAACAGTTGCTGCTTTACTTTCATAAATTCATATAATAAAACTATCACAGAAGTGGTGACCTAGTGGTTAAAGCCTTGTACATTGGCCTCTGGTCCCAGAGGATCTGAGTTCAAGCCCCACACACTCCCACAGCTTCCACTCTAGGTACCTGAGCAAGACCCTTAACCCCACACTGCTCCCCAGGCGCCGCACTATGGCAGCCCACTGCTCCCTAAGAGGGATGGATTAAATGCAAAGAGTTAATTTCCCCATTCTGGGACATTAAAGGATTTATATTTAAAAGCCATATGACAGCACATCCAAGAAGGTTTATTGACAGTAGAAGAAACTTCCACAGTTATTTGATGCCGTTTTATGTGTTGAAGGTTTTTTGCAAAATTTGTAAAAAATTTTGTAAATATTTTTTGTTTGTTTTTGGCTTCTGCAGTTCTATAAATCCTGCCCCAATCTACAACGAAAAAACAACATGGCCCTGATAGAAATTTGATACATGTTTATTTCAAACAAATATCTTGTTCAACATGTAAAGAAAGGTGGTTAGCAGAGGATTTTGAGTAGAAACCAGATGACACCTGTTTCTCGTAGGCCGGCCACTGTTCATTTGCCTGTAACCATCAGCTGTGACTTTGACAGCGCTGTGGTCCGTCTTCACCACATACAAGCCCCAGCCTGAGGTCCTTCACGTCAGCTGTGGCTTGTATTTGGTTCAGCAGCTATCCTGCTTTCTGTTTCAGCTCTCCCACATAATTTGCAGTGGGTTTTTTTACACTCGGGTCACGGTGGTGTTGTGTATATCTTCTCAGTCAGACGCTGAATTTAGCTTTTGAAAAGTTAGAGACCAAGTCCATTGCAGGTATTCTGCCATTGTTCTTTGGTTTTCATTTTAAAGTAGAGTTCAACAATTTGATTTTTATTCTATTTTTCTTATACATATAAAGGGACAAAGAGGCAACTGCTAAATTATAACTCACATTCAGCATAATGGAATCAAAGAAAACAACACTTAAGGTAAAGCATCATCTGCTGCATTTGAAACAATTCTCAACTTTGATTCACTTAAAAGGGATAAATTCAGACTTTAAGTAACATGCATCTCTTCAAATTTGGTAAACCATATACATTTTTTTCATCTTTCATACACTTTTTTAAAAAAATGTGTCAAATCTTATTTGGACCAATTTTTGTAAATTGACCTTTCTATTGACATATAAGCAGGTAAAACCTTCTTATATTTAGTAAGGATCTTATTTTCCTGTTTCCTCTGGTTTTCTTAACATTTATCTATGATGATGAGCTCCAAGTTTAAGAGGTAAAAGTAACTTTAAGTAAGGACTCTGCACCAGACCAGACGATCATTGCCTCCAGTCAAAGTAAACATTATAGTAACATTAAAATATTACTTTACTCACTTTTGTCAGGGGAACACATTTGGTAATAAGTGTAAGGCTGACTGTAAATCTGTAATAGAAAAAAGAAAAACATTTACTTAGTTAATTTAAACTATGAAACATTATTCAAGAGATAAGTTGATTTTTATTTTATTTTCAGTGGCTCCTCCCATCAGTCAGTCACACGGTGGTTATTCTCATTGTCATCCTGCCAGGTGAGCTTTTTTATTATTACTGCGAGTATTTATAAAATCCTTGATTAATTGCTGTTCTTTACATTCAGTTGTGTAAAAAAGGTTAAATTATAACATTCTAAAACATGACAAATATATTTCTGCAAAGTGAAAATGCTGCAAACTCTTCCTAAATTTTCTTTATCAGCTTTCTGCAGCGCAAATGTAGTGAACTGCTCCCAGTCGGACCAGCCGGGCCTCCTGGTGGCTCTGTCCCCTGCCTTCAACCTTAGAGCCATTCGGCCCGTAGAAAACCAACAAACCTACACCAACGTCAGCATTTACTTCACTCTCTATGGGATTTTAGGAGTGGTAGGTTCAGCCTAAAACACTTAAAGAGATTAATAAAGAGTCCTGATCTGGTTATCATTTAATCTGACTGATGTCTTTATATTTCAGGATGAAAAGTCTCAACTCCTGGTCACTTATATTTGGCTCGTCTATGTAAGCAAATAACTATTACCATTTTTTATCTGCTTTGAATCTGTTTATTCTGCAAATATAAACATACTCTGTATTGCCTGAATATTTATCTGCCTGCATATATATACATAAACTTTAATTACCTCCCATCCTTAATTCACCTAGGATTAATATCCACCCTTTGTAAGCACTTCTGTTTATATGAGGAAGTTTTTCCACAAGGCGCCAGTATCCGTCTTTAATACCTTGTCAAAAGCTTTCTGTTAGATTTTACACTCCTGCGGCTCGTGTATAGTTGAAGGACATGTCAAAGTAGACAGGCAAATGGTTTTGACACAATGGAGGATATTGTGAATGTTAACAGTGTTTTGTTTTGTTTTTTTGCTGGAGTGGTGGAAGAATGACTTCATCAGTTGGGACCCAGACCAGTGTGGCTCAGACAGGATTGCTCTACCAAAGGAAAAGTTTTGGGTTCCAGATATTGTGATAAATGAATTGTGAGTTTTCAGTAATGCACTTTACAATGCTCACCATAATGTCAAACCTTCATGTTGTTATAAAATTAATTAGATGAATGCTAAAAATGAATTAAAAATACTTATTTATATTTTGACCACGTATGTGTCCCTTGGCACAACTAATTTTATATATGTTTTAGTTAACTAGATTTTTTGGGGGGGGGTTTTTTGCCATTTTTCTCACCTGCAAGCTCTGTAGAATCGGTATCTTTTTTTTTGGGGCATTATTTGCCTTCATTTTCAATTACAAAAGCACATTCTCCTGTATTGTAATTTAAGTGCTTTGCTCTAATTCTACATATCTGCATTTATGGCTCCTTTAGCATGGAGGAAAACAAAGCACCATCCGTCCCATACGTGTACCTCTTTAACGACGGTAAAGTGAGGAACGGATTTCCTGTCAGAGTTGTGAGCTCCTGTAACCTCAACATCTACACCTTCCCGTTTGACACACAGAAGTGCTCCCTGACTTTCAACTCCTACATCTACTACGGTGAGGCACCATCACTCACTCTTTTATATTATCTTGCAATTAGACCTTGTTTGTATGAAAAACACAATCATTATTTTTTTATTGGTCCAGGAAAGAACATCTTTATTTGCCTTAGAATTTCTTATTCAAACCACCTCCAGCTCTGCAATTTATATGCAATCCTAATATAAACATTTTTAAAACTATTTTAGTGAAGGGTGTTCAGATTTTTGTTAATAACAATTAGTTGATTTGATAAAATACAAAATAAATAAAAAAATAAAAAATAATATATATATATATATATATATAAACATGAACAGACTAAAGCTGAAATTTGCTGTAGTAGCATTGAAAAAGAAAAAAGAAAAACACAAAATTTAGCAGACATGGAGGCCAGAGAGGGACTAAAAAGCAAATAGCTGTAAATTAGACAGACAGACTGATTGAATGAGTGATTTTATTTATGTTTGGGGGATTCTGAGGTCAGCTGTTGTTGTTTTTTTCTCTCCAGCTATTGAGGTCAGGGTTTTCCTCGGACGAGACCCAGAGGCGATCACCAATCTGTCCAAGCAAGTGATGACCACCATGGGTGAATGGGAGCTGCTGGACATTACTGCCCAAAAACTTGTCAATGATGAAGAGTCTGTTCTTTATGTCGACAAGCTTACATTCTATGTAAGTTTATTTAGGATTTTTATTTGAATACATTAGTCTCGCAAAACACCTCGTCTAGTTTAAATCCCGTGCATTCTCTCTCTGCAGATCCGGTTGCGGCGCCGTGCAACCAAGTATGTGGTGAATCTGCTGCTCCCCAGCTGCTTCCTCATCGCAGTGGATCTCTTGAGCTTCCTCCTGCCTCCTCAGAGCACCGACAGATCCTCCTTTAAGATGACCCTCATCCTGGGTTACACGGTCTTCCTGCTCATGATGAGTGACCTGCTTCCAGTCACTGGAAACACCATACCGCTAATAAGTCAGTATGGGCTTCAGAGAACAGAGCTAATGGCCTTTTTCTCCTGACTTTTTCACTGATTTTCTTCTAAACTGATGTTTTCTTTTATTATAAATATACATTCCTACCTTAACCAATACGCTAACACCTAAATCCTCTGGTCTCTCTCCATCAGATGTGTTCTTCTCTCTCTGTCTGGGTTTAATGGTGGCCAGTCTTCTGGAGACCATCTTCATCACCAACCTATTGAGCAACTCCTCTAAACTGTCCCCCGTCCCTCGATGGATTCGGATGCTTATTCTGAATTTTTTTGGCTGTCTTGTTTGCATGCCCCGAAAGGCTAAGAAATCAAAGAATTCAGGTACATTTTGAAAAAAAATTGAAAAATAAGTAACTTTAATAAATGCAGTAAAGATTGTTAAATAAATGTAAACAATATTTCCTGGAAAAAAAGGACAACAGAATGCTGTGGTGCTCAAATGTGGATCCAATGAGGGGCCTTCAGGGACAGCAGGATCAGCTGATCAGGATGAGGCCCTTCAGGAGCTGAGGAGCCTGAACAACGTTTTGATGGCCATCCGCTCTGAGGTGGAGCAGCAGCACAATGGCAGCCAGAGCTCAGAGGAGTGGATGCAGGTGGGTTTCATCATTGACCGCCTGCTGTTTGGCGTCTACATTGTCTTCGTATCGGTCAGCTTCATCACCATCATTGTTATCTGGGTGAACTCATACAATCAGTAGACTGCTGCGTGTTAGACAAGCCTACATTTATTCAATAGGCATTTGGAGAATGTTGATAGCATTGTTATTGTTAATTCTAGAAATTCAACCAATGATTATTTTAGCAGCAATATTTATGCAATATATAAAAAAGTTGTTAAGTATATTGTTTATATCAATTTACTTGGATTTAAACACTATTATTTGAACATTACTTATTACATATAAAGTTAAATTGCTTATGTAAAATTGTGCAATTCTAAATGGAGGAAAGTTTGAAAAATAAAAATTACTGGAAAAACATCCAACAGCTTTTCTTAATTATTTCTTAATTATTTCCAACATTTTATTTTGTCTGTTTCTTCGTTGATATTTCCATAGGCTTATCATTTGAGAAAGATTAATCAGATTAAGCTGCATACAAATTATAGGGCTCAATGAGGCATTTGCTGCTGTATTTTAGGGCAAAGTTGGTTTACAGCAGTCCTAAATAATAAATTAGTTAATTATGAAAACACATTGTAGTTTAAGAAAGAATGTGAAGGAAATATTTTTGCTTCTTTTTCAGGTTTGTCCTAAACCAGGGCATTATGGGTAGTTGAGTCAACAGGAAACTGGAGGGCAATTAAATAAAATCCATTATAAAAGATCAAATTAATCAAAAAACATATGGCATAAAACTAAAATATTTATACATCCTATGTCATTCATCTTAATAATTCATTTTTTAAAGATTTGGCCTCCAGGAATCCTTAAGTCCTTAATGTCTTAATGAATTAATTGAAATGAGTTAATAGCCCAACCAGAAATTTTTTTATTTTGCCTGAATGTTGATTTATGTAGAAAAGAAAATTATTTTCAGAAATTAATATTTATTATACCAAAAATACATATTTGATTTTTTTGTTTATCAAAAAGTGAATCTTAAACGTATTCCCAGATCTTACAGGACAGCCCTCTCCCTTACCAATTAGTTTAACAACTACTACTGACCCAGTGTTAATGTTTCTAGTGCTGCCCGCTGAAAGTCAAGCCTTCTCAGCAGCTATTCTTCCTCATCTCTCTGCTGACACTTGGTGAGTTGAGGACATATCTTATATTTCCATCTCATTGCTGTTCATTTTACTGTTCTGTTTATAAACTGAAAACTATATACTGTAAAAAAGAAAAAGAAAAAAGAAGTGCACACAGTTTTATTTCTATCAGGACAATTAAAATATACCTGATCTTTACTAAGTTCCAATTAATATCTTTCTTTTTTTTCTTCTAAACTGTAAATACTGTAATGACTATAAAGTAAACAAAATATGAAGCCAGAAACACTGTAGGAAAAAAAAATTCACCTATCATAATTTGTCTTTCAAAGGCACCATTTGCAGTAAAAACATGAAGATTCTTCATTGGTCTCTTTCATCATCTTGGAGTTTGTGACCCATTTTTCCATTATACACCATTACTTACCTGCTTGTATTAACTCAGTTTCAGCCAAGCTTTTATTTTTCCACATCACAAGCAGTCTTTCTTTAGTGCATCTTAAGTCAGATTTAAATAACTGTTGAAATGATATCCTGCCCTGATACTGTACATACAATTCTAGAAATGTGACACTGTGTACTTACGTATGTATGTTGTATATAAGTTAGTAGCATGTGAACACATTACCATTTGGTAAGTAAATACTTTGATGCAGGACCCAGGGACTAAATTGGTTTTATGCTCTTTAGAAGGAATTTAAAGCAGAATTTAATATCTTCAACTGTTGATTGCCAAACTTTAAAGACCTTTGGAAAAAAGATTCAGATGCTATGGCTCTGCAAATAGCTATGATTTCATTGAGGTTGATATTAACAGTTAGGAAATAGTGTTTTTTTCTACTACTTGATGGACGGAGGGTCTAAATGAATGTTAATTAGTGGTTTCCTCTTCCTGTCCACGGCAGCTCCATTCAGCTCAGCTGTTCTGAACTGCTCTCAGCCAACTCCAGCCTCACTGCTCAGGTCCCTTGAGCCGGTGTTTGAACTGAAATCTCTTCGACCTGTGATAAATATCTCAGTCCCGACCCGAGTTGGAATTCAATTTACCCTCTTTGGCATTTTGGGAGTGGTAGGAAATATATTTGTCTCTAGATATATTCAGAATGGTAATCAACAGTTTGTAGATTTTGCTAAAGAACTGGATCTATTTAACTTCTTTTCTTTTCTAGATTTTTTGTTAAAATGTTTCTTATGGAAAAGGTGTTTGCTTTTATTTTCAGGATGAGAAGAGCCAGGTTCTAACAACTTTCATATGGGAAACTCTAGTGAGTATTTTCCTTGTATAGTTCTGCAATAGAGTATAAGAAAAAAGGGGGGGAAAGCATATTAATGTGCTGCATTCTGCTGATGAAAAAAAAGTTTTCTATTTCAATTAAAACATGTTATCATTGCAGGAGTGGAAAAACGAATTTACGTCGTGGGACCCAGTGGAGTGTGGTCTTGAATGGATTGCAATTGCAAGAGACCTGCTCTGGGTACCAGATATCGTCATCAACGAGTTGTAAGTTATTTTTAGGAAAGTAGATAAATGATTGAGAACATAGAGATGTCAGGGTTTACATGGGATATAACTCTGGATTACCTTTTAAAAGAAAGCTTCTGTTTGCTCTCACATATTTGTTTGGCCTCTTTTGGCTTCATTTAGCTCCTAGACACACTACTTCTGTCTACTTAATTTAATCAAAACTTTGACCAAATGAAAGCTTGAGATTAATGTAAAGTGAAAGAAAAAAAATAGTAGGTAGCACTTTTTCTAGTTTTAGAAATCATTTCTAAACATTTAGTGTGCATTTCTTTTTCTCCAGAGTTCTTGCTTAGTGAAAAGAACATCTTCTGGGTTTTAAGTTGGTGGAGTGTAAGAAAAATGTTTCTGAAAAATTTGCACAACTAGAGATTGGATTCACTCCTTTGTACTGTATGACACATCTCTTATGCTGCGTTCACACCGGACGCAGCTGGCGCGACAGAAGCAGCGAGTTTACATGCAAAGTCAATGGTTGACGCGCGTCAAGGCGCAGCAAAAGGTCCCGTGGCACGTTTTGAGCAGCAGGCGCAGCGCGTCTGAGCAGCTGAAGCAGCGCGTCGGGCGCGTTTAAGCATCTGATGCGACGCAAACGCGCTGCTGCTCAAGATGGAAAAAATTTATTTTTGCTGCTCGACGCGCCGCGTCAACCAGAGAAGCTGATCTGGGAGCTGGCTGGGAGAGAGACACAACAGAGAAATAACATTGGGAGGCAGGATTGTAATCTGGATGAACTGACTGCACTGATGAAGTTTTCAGGTGTATTTTCTCACTTAAAAACATATTAAAACTACTTTATTCCCACTGATCACAGCAAATATAGCTGCAAGGCAGAGAAAGGATAGTGAAGCTCCGCCCAACGCGCGTCAGAAACACTTTTGCACCGCGCAGCCAGAGCAGCAAAGCTGCTTCAGCCGCGCGTCACAACTAACTGGTACAAGCAGCAAAAATGAAGCAGCAGACGCGATTTTGCTGCTTTTGCTGCGTCCAGTCTGAACGTAGCATAAGCAGCTGAAGCAGCACGTCGGGCGCGTTTAAGCATCTGACGCGCATGACGCGCCGCAAACGCGCTGCTGCTCGAGATGGAAAAATTGAATTTTTGCTGCTCGACGCGCCGTGTCAACCAATCAGAGAAGCTGATTTGGGAGCTGGCTGGGAGAGAGACACAGCGCTGATGATCAGAGCGCTATTATCACTCCTCTTAAACAGTTTATTAACGCATAATTAACTTAAAATGCATACATCTGCCGGCAGAATATGTTAGCTTTTATTATTCTGGTGCCTGCAGATCGGATTATTTAGATGAAAAACACCTACCAGCTGCCGCGGTGAACCGCGAGGAGGCGACCCGGCCAGAGGCTGCTGTTGAAGGGATTCCTACTCTCGGCGCACCGCCGGTATGTGGGGGTCTGAGCGGCTCCGACAGAAATAACATTGGGAGGCAGGATTGTAATCTGGATGAACTGACTGCACTGATGAAGTTTTCAGGTGTATTTTCTCACTTAAAAACATATTAAAACTACTTTATTCCCACTGATCACAGCAAATATAGCTGCAAGGCAGAGAAAGGATAGTGAAGCTCCGCCCAACGCGCGTCAGACACAATTTTGCACCGCGCAGCCAGAGCAGCAAAGCTGCTTCAGCTGCGCGTCAGAACTAACTGGTACAAGCAGCAAAAAGGAAGCAGCAGACGCAATTTTGCTGCTTTTGCTGCGTCCAGTCTGAACGTAGCATAAGGGTTGGGGTTTAGTTTTATTTGTTTTTATGTTATCAGTATTTCCTTGCTGTATGATTTAACAGTTCTTGCCATTACTGTTATTCTTACAAATGTTAGTTTTTTTTTTTTATTCTAGTTAATCCTTTTTTGTTTAGCTTACTTTTTGATAATAGTGTTTTGTTTTTGGTAAATTCAGAGCTTGAAACTTGACTGAAACACGTGCAAACTTTGCAGCGCAAGAACAGCTGATCCACAATGGTTGACAAAATGAACGAACAAATGAATGAATTAATGAATGAATGTTTGAAAAAACAAAATAATATGTGTATAAAAGAGAACTTTTAATCCTTTAAAAAATTGGCAGGCTGAAACCAGTTAGCGGGTTCTGTCTCCATGAATATGCAGAATATAGAGAATAAAGAGGTGTGCTAAATGGTCTGTTGAGGATTCTATCATGTCAGCATATTAAAACAGGGAGAAATACGATATTAGGAACACGTCGTGTATCAAGCAGGGCCATCTTTGAACAGTTTGATGAACCAAGGTATTTGATGCTGCTGCTCTAAGCTCACAACCTTTAAGGCTGGATTTGCACTGAGATTCAGTTAACCACAGACTGACTCTATTTACTAAGATATTAGAATTCTATTCAGTTTATAGCGCTAATTCACAACACATGTCATCTCAAAGCACTTTACAGTTCAACCAGATCATCCAGTCAGATTGATTCAAAGTTTTCTATCTAAGGAAAACCAGTTGATTGCATTGACTCATTGACTCAAAGGAAATCCCTCACACATGCTTGTAGCGACAGTGGAGAGGAAAAACTCCCTTTTAATAGGAAGAAACCTCCAGCAGAACCAGGCTCAGTGTGAGTGGCCATCTGCTGAGGCTGACTGGGGTTCAAGGAAACAGAAGCAGAGATACAAAAAGCAGCTGCAAAAGGCGGCCCCATCCAGGAAACACACAGCCAGGCAGACGAGCTCCAAGCCAGCTCCCATGTCAGAGGATGAAGAGAGCACATCCAGCCAGTCACAGTCAGAGAAACAGGACTACACTAAAAACCAGGCAACAACTATAAACAAAGGAGTTGACAGCAGCAGCACAGCTGATATTTCTCTCCAGGATGCTGTCACAGCCAAACAGGAACAGATGAGGCAAAGCTACTATGAGAAAAAGCAGAGAGAACCTAGCATTAAGAGATTGAACTAACAGATTGTGCAGAGTGGGAGAATAGAGATAGAATGCAGGAGAACGATAAAAAAGGGGTCCCTATGTCCTCAAGAAGTCTAAGCCTATAGCAGCATAACTATAGAGATAAGTAAGGATAAACTGAGCCACTCTAACTATAAGCTTTATCAAAAAGGAAAGTTTTAAGCCTACCCTGAAAAGTAGACAGAGTGACAAGACAGAAGAAGAGGCAAGTAGAATGAAGGGGTCTTCCCACAATGTTATTATCTATAAAATTGAAAACAATGTGTAATAATCCTTATATGTCAGTAATATTCCTTGTTTATCAGTCTCATTTAATCGTTATAAAAAACACGTAAGTTTGTGGATATGATATGAACAAATGTGAATAAATAATTAAAAGGCATAAATAGTTTAAAAATTGCTGACACCGTGTCATTGGATTGAGGTGCTCTGGTTGAGGAGCATAATATTTATTCTACACTAAGTTTAATGAGTTTTTGCGTCTAAATATTTGCAGCATGGAGAAGAACTCAGCTCCAGAAGTCCCATACACCTACCTGCGCTATGATGGTCTGGTATACGATGCAAAGCCCGTCCGAGTCGTTAGCTCCTGCAGTCTCAACATCTATCTGTTTCCCTTTGATGTTCAAAACTGCACTTTCACCTTCAACTCCTACATACACCGCAGTAAGTAAAAACTCTGTGGACTCTGATTTTAAACCGTAATATAGGATTTTTTCTTATTCAAGAAAGTATATTTCTACATGTCTTACTATGACTTTATTGTCCTTGCAGGCAGTGCTATACAACTGGAACTTCTAGGCACATATGAGCAAATCTTTCAGGCGTCCAAAGAAGAAATGGCAACACAGGGCGAATGGCAGCTCGTGGGAATAAAATCAGAAAGAGTAGTAATACCAACCTTGGAGGGGTACAGTTATGACGAGCTTCGCTTCTTTGTAAGAACCTGCACGAATAATTTATGGTTGTTTGGTAATTATTTACAAACTAGCTGTGAAATTCAGGAACATTTACAGAAAAGCTTACATTTCAGTTTAATCGAAAGGAATTTTCCACCTCCTAGTGAAAGTAACTTTAAAATGAATATACTTTAATATCTCAATTAAAATTTATTTTTATTTGTAAATATTCCTGAACCATAAACTGCTTATTGGGAAGGTTAAATTATTGGGATCATATTATCTTTTTCGCTTTTATCAAACAAGCTACTTAAAGAACAGGATACTAAACAAATGAATAATTCTGCATTTGCAATATGAAAGTTTGATTAAGGGTTTTTTTTATATTTTTCGTTATCCGCTGACCTGCGATCTTCTGCTGCAGGTTGCTGTGAAGCGCCACTCTACCATGTATGTGGTGAACCTTCTGATCCCCAGCTGTTTCCTCATTACTGTGGATCTCTTCAGCTTCATGTTGCCTGTTCAAAACGTTGACCGGTCCTTGTTCAAGATGACTCTGGTTCTGGGCTACACTGTCTTCCTGCTCAGCACCAATGACCTGCTTCCTATCACTGGAAACACCATACCTCTTATCAGTCAGTTCTCCAAAGCTCTGTTGATATTCCCTAGTATAATAAATGTAGAACATAGTTATGTTAATGTACAGATATTTTAACCTGACTCCGCCAGATGGATTTGCTCCGCATATCCGTCTGGAAACCTTCCATTGAAGTAATTTTGAGAAGGGGCGAAAATACTGGTTAGCTGATTGGCCTATGTTGGTGATAGACGGGCCAAATAAACCAATCAGATCAACGAAGCATATGACGTACTAACAGAGCGACGACGAAAACACAAACACAAGCCAGACTAACTCTTGCCGAAATCAGTCGGGAGAAGAGCAAAAACATCTTTTTCTCTGAGAAAAAGTTCTTCACCTCTTTCAGTGAAGAAATACTAGCATCAGCGTGGCTATCGAGCAAGTTTTATCGGCTGAAGCCGCCATGTTCTTTAGACTGAACTGTCACGCTTCTCGTTGCGTCACACCTCAACCCGCCTCAAAGCCAACGCTGATTGGACGTTCGTTTGGTGAACGGCTCCAAATTTTTTTTAACGAGAGTCTCCAGACTGATCTGCGAGTGAAACCTTGAAAGCTCGCGAGATCAGGATGGTCTCATGAGGCTACTGATATTCATATTCTCTTAACATTTTGGGAAAAGTGCTTTTAACCTAAGCTGTCAAATATTTTATCGATATCTTTGAAAGAAGAAAAGTCATCCTTGTCTTGAGGTCTCCTCTTTTTAACTGAGGATGCTTTCCTAATCTAAGCAAAAAGTCGACTTATTATTTTATCTCAGGTGCACTCACACTGTTTGTGAGGACAGTTTTTTATGGACCAATGCTCTGCAGATCTTCTTGTCCAGCGGGGAAGTGATGGCCTAGTGGTTAGGGCATAGAGCTTGGAATCCTAAAGTTGTGAGTTTGAAACCCACTGTCGCTCTCTGAGCAAAACCCTTAACCCCCGATTCCTCCATGAAGGCAGCCCACTGCTTCCCAAGGGGATGGGTTAAATGCAGAGTAACCTAAAGCGTATTTTCAGCGCTACCCACTGCCCCATTGAGCAGCCCAACAATCAACTTGTTTTGCAAAAGCTATTCCATTAAATAAAATGTTCACACGCTTACTTTTTTTGATAACCTTTCTAATTGAAATCCTAAAGGTTTTTTAGGCTGTGAAAATAAAATGATGTCTCGTCCAAAACACTTCTGACTAATGCCCCCCAGCACTATCCTTTTTACAAAATTATTCAACTTTAAAACGTGTAACTTTCAAATGCTATGTATTTACATGAATGTAACATTGACATTAAGCACATTTCCACTCAAATGTTGCAGAAATGACTGTATATTAATGTCAACACAATGCTGACAGTCTTTCTTCAAACATGAATGTTTATAACTTCAACATGCTGAATATGCTAGTCATCCATGTCATAGTCATAATCAAGCTTGAACTCAACGCTATTATTGACATTTTTAATTGAAAAACCTTCCTGGATGGGAAGCGAAACGTCTTCAAGCTGAAAATAAAGTCCAGTGGATTGGGTTTTTTTTTTTACTTTTTTTGAATAACATGCTGAATATTTGAAGTAACTCTAGCAATCTAGCTGTTATATTAAAATGTATTTGATTTCAGTGGGAGCACATTGTCTCTAATTTGTTTGTTTTCTGTAAAACAACATTTCCAAAGGTTATTCTTTATTATTCCAGATGTGTTTCTGTCTCTCTGCCTGACCCTGATGGTTACAAGTCTCATGGAGACCATCTTCATCACCAATCTTCAGCGGGGCTCGGCTCACTACACTCCACCTCCTCGCTGGATCAAGGGGTTTATTCTTAACTTCCTGGGACGTTTTGCAGGGATTCCACCCAAGCCTGAACCTGAAAAAGATCTGGTGATAAAGAATCCTGATGCACAAGGTTAGCTACAGATCCAACGTCTGATATTAGTCTCTAAAATGATGAAATTTACTCTGTTTGAATTCATAGTTTTCATTTCCTTCCTCTGGGATAGAAAATTTCTCTCCAGTGTCAAAAGAGAATGACACCATTGAGAGAAAGGGGACGCAAAAGGAGCATGAGACCCTGCAGGTTCTGAAGAACCTGAGCAGGGATCTCCAGGCCATCCACCATCATGTGATTCTACAGCTGAAGGGAAGTCCGAGCTCAGAGGAGTGGATCCAGATTGGCCTGGTCATCGACCGTCTGCTCTTCATCTTCTACATCTTCTTCATCACAGTCAGCTTTATTTCTATCATCATTATCTGGGTCACCTCATATAACTCAGTATAACTTTGACTTTAAATTGCAGCAAATTTATGAAATATATCATTTTCTTTAACGCCTTTGGTGTTTTTTGCTTCAGAAGTCAATCAACTTTTTTTAGAGCAAACAAACTCATTTAGTTGCACAATCCATCAACCAGCCTCTCCTTCTCCAGACTTGAAATTCTTTATATTTTTGGTCAATCTTTTCACCTATGCTAGATTTTAAAGTGTTGTTGTAATTGAGAAAGTTAATATGTGTAAATCTGAAATAAATTCAATAAATACTGCCAAAAGATTTGTATTATGGTTTACTTTATTCCTAAACATGTCAATAAACTCCACATTGTTGATTTTCTAAAACAGAATTGTTAGGGATGTCATGAACAGCCTGGATCTGACTAAAATGTGTAAAATTATTCAATTCGATTCAATTCCGTTTATTTATATTAGTGTTGCGCCAGTGCCAATTTTTGGCCCACAAACCCGATACCTGGCAGTATTGGCCAATACCAATACCATCTGTTTAAAATTGATATGTGTGTGTACATATGAAGAACTGCATACTACTTGGATGTAAAATAATTGCCATCAGGGCTTTGTCAAGCTGCTGCCTAGCTTTGTGAAGCAGGAAGAAGACTAATACAAAGTGAATCTAGTAGAACTTTTTATTCCCTACCTGGAATGGGTGACAATGGTAAAATAAACTTTTGGCTCTCAAAATGGTATCGGTGCCCTATTTGTTGGTACTCGCCAATACCGATACCACCATTTTAGTGCTGGATCAGGGTCCGATACTGGTAGTGGCATCAGTGCAACACTATTTCATATAGCGTCATTTCACAAAACGTCATTTAAAGGCACGTTACAGTTCAACCAGATCATCCAGTCAAATTGATTCAAAGTTTCTATTTAAGGAAAACCAGTTGACTACATCGACTCATTGACTCAAAGCAATCCCTCACACTAAGCATGCTTGTAGCGACAGTGGAGAGCAAAAGCTTCCTCTTAAGAGGAAGAAACCTCCAGCAGAACCAGGCTCAGTGTCAGTGGACATCTGCTTGCCTTGGCAGATGGGCGCTCACACTTGACCGGGGTTCAAGGAGACAGAAGCAGAGATACAAAAGTAATACAAAATAATATAAAATACAAAAATTATTTATAACAATTATTACCTAATTGCCATATATGAGACCAAAAATAAATATAAAAACAGACCACAGAGGTGAATAGAAAAATGGAATAAAAACAGCTAGGAACCCACAAACCTTTTAGCTTTAACTTAGTTTAAACCTATGCATTTCCTAAATAGAGAGCAGATGTGCAGAAAAAGAAAAGGTTCAACAACTTCAACCGTAAAGAATGCCACATGATAGAGAATTTTTTTAAATTTATCCTGAACCTTCGGTCCATCCTGTGCAAAAATCCAGTGTAATGTCACGGCTCTAGACAAAAAGATCACTAAGTCTAAAATATTAATTACATAAAGGATATAGTTAAAACCCTTACACAGTGCTCTTTCATCACTAAAGAAATGTATTGTTTTATTTAATACACAAATTTTAATGTAATCTAAAATAAGTCAACACAGTAATAGATCATACTGGTGAAAGAGATTATGTAAGCAGTTACATCTGAAAAAAGTTAATTTGAGTTAATACTTGCATAGAATCCCCTTAGTGGTGGTGGTATGATGCTGTGGGATGCTAAGGTCTCCTCAGAGCCTGGCATTCAGAATCCATAAAAGGTAACCCTGTTCTAGGTTGCAAAATACTTGATGTTGGGGCAGAGCCTCATGCCCTAAACATCATTATCATTATATCATATCATCATTATGGCCAGAGCTACAATGGCATGGTTTAGATCGAAGCATCTGCATGCAAAAGTCTGCAGCATGTTATTCCTTCTTAACTCCTTCATATTAGAGCTTTTGATGATCACGAGAACAGACATTATCATAAAAATTAAACAATGAGGATCCAGGTTATTTTTTAAAGTCAATATGAAATTACAGATACACACAAATAATTTATTAAGCATTGGAACAGGATGCAACCACCTGCAGGTGGAGGTGCTAAAAAACAAAATGGATGAGCGCTCATTGGGAGTGTGAAATAACAATTTATTTTTCTCTTTGTTATGTTGTTGGTCCATCATGGGGTTTTCCATTTATATGTGGTTGTGAATTAACCCTCACATTGTACATGTGACTATATTGTTAGTCAGTCACAGAAGATTTATTATCTGCAGTGATGTAGCTCTAAGTAAAAAAACAAGGAGCCTTTTCAGTGGACAACATTAAACCAGTGATTGTGCAGAATATTCCATGCGTCTTGCAGCACAGCATGACTTGGTTTCAGCAGGGGCTCAGCTTCATCTTAGGGTTGCTCTTACTGGCAGGTAATCAAACCTTCTTTCACATTTGTTGCCTGAAGTTTTTTTTTCTATCCAGTGGTATTAAACTAATTGTAAAGGGGTCCATTGTGTTTTTGCTGAATTGTTTCTTTATTTTCAGTTCAAAATATGATGTTACATTTCAAATCTGAACATTTTCTGATGATTAGAGGAAAAAGTCACTATTGTCACTATAGGGGAATTTTATTTATCTATATCTGCCTTTAGGTAAAAGGATCAGTTGCCTTGTTATATATATCAAGTAAAATTGTATATGTTCAAAGCTTGATTGTAATTCAGATAACTCTGCCTGAGTTTATAGTCTTTCACTATAGCTCTAAAAAATATACGATTCAAAGTTTTTATAGTATGCACATATTATAGAAACTTTTAACTGTTCTTTGAAAGCGTCCACATGCCATGGGAAACTGGTTTGTAAGGAGGGCCAGAGCGGTCCGACACATCAATCTGTGAAAGCCGTGTTTGACCTGCAACCCTTCAGGCCAGCTGTAAACCTCAGTAACCCCACCATTGCCAACATCTCCTTCACCCTTTATGCCATCCTCGGAGTGGTGAGTTTCTACTTCTAAATAAATGTATGCATGCCATGACTATCCTAATCCATATTCTAATGTGTGCTACCTTGATCATTTATGTTATGTTATTCATGTATTGTATACCATTGTTATTTTCTGCATTTCAGAATGAAAAAGCTCAGATACTGACTACATTTCTGTGGCTCAGACTGGTGAGTTTCATGAGGCAAAGATATTCCAGTTTACACAGATAGGGAAGTTTATCTGTGCTACGTTTTGTGTTCATGGCTGCAGTTCTGGCACAATGAGTATCTGGTTTGGGAGCCGGAGAAATGCGATGGTGTCACTAGGATTTCTCTCCCTGTAAAGGAGCTGTGGTCTCCAGACATCATTGTTTACGAGTTGTGAGTTATCTATTTTTCTATGGTTAATGAATCATCTGCCATTTTATAAATATGTATGGGACTTCTCTATTTAGATGGAAACTAAATTAAATAGTACCTTTCCCTAATAAGAATGCTGACAATTCTTTGTGACATTTCCATCCATCCATCGAATTAGATCGTTGTAGCATGTAGCAACATTACCATAGCTCTGCAGACAATTATAATTTAACAGATTATGCTCTTTTCTGAATTGATATAAAATATTTTTTCATTTATTAAGCATTTTTTCCCCTTCAATTTGTCAGTTTTACCTTGATCATAAAGTGCTCTTGAATTCCCTGCTTTAAGTGTAACAAACATTTGCTGGTTTAATGCACATTTGAGTGTGTTTATTGGGACAGCATCAACTTACAGAGTTGTTAGAGTGGAGAAAGGGTGCAACATGTCACCCATAAAATAAGGCTAAAATTATTCTGATTCTGGTTCAGTTTGGCTTCATTAAGAACAAATAGGAAAAACAAGCAATATGAGACAGGTCCAGTTCATATTGAGTTATCTAGAATAAAATTTGACAGTTTAGATCTTTCCAGTTTATACCAATACAAGGCAATCTTATGTTTACAATCACATCAAATATCACATTATAGAATTCAGTCTAATTATAATAATTTACAATTTACAAAAGCAATTAATAATGTCGGAGAGTAAAGACAGTATTTCAACAGAAATAAACCAGAACCAGTCTCAGTATGAGGGTCCCTCTTAAACTACTAAATCAGTGTTCCCTTTCCCTTTCTCTTTACTGAAATTCTGTTCATTTTATTTTCTGCCGAATGTAACAAATCTATATTAGTAGGTTACTGATGTGCTTCCATCACTAGCAGGCTAAAATAATTTATTTCATAGGTGGCATTATCAGTGAAGCAGATGCTGAACATGCAAATCTCTTTTTTTCTTCCTTGCATCAACTGGAAGAAAAAAATATTCCCAATGAAGGGCATGGAAAACAGTAAATTACACTTCATATTAGAGCAACTGTTAGAGCATGGACCAATTAAAACCCTAAAGGCAAATCTGAATTATTCAAACCTGTTTACAATTTGAAACTCTAACAGTCTTTTAAAAACAAATAAGAAATCGTCAGAGTGCTACAGACTCATCACTGTTCTGAGGATTATTTCAGCTTATGTTTTATGAGAACTTTTCCAGGCTTTAAAGGATTAATGCACTTCTTTGTAAAGATGTCAAGATCAGACAAAAAAAACACCAGCAAGTAGACATGCAGGGACTATGCGTAAATATGTGTCCTGGGAAATATGTCTGCTAATTCTCAATGTAAACATGCTTCAGTGATCCTTTAATATACTAAACACTTTTAGTCGTAATTGTTTCATCTCTTTCCTGCCCAAGTGTGGACGATGATGTCTCCCAAGCGTGTCCTTATGTCTACGTGAACCACACAGGACACATTCGCTGGGACAGGATGCTGCGGCTTGTCTCAGCCTGCAACCTGGAGATTTTCAGTTTTCCTTTCGATGTGCAGAACTGCACATTTACATTTGGCTCTTACATGCATACAAGTAAGAAACGCATTTGTTGCTATTTTAGCTTTCTCACAGATTAACAGCTAAGCTGTCTGCTCACTCAGATAAGAGCTCAGCATTGAATAATAACAATGAAAAATTAAACAGAAAAGAAAATGAACAAACCTAGTGATTAAAGGTTTCAGCAAATAAAGTTTGTCTTGTATAAACTTGTGTATAAACTTCTGGTACTTTGAAGCACTTTTCGTCGCACTCTTCTTGTTCACAGTACGTGATGTGAGACTCAGTCCAGCTCTGACTTTCAGTGAGATGTCAGAAAACTCAAAGCAATACCTGGAAGCCAGTGGAGAGTGGGAGCTGGTGGACTTATTGGGGGAGACGTCCATTCTGCGGTTTGGGATTGACGAGTGGGACATCATCACCTTTTGGGTTTGAGAAACAAATTTTTACTGAGTTTAAAGGCTTTAAATGTAGAAACAAAAGATAATGGGGCAACTTTAGGGTTGATCTATTAGAATTTGAATTTTTTATATATGTTAGCTGAACTTTTCTCTGCTTAACTGTTAATGGAAAGACTTGCCACTTTTGTCAGATTTTTGTATTAAAGCTATAATTTTAATGAAACTTCAATCAAATCGATGAACTGTCGGGGTTGTAATGTAACAAAAATAAAGTAAAGTAAATTGAAAGTACAAATAATGTTGCTGAATGTCAGGGATAGGAGAAAATATCTAGCAGCCAGTGGTCGGTTCCAGTCTAGTCGAATTAGGGAAATTTTAATAAATATTTCTCCAGCATTAGCTTGAAAGAAACATGCTAAAAGACACAGGCCATAAATTTGAGAGTAAAAAAAAAAACAGTAAGGTGAAACCAAAACTAAAGGGTAGAGACATGAATAAATAAATCCAGTAGCATGTTTTAACCTGAATCATTTTCTATTGTTCACTAGGTGGTCATAAAGCGGCGTCCAGTGCTCTATGTGGTTAATCTCCTGATCCCGAGCTCCTTCCTCATGCTCATAGACATCCTGTCATTCTACCTGCCCCCCCATAGTGTGGACCGAGCCTCCTTCAAAATGACCCTGATCCTGGGTTACACTGTTTTCCTGCTCATCATGAATGATCTGCTGCCCAGCACAGCCAATGGGACTCCCATCATAGGTCAGACATCATCTCTATGAGGACCAGAGCATGTGAGCGGAGCAGAGGAAATATGGTGGAAATATGGCTCCAATTGTCATGATTGTCTTAAGAGATCTGACCCACATGCAGTAAACCACCCAGAGAACCAGGGTAAAAGTTTAAACAGGTTTATTGATAAAGTCAGCGGGGGTTGGATTCAGGAAACTCAGTGTGCTAGTGAACTGGAACTGGAAGAGGGAAGGGAAGTATCACCGGTTAGTTCAGGATCTGTGGGAACTTTGAGCAATGGCAGGAGAGACAGAGAAAACGAGACTCACGTTAGTGGAGAAGACTTTCCTCCCAGAATCCAGTAAGTGTGGGTTTATCCAGAGGTAGAGACTCATTGGAGGGCGGACAGGTTTAGACTTGGTTGGATCCTGAGGAGCTATTGAACGGACTGTCACTTGGAAATCCAGGAGGACTTGAACGGAAATTGTGGAGGATAATCCCCTGCTCAATGTGAGACTCAAACAATCCTTCCAGGGGAAGAAGGCCAAACATCCAGCTTGCAGGAAGGCTTCCTGCCGAAAACAAGGTTAGGCTCAGTGAAAAAACAAAGACTTGGTTAGACTCAGCTAAACTCAGCTTGGCTAGAGTACCCGAAACTGGAAAACACTCTGGCGCCATGGTAGTGACAGTCCACCGCTCAAATAGTCCTCAGTAATGAGCCAACCAGCCGCAAGTGTGTGGGAGGACCAACGAGAACAGGGCTCCACCTGGTGGTGGAGGGAGAGAAAAACACAAAAACACAACCCACACAAACTGGATTCCTAACACCAATAGGCTCACAACTTCAATTTAAAAAGTTGGATTATAGAATTTTTAAAATAACATTTATTTGTTATTTGTTAAGTGTGATAAAAAGTGGAATAGAATATCAAAACATACACTAACTATACATTACAATACAGAGTGGGTTTACATAAAGTAAAAGCCTGATCTTGAAAATGGATCACATACATGCATTAGACGCTATTATCTCATTTGCAATGGAATGCGAAGTGAGCTTTTTTAATGTAGCCTAGTAAAATAAATTGATAATTAAATAGGAATAGCGGTACAACATGAAAGGAACAAGGTGTTACATTCACAGCTAGGAAACAGTGCGATAATTTAACAGCCAGTTAAATATGACAATACACATGTATCGGTCACATCATTAAATTAAACGCAGTGTGTCCCAGGGCCCTTGCATAATTATTTCAAGGAAAAATGTCAGAAAATACCTTCTCCTTAAAATTTAAGCGAGCAAGGAGCGATTTCGCCAGAGTGTGCACTGAGCGGATTTTGAGCGTCCAGGCGAAACTTTGAGCGGCGAACCAAATAAGCAAACATCCTCCTGAGCGGGGAGCGGGAATTGTGTGACGCTCAGCTCCGTTCACATGCTCTGGTCAGAACACAATGTTGAGAAATAAGTTCTTTACCAAAAAAAAAATTAACTGCAATAAAATGTATTATATTAACATGTTACTTGTTGTTCTCCATCAGGTATCTATTTCTCTGTGTGTCTGGCTCTCATGGTCATCAGCCTCCTGGAGACAGTCATCATTACCAATGTCCTCCATCACAGCTCCATGAAGTACCAGGAAGTTCCAAACTGGGTTAGAGTTGTTGTCCTTAAGCATATAGCCAACCTGATCTGCTACCGCTGGCCCGACGATGTTCGTCCAAGTCATAAAGCACAGGAGGATAAACCTGGAAGCTCAAGCTGTGGCACAGAAGCTTGGGTGATCCAGCCGGTCAACCAAGCTGCCGACAGGCATACAGCCACCAATGCAGGTAATCAGTCATGGAATTTATATCTACCTCTGTCATATTTTTTCATGGAAGCTGTCCCTTTGGCCCCATTATGCTATATTCACACTATGTGCAACTTCAGCAGCAAAAACAGCTCCTTCTGCTTAATCTTTAATGCTTGTACAACATTAAGGTCAGGCGTGCGTTAAGAACATCTTTGATCCCCTGAAGTGTCCAATAAAGTGTGTCCAGATGCATCTAATGCTTCTGCTGCTCCTGTTTTCAGTGGCAAAGAGCGGCTTTGCTGTCACCAGCAGCTAAAATGTAGTTTTAATATATTTTTAAGAAAAGTCCACCTCAAAAATCCTCTGTGCAGTCAGTTCATCAAGATTACGATCCTTAAAATATTATTTTGCTGCAGTGTAATTCGTGCCGTCACTAGTAATTCCCAACAGCAGCTGCCTCAGGCCCTTTCACATCTTGGGGGTATTTTCCCCTAATGTTCGTGGCGGCTGGAAGTAGATGTTAACATTTCACATACGTAACACAAACTGAAAGCACCATTATTATTACAGCGAGCATATTTTGCTGAAAGGTTTCTACATTTTAATTTAATTTAGGCGTTAATAAACGGTCTCAGAGGAGCGATCATAGCAATGTGCATCAGCAGTGCTGTGTCTGTCTGGTTGATGTGGCGCGTCAAGCAGCAAAAGTTTAATTTTCCAACTCCAGCAGCTGCTGCCTGTGAATCACATTTATGAGGCGCTGCTTCAGCTGCTCAGATGCATCAAGGTGCGCTGGTCCTGCTGCTCGAAACACGCTGCAGGACCTTTTGATGCACTTTGATTTGATTTAACCATTGACTTTGCACTTAAAATTGCTACTTCTTCTGCCCACAGCACATACAGTGTGAATGTAGCATTAGAGAAAGTTTATTGATAGTATGTCCCTTAAACCAGGTAAGTGTTAGGATCAAGAATTTTCCTCAAAACTGTTTGCAGACATCAGTTTAGCAGAGCATCTGGATGAGGCATATGAATGAATGAGGTCTGCAAAACACAGGAACTTTTCCCCATTTAACACAGGATGTTGATGGTAGACATTGTGGGCGGAGTTAACAAGACATCCTCTCTCATCTGAATCTTTTTGCAATTCTGACCTTTCAGAGGTGAAGTAGAAACAGGAAATACTGTCAACTGTCAACACCGACTCCCAGGGGCGTCTCTAGGTTTAAGAGAAAAGGGTGGCTCAGCCCCTAGAAGATATTGCGCGCGCCTAGCGCGCGCGCCGGAATTTTTTCAGTGCACCTGCTAAGGCGTTGTCTAAGACAAGGGTGTAACTTTGTGTTGAAAGTTGGTGGGGACGGCTCATAAGGAAAGGGAGCTAGCTGCGCGACGCCTTTTTTTTTTTTGTTGGAAAGGATAAAGCCAAAAAAATGAGAATAACATTTATAAATTTAATGCTTACAGTTGAAAACATAACTGTTACAATATTCACTTATATATTTTGTGCAAAAAATATCACATAAATCTAAACAGACAGTACAAATCAAAGAAATCAAATAAATATATCAATTTTGTAGAACATTTATTGACAGTCAATTTTGGGTCACTTTTTAAAATTAATTTACTTTTAAACCAGGACTCGGACAAGATCTTATGGGGCCTTAAGCAGAATATGATTAAGCAACTCCGTCTTTCTGTCAAGAACATCCACCAGCAGGGTATCAATACTCATTTGATAGAATCTTGGAGAGCGGACTATGTTCAACCATCCATTTTCTTTAACCTTATCCCTCAGTGGGATCAGGAGGTTCTGGTGCATATCTCCAGCCACGTTCTGGGTGAGAGGTGGGATCACCCTGGACAGGTCACCAGTCTGTCACAGTATGTTCAACCAGCTTAAAAGTAATCGGTAATCAGATTTATAATTTGCACTTTTACTAAGTGAACTTTCTAACTCCCTTAAATCTGAAATTCCAATGCCAAAATTGTTTAAATCTTTTATCTTTGGACCCCCTGCAGAGTGACGTCACACCTGCAAGATCCTATCCTTACCTTCCTGCTAGATTGCAAAAAGCAGCTTGCTCATGAGTTGTCAACTTAACACGCTAAATCTTAAATGTACGTGTACATATAAAAGAAAAAGGGGCGCAGTGCTTGCTACTGAAGGGCAACACTATCAAAGTCAGGAAAAAGTTTTAAGTAAAGCCGGGATTAAAACAGTAGCTACAAGAAGCTTCAAATAAAAAGTGTTCTTTATGTTCAACCTAAACACCAACTCCGATAGACCATCAGTAGAGCAGGTGTTTAAATTAATCAATCACTGCTGCGAAAGCTTATAGCAGTGAAAGCTAATATACCACAGCCATCACTTAATAAACGCAAAATAAACAACCCTCTAAGAACAGAAAACTGTAATGGACTGAAAGTCCTGCTTTTTATGTGGGAATTTATTTGCGTGTGTTTTAGTATAATTCTGATATATTGGCGCTGTTGTCTGTTTCTATGGCAACGATACTGAATGTAGTGTAGCTTAGAGACCTGCATGGGTCGAGTTTTACCAACCCGCACCCGTCACCCGCGGATATCTTCAATTCAAATTCGAACCCGACCCGACCCGTTGATATTTAACCCGCAACCCGACCCGTTAACCCATCATAGGCTATTGTACGCTGCGCTGCACCCAGTGCCTGATTATTATTACATTTCTGATGTCCATAACAACACACACGCATAAAAAAAAATCACCAACTACCCGCCCGCACTAAAAAAATATCCGCCCGACCCGTTTATTTTTTTAATGTATTTTTCGCGGGTACCCGACCCGTTGCAGGACTCTAGTGTAGCTGACATAACAGGGCCGGAAAAGAGTGGTTTGAGTTTTTTTTCCAACGGTTCAGTTATATTTTAAATACGGTATTAACTTATTTTTACACTATTCTCTATTCTTTTACTACTTTAAGTCTCTCCTGACTAAAATTAGGTCTTAATATTTCCACAAGTCCCTCTCACCTGCAAGTCTGAGTCCACTTCTGTCCCTGAATGGGTTAGCATTTTTGGAGGGAAGCGACAGGTGTTATTGGGAGAGGGTGGAGGGGGTGATGGGAGAAAGCGAGAGGCAACAGATTCTTTTTTCTGAGTTTTTTGTCGGGGTTTGTGGACGGTAAGCAGCGGGAAGAACTTTTTTTATTTTCTTTCTGAGGAGCGGCATGAATGGGGTTTTAATCAGATATACACAGCACCGAAAGCAAAATACGTGTACGAAATATTGGTGGGGACTGTCCCCCTACCGGTCAAGATTGGTGGGTACATGTCCACACCAGTCCTTAAGGAAGTTACGCCTATGATTGTTCAGATTAACTTGTCTTCTTTATGGCTTTTATTCGGTGCTTTACTGCACTTGTTTTGGGAAAATATCAGGAAAAAATAAATACAGAAAAAAAAATATATTTTTTTTAAATCGCAAAATAATTATAGGGTGGCTAATGCCAAAGAAAGGATGACTGAAGCCACCCTTAAATAGGTCTAACGACGCTTATGCCGACTCCTTATGTTAGCTTCCTCATTGCTTCCATTGTTTACTTCTAAAGCTTGATTTTATACAAACTGGTCTTAATGGTACAGATGAAACAGTCCAACCTAAACCACATAAATTTCAGGAAAACAACTCCAATGAGAAGGGGGGTGGACCATCTGTTCCCTCATCCTACCCTAAAAATAGACTCTGCAATAAGAAAGCAATCTAAAATAAACCAGTGAACCCAGCAAAAATGTTCTGGGAATTAAGAGAAGGAAAGTCCTGGGCAGTGTCAAAGCCCAGATTATTTAGCTTGTTTGTATTCAGAAATTGTACAGAAACTGTAGGGGGTTGTGACTTCAGTCAGGAGTCTGAGATCATTTTCTTTGAAAAACAAGAATAATCTTTAAAAGATCAAACTTAGACTGGGCTCTGAATTTAATCTAAAATATTCCCAATATTGTTCAAAGGAGATTTTGATGCCCAAACATGCTATGATTTCACTCTATATCACTCTCCAATAAGGTGATAGCTGTAGAAAGCGCATCAATATATGGGTAAAGTCTCTAGTTTGTCCACACCCCCTCCAGCATTTAGCATCCTAAAGAACCCTTACTTTGATTTTCCAATCAATTTCTCTGAAAGTTGTAGTACTTGATAGTTTATTTCATCCAGAATAATCTCCTCCCAATCCTCATCTCTAATTATTGTAAAGTATCCCAGTCCTTATGTTGTGTAAATAGTGTCTCAGTTGTAAATATTTGTATAGGTTATATGTCAGGAGATTATATATTTGTTCAAGTTGCTCAGAAGTAGGAAAAAAGAAAGGAAGAGCCATGGTTAATTTATATAGCTCTAAATAAAAAGCTTAATAAGTTTAATGTCTTTTTAATCTTTGACCATGCCAATATGGTGGACTTCACCCATTTTTATCCATTTTACCCTTTGACCATTTATTTTGTTTTACTAAAGGGTTAGTGCGAGGAATATACCCTGGAGGTCACCTTGTTCCAATGAATTCATGAGACCATTGACCTAATTAGGGCTGGATTGGTAAAGGGGGTTGTTTTTTAACTTTTTTGGAATGACTAGGACCTGGATGACTGAGAATCTTCACCAGCATAAGAGATTTTAATTTAATTATTGGGCAATTGTTTTACCAAATAGATTTAATGAGCCATTTATTTAGTATGGGAAATATAGATACAGGTATTTGTATGAGGAAGTATGTTCATTTTAGTTATGACAATCCTCAGAAAATGGAAGATGGATGGATGGATGGATGGATGGATGGATGGATGGATGGATGGATGGATGGATGGATGGATGGATGGATGGATGGATGGATGGATGGATGGATGGATGGATGGATGGATGGATGATGGATAGATAGATAGATAGATAGATAGATAGATAGATAGATAGATAGATAGATAGATAGATAGATAGATAGATAGATAGATAGATAGATAGATAGATAGATAGATAGATAGATAGATAGATAGATAGATAGATAGATAGATAGATAGATAGATAGATAGATAGATAGATAGATAGATAGATAGATAGATAGATAGATAGATAGATGGATGGCTGGATGGAGGGACATACGGAAGTATAAATACGTGGTGTCAGGATGTCATGGGCAAACAGTGAAAGTTTGTCTTCCCTGTAATTTTTTTCCCTATTGACTTTGATTTCCTTGTTCCTTCAAATTGATGCTACTAAAGTTTCAATATTTAGAGCAAAGAGTAAGACAGTCTCCCTGACATACATCTCTTTCAAACATGAAAACTAATCAGCATTGATTCTTTATTGGTTCCTTTGGCCTGTGTTTCGACATTTATAAGGTAGTCCTTATGTTGTTAGCGCCGTGCAAATTTGGAGTAAACTAGGGTGACCATATTTTCATTTGGGAAAACCAGGACACCTTGGAGCGGGGGGGGGGGTATTTTGATTGAAAGAACAAATGTCTCATCATCGTGACTTGCTCTGTGATCAGAGGAAATGTTACTTGGCGCAGAACAGTGGTGAAAATTGGAAGTTCAGTTTAATATAATACAACTCTGTGAATAGTTCCGTCTGAAATGAATGAAAATAGTTGTTTTAATGGTTATAGAGTCAGATATGTGGCGGTAATGTTTGGTTTATCTAAAGGTTTTTATCTGTTACTGTGTAAATGGGTTTGGCTGTAATTTAAGGACAGATTCTAATAGATCTGCAGGGTGGGGACTATAAATCTGATAGGAGTTTAATTTTTTTATTGTTGTTTTGCACAATATGCTTAACTAAGTATTTTTTGTTGTTGAATATTAGAGATTTTGCAGATACATTTTGTAGATACATTGTTTAGATTTACTTATATATTTCTAACCCTTTTATAGAATAGAATGGAAAATCCCTTTATTGTCCCACAATGGGCAAATTTACAGCAGCAGAAAGATTATTGAAAATGGTCACACAAATGAGGACCTTAGAAAAATGTATAAGAATAACATAGTTAAAATATAAAAAATACAATTCTGTAAAGTGTTTTAACAATATAAAACTGGAGAATAAATAACCAATATGCAGCTATGGACATATTTACAGTAATGGATATTTGAAAATAGGAGCAACATCAGAGATGTGTAAAATGACAGCAGCATGTTATTTAACTGACTAAGGTTTCTATCATTACATTTGATTTTATTTGTTCCTGCTCCCGGTGGTTGGAACCTTTATTCCACTCTGGATTCTTGTGAGTGTAGTCTTTGTTCACTTTAACTTTAAAAAAAATAAATAAATAAACAAACAGTTTTGAAAACCTCGGTATTCATTCTTTTCCTGCTTTGTGTGTCAACTTTCACGGTTGCTAGGCAACAGAGCATACGGCGGTAAAACCCGTCGAAGGGAGGACCTGTTCGAATTTACAGCCAAAACTCTTCCGGCCTCCTTATTTTCAAGGACTTCGAAGGATCCAGTCTAGGTAGACCGCGTCCTTGGAGGATGCAGGCCAGGTTTTCGAACAGAGCCTCTGATTAAGAACAGGGCTGCCCGCCCTGACTCGGCTCAGGGATTACGTCACACGGAGCGTCGTGCGCAGTGAAATCAGGACATTTCCTCACTTTCTAAAAAAACCCGGGACGCCCGGGACAGGACGTGAAATACGGATATGTCCCGGGAAATACAGACGTTTGGTCACCCTAGAGTAAACCCCATCTGATCACGTTAAATTAGCTTTTTATTATCTTTCTGGATCCTTTTAGCTAATTTACTGCTCAGGAGTTTGAGGTCTGTAAAACAGAGCAATTGGCCTGTATCCCTAATGGACACGGAAGGCAGTGGGTGGCCTAGTGGTAAGGGCATTGAGTTTGGAATCCAGAGGTTCTGAGTTCATGCCCCACGCCCACAGACTGCCACTCTGGTCCCTGTGCAAAGACCCTTAACCCCACACTGCTCCCTGGGCGCCGCACAATGGCAGCCCACTGCTCCCCAAGGGGATCGGTTAAATTCACAGTATTAATTTCGTTTCTCCCTACCTTTGACAGTGTATTGACAATAAAACGTTGAAAAAAAGAAATATGGAAAGATTGTAACATCTTTTTGGATAACTGATAAATAGGCAAGAATTGGACCAATAATCTAATGTTTATCCCCTTTGAGTGAAAGGTCAGTGTTGATGCAATGTCTTTGAATCGTTTGATGTATAAAGAATAAACCTAACAGAGATGATTTTAAAGATTTTTTTAAGAAGGGGGATGCCGTCCCCCTTCATCCCCCCTCAGCTGAAGTACTGCCTATCTCTCTCTCTCTACCTTTGATGTTCTAAATGCATAGATTGTTGAATCTCAATCTTTACTCAAGTTTCTCACATTTAGCTGAGAGTTTAGTAATTACACAACATTTGAAGAGCAGGTGGTCCTCAGTTTCATTCACTCTTTGTTGGTTTCCGTTATTTTTTTGTTCAAGTTTTATCATTCAGTCAATGATGTCTTTTAATGATGTTGTAACCCTGGACGGTGTAACTTGAGTATTTTTTTAGATTCAGTGTCCTCTTTTCTCTGTTTTTTGTAAGTTCTGTAACTACTGTGTACATGTTTTCTCTATGTTCATTCATAACTGGAATGTCTTTAGCATGTTGGCAGACTTCTTTCATTATGGTTGATGTATTTTTATTATCAACTTCTTTTCTGATAGTAGACCTCTTTTATATTTGTAATTCTTGAAAAAACAGCAGAATATGTTTTTTTATTTTGCAAGATGGTGTAGTTTCAGGTTCTTTCCATGGAGTAGAAAAATCAAGCTGCTTCTCCCTTCATGACATCACTGGAAAATAAATTGGGGTTAAATGGGATGACTCGAAACAGGGGATAGATGCAGGAACCACTCCGTTTACACAGATGAAAGTGAGGAGAAAGAGAAATTTGCTCAGGTCGATGGCAAAACCTTTTAGAAGGTTAGAAGAATTTAAAGATATCAGCTAAAGAGAGTAAAGGAACAGGTCTTTGCTTTTTGTACAGTTAGAAACCACATTTATGTTGATATATTTTAGTGTAATTAGAAAAACAAAGTTATTTTTGTGCTTTTACTGTCGTCAATTATTAAAAAAAAATTATTTGGAATTGACAGAAAATGAATATTTCTCTTATGAGTCATGTAAGAGTGAATATTTAATAGGATGTTACTTTCCGCATTAAAAGGATCATATGAATCTCCTTTCTTCTGTTCTAGATACAGTTTCTCTCCCTGAGCTGCAGCTCATCTGTCAGTACCTGAAGGACCTCCGAGCACATCTTCTGTCTGTGCAGAAGGAGAGCGAGCTGCTGGACCAGTGGTGTCACGTGGGATACGTCCTTGACTTCCTGCTCTTTCGTATCTACTTGCTCCTGATCAGCTGCTACGCCATGGTCATCATTACTATGTGGTGCATCTGGATTAGCCAATCTTAACTGAATGTGGTTCATATTATTATTGAGCTATTTTTCTGTCCTGTTTGCTTGCAAAAGAAGAGCTTAAAGTTTTTTAAATGTTTTCTTTTTTACTATTGAGTTAGAATATGTCCAGTGCATTCATAGTTGCCACGTTAATGTTATAAGAATTATTACTATTAAACTAGTTTTCTGTGGTTGAAATCTTGTTCACATTTTCCCTCCATAATCAACTGTTTAAATATTTCTACCAGAAAATTCAGGTTGACAGATGGTTGACTTTATTCTCTCTTTATTTATTTGTTTTAATCTCTATTTTAGCAAAACTTATGGGATGCATAACATCATTATGGAATACTGACAATGTCAAAGATAAATGGCATGTTAACATATTTATTATTATTTGCTGTTGATTGACATTGATTATAGCAATATGAAATAAAAAATCAGCACTATAAGAATCCTGTTTTGTTTTTTGTATGTGCGCATTAATGTGATCCCTGTAGGATGGTGTATTCGTGTAGATCCTACTGTGCCTACTTTGCATGTTTTATATTTACTTTGCAAGTTTGTATATTTATTTATTAAAGGGAAGCAGTGTGCAACTTGAGTTAGTTTGTGGTTGATTCATATCACGCAACGGGACCCAGGAATGATTCAAGAACCAGTTGCAAATCCAAACAGTATCTTTATACAAACACAACCATAACATCTCCGCTTGCAACTACAAAAGCACCTAATGAGCTCAAGTCATGCACCAGTGTCTCAGTCGACTAACCTTACCAAAAGTCAATATTAGCTGCTGGAGGAAGTATGAGATGAAATAGTGAGATGAGAGCAGAGGTGCCTTCATTCGATGAGCTACCTTTTAGAATTACAACCATCACAATCGAAGGAACTTGATACAAAATTATGAGGATGTTTCATATCAAACATTTGGCACAAATCCTCATCTTTTTCACACTGTTTCATGGTAAGGGAAAAACATTTTTAAATATATCTTTTATAAGACATTTTGTGTAATATTTCCATTTTTAATGTGGTCTTATTAATCTTAAACTAATAAACCAGTGTAAGGAGAATATTTTTTTACTTTTTTAACTCACAAAATGTTATGAAAGTTTACGCCACACGCTCTTATTTTGTTTTTGTTTTTATGGTGTTTACCACTTTTATGCTCATTTCTCTTGGAGATGACCTGATAGTGAACTGTATTCATTCTAAATTTGTCTTCTTTTCGTTTTCTGTCTCTGTTCCAAAGGTCGTGTTGCAGTTTTGAACTGCACCAGTCCAACCCCAGACTCCCTGTATGCAGAGCTTGATAAACACTTGTTCCCCAGAAAACTCATCCCCCCCAAACAAAACTTTTCAGAAGTGCTCAGGATAAATGTCGGCATCACTGTGGTCGGGATTTTAGGAGTGGTGAGTCAAAACAACTTTTTTCATCGAATATGTTTTTGGTGATAATGAAAATCGGTGGGTTTTCGATGGCAGAGGAGGTGTTAATAACGTTGGGATGCTAAACGATTGTTTTGTTTTGGATTCAATGATTAAATGGCATCTATCAGTGGTCATATTTTTGATTCATAATCAGCTTATCATGATTTAAAATGTTTTTTGGTTTTTTTCCAGGATGAAAAATCTCAAACAGTATCAACTTTCTTATGGGAGGTCCTGGTAAGAAGACTTAGACTGTATACACAATTGTAAACAAAAAGAAATGTCGTTAAGAAGACTATTTAATTGTTTTAAAGTGCAGCCTTGATAGGGTTAACAGCAGTGATAAAAACACTGATGAAAAACAGTAATGTAAACATATGACTGTATAGTTACAGTTTTTGTTTGTGTTTTTTTAGAAAAGAACTTATCTGTACAATATTCAAATCAGTGTTTATAGATTTTTTTTTTTTCTTAATAGAATGTTGGCAAATGAGGTTCTCAATAAAAATGTTTAAGTTATTTTAAATAAATACTTGCAAATGGACCTATGATTTGTAGTGCCATTGCAGATCAGGTTTTGTTTTACTTTTGTTTTTGTTTTGTTTTGAAATAGGAGTGGAATATAGCAGGACTCAGCTGGGATGAGGAGACATGTGGAGCAGAAAAAGTATCTGTGCCTCGGGAAAAACTGTGGATTCCAGATGTGCATATTGCAGAGTTGTAGGTCTACACTATTCTTATTGATTGGTTTATAGAGAAATGTCCTTGTATAACAATAAATATCTATTCATTTATAACCTTTATAATGATAATTTAGCGGTGTAGGCGAAAAAAATAGAAATAAATGTTTTTTAAATGGTAAGAAAAATCTTTAATGTATCTCCAACTGGTAAATTGTTGCTTTCTTTTATTCCTCATTTCAGCATGAATGAAGACAAATCTCCTACGACTCCTTATGTTTACTTATACAATACAGGTGATGTTTACGATGATAGGCCTATCAGAGTGGTCAGCTCCTGCAAGTTAGAAATCTACACTTTTCCCTTTGATGTCCAGAATTGCTCGCTGACTTTTGGATCATATTTACACTTCGGTGAGACTGATATACAACATTTCTGTTTGAAAAGCCTAATGTTTGAACTGTGATGTCTTTTTTGTTTTATTATATTCATATCTTAAAGAAACCTTTTTCTTTTTAATAAAACAATATATTCACAGTACATGTTGAGAGTGGCAGAAGTAGTCACTTTTATCAGTTAGATAACTGACTGACCCTAATCCTGTGAAAACATTTTTAAAGACACGGACATACAGCTGTTTCCAGGCACGACAGCAGAAAAGATTTTCAATGAGTCCATTGCTGTGCTAAAGACAAACGGAGAATGGGAGCTTTCCAAAATAACCATGACTCAGCATAACCTTACATTAGACAACGTATCTTACTCTGAGGTCATATTTAATGTAAGTTACATTTTTGAATTTGTTCACATAATAAGCTAATATGGTTGTGATTGCATGAAAATGTGTGCGTATTGAAAATGCAGTTATATTAGTTTTAAGCAATAACATGCATCTTCTTGTAACATGTATATTGAAAAGAGACACCCGTCTGATTAAAATGTCATTTTTGTTTAATTGCATTTAGATTGAGCTTTGTGTCAAATATTTTACTTGTACAAGTGCATTGTACACCGTCTGTGGAATGCCCTCCCAGACCACCTTAGGGCCCCACAGACGGTGGATTGTTTTAAGAAAGGACTAAAAACTTTCCTTTTTAGAAATTCCTACAATTGTTGATTTTAGATTTTTTTTAATAGGCTACGTATGCCTTTTAATGTATTGATTTTAATGACTGTCTTTTTACTCTGTTTTTAATGTTATGGTCTTTTAAACTTGTTTTGTAGCACTTTGAGATTTGAAATCAAATGTAAAGTGCATGATAAATAAAATTCATTATTATTATTATTATTGTAAAAAATATATATAATTACAGATAGGTATATCAATAAAAGATTCTATAGCATAGTATAGTACTACCTGGCTAAGCACACTACAGTAAAGAAATGTGTAGTTTAGTAAGGCATAATATAGTATAGTATAGTATAGTATAGTATAGTATAGTATAGTATAGTATAGTATAGTATAGTATAGTATAGTATAGTATAGTATAGTATAGTATAGTATAGTATAGTATAGTATAGTATAGTATAGTATAGTATAGTATAGTATAGTATAGTGTAGCATTGTGTATTTTATTGTAATATGGTATATTGTTGTATAGTATTGTATAGTATTTTATAGTTTATTGTAGAATGGTATAGTATAGTATAGTATGGTATGGTATAGTATTGAATAGTATTGTATATTTTATTTTAGTAAAGTATAGTATAGTATAGTATAGTATAGTATAGTATAGTATAGTATAGTATAGTATAGTATAGTATAGTATAGTATAGTATAGTATAGTATAGTATAGTATAGTCTAGTCTAGTCTAGTCTAGTCTAGTCTAGTCTAGTATAGTATGGCATAGTATGTATGGTATGGTGTGTGGTGTAATTATAATAGTTTAATGTAGTGTTGTGCAGCGCAGTGTATTTTAGTGTAGTATACTATAGTTTAATAAAGTGTAGTTTAATATAATATAATATAGTATATTTTAATATAGTATAGTTTAGTTTAATATATTATGTTATAGTTTATTATAATATACTAAAGTATATTATAGTATAGTATAGTTTACTTTAATAAAGTATAGTATAGTGTAGTCAAGCATAATGTATTGTTGTGCAGTGTAGTGTAGCTTACTGTAGCATGGTATAGTATTGTGTAGTTTATAGTCATAAAGTGTAGTGAAGTATGGTATAATTTATTACAGTATAGCTTCCCTGTGATTTAGTAACCTTTCTGTGTATTTCTACAGCTGTTCCTCCGGCGCAGACCAACCCTATATGTGGTGAATCTTTTGGTACCCAGCTGCTTCCTTGTTGCTGTGGATCTCTTCAGCTTCATGCTACCTCCTGAAAGTGTAGACCGATCATCCTTCAAGATGACCCTGATCCTCGGCTACACCGTCTTCCTTCTTATTATGAATGACTTGCTCCCGGTACCAGGACAAAGAACACCTCTGATCAGTATGTAAAACCTCTGATTTGATGTGTCAACATTTCTTCTGACGGTTCAACTAAATTGTAACTTTAAAATTTGAACTTCAGCTACAGCTGCAAAACACACTCATAGATATTGGATAAGTAGAGTACAAGCAGTGATATAAGAAAACTGCAATGAGAGGGTAAAGGTTACTAAAAGGAGACAGAGAAAGAATCTAGTTCAAGGTGAGGAGCATTAGGCTGTTTCTCTATTCAGATATAGTTTATCTTCCTTTTTTAATGTTGAGAAGACTGTTGGCTCACATTCATCACTCATCCATGTTTCTACAGAAACCAACAAGCATCAGATGTTTATTAAATTGAAATACTCAATATAATTTGGAAGTTCCGAGTTAGCGGAAATAGTTTGGGACTTTGCTAACTTGAGTCATACTCTGCGTTAAAAAGACACACCTCTAGAATCAACATAACAGGTCAACAATTTGAATCCTGTACACGAGATGAGCAGCATGTTTGTCTGGCTGTGGTCTAAACATTATTTCCTAAATGAGATTCTGACTTAAATAGAAACGAGTACCACCATAGAGAGAGAAGTGTAATGTATCCTCAATTTAAATAGAGTATTTACCTCAGGATATATTCAACTCCTTGAATAAAGTCTGATTGACACCTCAGTTTATTGTCGGATGCTCTGGTTTTCCCTTCAGATGTGTTTTTCTCCATCACTCTGGCTCTGATGGTGGCCAGTCTTCTAGAAACCGTCTTCATCACAAACATCCAGCACAGCTCCAGCCAGTACAGTGACGTGCCCCACTGGCTCAGTGTGCTGGTATTACGTTATCTTGCAATCATCGTATGTATTCCTCCCAAAAAAAAGAGCAACAGAGTAACAGTCCACCTCAATCCATCTTACAAAGGTAAATCACTTATTTTTTATAGATATGTTTATTCATTTTTGTTCAATAGCTACAACAATATAAGAGAGAACACAAGCTGAAGCGTTTAGTCCAGAGGAGACGAAAAGATAACATAAGATAGGGGACATACATATTTCCATCATTAGAGAGTCCAAATCTTAGTATTAATAAATGTCAGGATGAAAGGGCTTCCATATGCATCCAAAAGCGTCAGTCTTAGAGTGAATGAGGCATGTTAGAAAGTCGGGAGCGATATCTTCCAAAATAAGATTCTTCCACCCAAAAATAGTAGGAAATATATTAGAAATTAATTGTAACAAAATATTATTAAGAGCACAGAAAATTAGGACGTTATACAACTTACTCTTGTTTTAATCATGGATATTTTTATTAAGTAGACTAAGGAGAAGAGACACTGGATCGAGATAAATATTAGTTTTAATAATTTTCCTAGTCTAGAGAATAGATTCCTAATATATCTGGATGTTGGGGCATGATCAGCGAATGGCTGCCTTCATGTTTTTTGCATTTAAGGCACAGTGAAAAGGATTCTGGTTTAAAATTAGACGGTAACTCATTTTTAAGAAACATGTTAGACTTCTTACTGGATGATGAGAACAATGATGCTCAATGAATCATAGGTGATGGAGTAAGGGCAAAATGCATGGATTTTAAGTATTCACTTATGTCAGTGATTCTTAAATAGTGGATAATAGTAATAATAAAACTCAGCAGTTACAGTAAAAAAACAAACAAAACAAAAAAACTACTAAGCCTCTTAAAACCCTAACCTTAAGCAGGGGTAATAATTCAGAATGCATAAAATTCCACTAGTAAAATGATCACCAGCAGGGGGAGCCATTGCACGCAGCTCCAAGATGACACCAAAATCCCCAAACCCCACAGCTCTGGATCTATTATAGCTAGAGGTCTGAAATTGTCTGCATTGGTGGTTGACATGATGTAGAACAAATATAATACAATAAAACATGCTTTTTTTTCAAGAATGTCTTTATTACTGCTGTTTAAAAAAGACCTATCATTTCCGAGAATAAATAAAACAAACTTTGAGTCATGTTTGAACCGATGCAGCTTACTCTGTATTCTACTCACCCAAATGAAATTTATATATTCAGAAACTAGATGGTTCTAGCTTTCAAATAATATATTGCACATGTAATTTTGGTCTGAGGTGGATGTATATTAGTTATGTCAGACTGTTTGAAGCATTAAAGACTTAACTTTATAATTCATTTGAAGTTCTAGTTCTAGTTGACTTTCTCTGACAGGTTATATGTTCCACACAAAACAATAGTCCCTTTAGAAATTGCAGAACACTTTAATCCAAATGAAAAAGTGTAATATTTTGGTTTCAAAATCATAATACAGTTTTTTCTTTTTTTGGTTTTTTGGTTTTCTCTACAAAAAATAATTATTTTCTTAACTTGTGAAAAATGGTTGTGAACATTAGCCCTTAGAATATTTTATAATTTGTCTTTTTGGGGTTCATGATCAGAAATCTTCTTGTTTCAGCAGATCCAACAACAGATAAGAACTCAATAACTGTCTTGGGAGATCAGAGTATCTTTAAGGATCCACTGCCAGTGGTGGCCTCCAACCCCCCTGCTGCCACACCAGACCTGACTCTCGACGAGCTGAGGAAGCTGACCAGAGATCTCACAGCCATCCGTCTCCAGGTGGACAAACATTTCCAGGGATCCAAAAGTGCTGAGGAATGGAAAATGATTGGAATAGTAATAGACCGTCTGCTGTTCTGCTTTTATATCCTCCTCATTGTTACGAGCTTCATCACCGTCATCGTGATCTGGACATGGAATGATACACACACTGCATGATTTAGGTTTAAAGGAATAAAAACATAAACATTTGTTAGTTCTGTTTTTGAACTGAGAGTGTATGGGAGATGGGGCCAGTTTTAAAAATAAATCAAAATATATTTCAGCTTAAAGGTATAGTGGAGGATGTTCTTTTTCCGGGTGGATCATCAAAATAAGTGGTCCTCCTAATTGTCAATCATTCTGGTGATGTGTTTTCGTAAGGCCGTCCAACATGATTTTCCCCAGTTTTCACTTACCGTTGGTGAGTCTGACATAGCGGAAAAATTAAAAATCTTCTTTTGGAAAGAAAGCTTGTATGAGCAATGCTAACAGGAACTTTTAAACAGAGCGTGCACGAGGAGAAACATGCTCATCGTTTAATAGGCGTTCCCTCTCAGACGCGGGTACGGGGTTGTAAATATGCTTTTTTTTTTTTTTTTCAAGTGAAGAGGGTGGGTCTTTTCAAAAATTCGCGAAAATCCTCCAATATACCTTTAACTAAAGTGAAGTTGCACAGAATTCAGCTCCATTTTATAAGGTAGAAGCATTGATACTTCTATGGAGCACTAAAACACAACTAAATGTTTCAATGTATCTGCATAATGCCAAAACTATGTTTATGAATTTATGTAAAATAATTATAGATTTTCTATTTTAAATGTCCATTTTTAGTGCTGTTTTTGTGTATCTCTGTGGATTCCTGTACTTTTTTATTTCAGTACATTAGAAATAGTATTCTTAAAATGCTGAAAAAAAGCAATAAAGTGTTTAATGAACGGATGCAGTCACAGATAAACTTGAAAACATGAGACTAAATTAATTTCTTTATCTGAAAAATTTTACAAACACTGCAGCAAACTCTTGTTTTCTAACTACGGGCGAACAACAAACTGAATCCTGGAGAAAAGAAATTAAATGAACATCCATCCATTTTCCAACACGCTTATCCCAAGCGGGGTCGCGAGGGGTGCTGGTGCCTATCTCTAGCTGTCTATGGGCGAGAGGCGGGGTTCACCCTGGACAGGTTGCCAGTCCACCGCAGGGCAACAAAGAGGCAAACAGGATAAACAACCATTCATGCACACACTCACACCTAAGGAGAATTTAGAGAAACCAATGAAATTAACAGTCATGTTTTTTGACTGTGGGAGGAAAGACCCCGGGCCAGGAATCTAACCTGGAAACTTCTTGCTGCAAGGCAGCAGTGCTACCCACTGCTCCACTGAGCAGCCCATTAAATAAACATATTTTGACAAAAAAAAAAAAAAAATTTTAAAGATAAAACTTCATTTTTTTTACAAGTAGCCACATTTAGCACTTGATTCTTTTTTGGAGGATGACATTTTGCCAGACATCTTTCAGGTTACTGTGCTTCACATAACCAATGCCTGGTAGTAGTGAAGGAAGCTGAGTCTGTGCCTAAAATACAAACATTAAAAAAGGCAGCCTTGCTTTGATGACCTGTTGTGACTCATAATTTTAAAGCATAGAGACTTAAATACACATCCTTGGCGTTTCCATGCAGTCAATGCTTTAATATACTGGATTATCTAACTACAAAAACTTTCCACCACAGCTCCTTATTTACGGGAAGGTTGGACAGGATATAGATCCACTCAGACCTGAATCCAAAGAAGCATTTCTAGTACTTTAGGACTTGTGTAATCCTCCTGCTAACCTATGGTTGCTTGTCCTGATTAATCCACTGTACTTGTTTTTTGTTATCTTAAAGAATTACTAACTAAAGCAAATGTTTTACCGTTAAGATTGCTTTCAACTTACTCTTCTGTTAACACACTAAAGAGGATAATGCCAAAAATTACATAAATATCCTCCAGTCTGTTTTTTTTTTTAATGTATGAAGTATCAGTGTTGGAAAAAAAAACTTTTAGAAGTATACAGTAAAGCCTAAGGTGGCTAATTTCTGTTGACTGTATTTTTTTACACACTAGGTCTGTTTTTATTAGGAAACATAATACTGCCATCTCTCTCAAAAAAAAAATAAATATATATATACCGCAGAATCCATTTTGGAAAGGAAAAAAAAAGTTTCAAAACTTTATTTGGAAAAAAAAAATAGACATGTCAAAAAGATTTTATTCTAAATCAATGGCAAAAAAAAAAAAAAAATCACTTTTTTTGTTTTCATCCATACTATTCATCTGCTGTGATGAGCTGCAGGGTCCTTTTTTTATATTAGGAACGCCTCTTTACCATCACCCAAATGTTTTGTTCCCCTTCAGTTTCTCTCCTGCAGTAATAGGACTGCATAGGGGTCCCTCCAAAAACAATTATAGCACTTTATTTCAGAAGAAATACATTAGTCATATTACAAAACAAAAAATAAATACATATGTAAAGAATGACTTATCTGTATGCAGAATTATGTTACATGTCAGATTAATGAAATATACTTTAAAAGTACCTTTGCCACCACTAGAGGGCACAATTGTCAACAAAACAAGCTGCCCAGTGTATCAAAGTTAAATACAATGTACAACTTTAGTCTTATGTTAAAACGATTATTAAAGTACTTTAATAAAAAATAAAGCCAAGCAGTCAGACATCAAATATAAGATATAGCCATGGACTGCTGTACTTTAGACTGAATTTGTTTTTAAAGATCATTAGAAACAAAACAAAATGGAATTACTATGAATAAAAATATAAAATAAATAAAATTCCCCAAAAACCACTCAGTATCACCAGTTTAACAGTCTTGCCAGTCATTTATTGAACATAATTACAGATGCAAAGCAATCAGGGTTAAGAATAACAATAACTTACATTTAATAATAAACATTTTAACTCTGTAGTGCACTTTAAACCTCTTCACTCCTTTAATAAAAGGCAGGTCCAAGACAAAGCTGATCAGAGGAGCTGGGGGGGCTTATTTAAAACTTTTAACTGAAGACTTCAAGGGATTTTTTGCAAAAAACTGAAAATGTAAGTGCATTAATATTGACTGGGTTCATATCAAAGAGCCGAGTTAAAAGGAGACTGACCCGGTAACAAAATGTTTGTTTCGAAAATTTAAGATAACGGGACATATTAGCATTTTTAAATTGAAAACTTAAAAAAAATAAGTAATTTATATTGGTGCACAAAAGATGCATCTGAAAACCTTTTATGAGATGCCTATTGTGAAGAGCAAAAAAAGATGTTAAACAAAAAGCATTTAGTTACTTAAACTATTATCTTTAACCAAATGGAGTTGCTTAACCTCCAGTCAGCATGTCTTTATCCTTTGGGACTTTTAAATGAGCGCTAAAGTATGAAATACTGTGAATGAAACTAGAAGATGAAATCATGAAGGGCAATAACATTTCAAGTCAAAGGTTCATACTTTTAAAACAAACAGAAGGAGAACATTGAAGAATCAACTCCACTGTCCGAAACACAGGATCAGTGCAATAAACCAAAGACGCTGTTATCTTTAAGCTGCAACAAAAGAAGCCAGCAAGGACAGCAGGTAGATAATCTCAGCAGCACTCGTATAAAGTCCACGTTAGTCAGCACACACCAACTGATCATTAGCAGTTTGACTGAGAATAAACTCGGCTTTGCTTAGACTCCAACATCTTTTCCATTACATCTTCATTTCTCACAAAAAAAGGCAAGAAAAATATGAAACATGGATATAAAAAAATAAAAATAAAAAAAGCAGAGGGGTGAATCTTTTAAATATCAAAATAAAAAAAAATAAAAAACTGCACCTGACAAGATCATTCAAATAATTATTGGTCAAATCCTAAAAATAAATCCTATAATTTTCATTTTCCAGTGTCACTCTTAAAAATAAAATAATTCTAATATTACAGGTGTCAAAAAAAAAAAACTCAAATATTTATCCTACAAGTTTGTATAAAGAGGGAGAAGTATAACAACATACAAGTGCTGACATTTTAACGGTGGTCTTTGGCTCATGTTGCACAGAAAACTGCAAAAATCATTAGCATCATGTAAGTGTGCAAGGCAGCAGGTTTGATATCTCATCCAGAGCTGGTCTATCTGTGCAGGAATGATTCAGCACTGCTGAGGATAGCTGGTAAAAAGGAGGAGACAGACAAACATAATAACCATAAAACTTTGTCTTTAGATCAAGAATGATTAAACTCAAGTTAGATGTTTGAGCAGCAGTAAAAGCTGCAACTAAATGTTCAAATACAGGCTTAATGTGTTAGTATTAAAGGTCTTATTTTATTTTTATTATTATTAATATTATTTTATTCTTATATTGTGGACATTACTTAAGTTTTCCATATTGGTTTCTATACTTTTCAAGCATTAGTCAAATAAAGTGCACATCTTAGGGTTTATTTTGAAAATATACGTCTCTAAACTTAACTTCCATGTTGCGATCTGGTCAAAAAAATAGCTTCCTGTGGTGATCTGGGAGGAATGAGAGACGAGAAGGAGGTCAGTGTCTACAATCATCGTCGATTTGTGCTCCTCTTCTTTCCTGAGGTTCTCTCCCTGCCGGCGCTAGGTCCCCCCTCCCTCATCCTCCTGCTCCTCCATGTTTTTGCGCGCCATCCTCTCTCTGCGTTCCGCCAGCCGCCGACACCGAGGGCAGTCTTTACCCGTCCGGAAACAGTTTTGGTGATAACAGGCGTGGCACCCTAAAAGGAGGAGGTGGGGGAAAAAAAGAAAGGTTGTCATTTATGATTAAGAAGGCATTCACGCCTCAGAGGGCATGCAGAGGCAACACTTTAGCGGCAAACAGGTTTAACCAGTTTGCCAACTATAGTGTATGTTGCATAAGCAGAGGAGCCAATCAGAAGGAGAGCTGAGAGAGGGCAGAGAGTATAAAAGGCCCGGAGAAAAGGCAGCGAGGCAGATGGGAGGAAGCAAATCGCACTCTCAGAGCTGCACCATGAAACCTGTTTAGACTTGTCCTGATATTTACCAGCAGCCTCACCCAGCGCAGCATCCCATGACATGATCAGATGAAAAACATTATTGATGACAAAACTCAAAAGTGAACAAAACTCAAAAGTGAATTTAAAACATGTTTATTTCATGCTCAAATGAAGTTAAAAATATAAATAAGAGGCACAACTGTACAAGGCATAAATAATCATTTCCAACAGTCCTACAAACATCAAAAGCGAACCAACAGCAAAAGTCAAAATGTGCAACAACAGGTGGTAAATAAAAACTACATTTACAAAAAAAAAGTCCTCCAAGGAACAAAGCTAGTGAACAAACTTAAATCCTCCACTGACAAACACGGGGAGAAATTAACTCTGAAGAAATTCAGGACCAAAGTGGTTTCCAAACCATAAACATAGGAAGGATGATGCACACCCTGTGTAACATCAAGCAGCATTCTTTTTCTAAATAAGGCAATGGCTCAAAGGCAAAAAGAGGAAAACACTAGAACGACACCCTCTAGAGTCAAAACTGAGATATCTACCACCATCTGCCCGCCACCAGCTGTTCAACATGAGGAGCCTAAACCAACACCAGCACAGCGACACCAGGAACCCAGAAAACAGCCAGTGAAGAGAAGAGAAAGACTCCCATACAGCCTGTAAGAGTGAGGATAGAAAAGGCAGCGCATGCACTACATTGTATAGTGCATGTGTATTGGGATCAAGGAACTGCTCTGACATCATCTTCAGCCATTTATGTAATATTAAAGGACCTGTGAAATTTCAACGCTCTTCCTAAAGGAGGAAGTTGGTTTCAGTTTTAAGCAAACAGCATCCTGAGGTGAGTGAAACATCAGCAGTACAGGCAGAATCACAGCAGGTAGTGTTAGCGTTAGCTTCGGACTGTTTTGCATGAAAACATCACACCCAGGAGCAAGATGTGAGCTTATTGAACACTGTAGCCATCAGGGATGCAATGATGGGACGTTTGCATGACTATCGGGTGAAAATTCACCAAAATTATCTAAGGTATTTGTTTTTTCATTTATAAATTAGCAAAAAACAATTTTTTGTACAGGCCAATGTGATGACAGCAGTAAAATATAATTTTATGTTTCATTAGTCAATTGATCTTGGTATTAATAGGCGTAGGTAGAGCACATAATGCTAAATTAAATGTTGCCATTTTGCAGCTACAACCTTTCACATTTGCATTCGGTGAAGGAGTTTTTTTTATAATAATACATTTACAACTTTGTTAGCAATATATTTAAGCATATTGCATATATCCTTCAAACATTCTCTGTCCAGAACATTCCTGGTAAAGGGAGGCAAGTATTGCACATGCACAATAAAGTAGATCTATTCTGATGATCCTACAGTTATAAACCTACAAATAGAATTTTAATTAAGTCGTGTAGAGAGGCTGCGTTTGGCTTTATAGACTCATTCACACTGGGAGCAAAAAGCCAAACCTTTACATCAGGATATCCGTAGCTGCAAAGCTTCTTTCAGACCAGTTTAAAAGCATTTCCCCAACATAAACATGCAGTAGGATGCAGCTTTGCATTGAACAGGAAAATAATGGAACCATCTCAACATAATCTTTGCAAAAAGGGCTGATATTGTAAAAAAATATCTATTGGAAAGAGATACAACAAAATTTTACAAAAAAAACCCCAAATAATTTCAAATAGATAACTTTAAAACTTAAAAAAAATAAATAAATAAACGAAAATTCAAAAACTCAGGATCCATTTCCATGCCTCCAGGTTTCCATCGTCATCGTTTTGTATTCCAATATAGAAAATTCATGATTAAAACTGCATTTTTACTTAAAGCGGGTTTTATTACCGTGTCCAGATTCAGGAATATCGCTCAGCTTTACTTTCTACTCTTGACCCCCAGCTCCTTCAGAACGATTGTCAGCATCAGTCTCTGTTGTCCCCCCTTCCTCCCCTCCGCTCTGCCTCCTCTTCCTCTCTTTTGTGACTCTCCTGGCTTTACGGGTTTTTCTATTTCTCCACTTAGCCTCTGCTCCGCACGCCGTGCCCCCTCGGTCAGTATTCATTTTCCCGTCACTTTCACAGCTCTCTTCTTCCTTCTCTTCTGTGCTTTTGCTGAACACACCTGTTAGCTGACGTGTCCTCAGTAACCTTAAGCCCGGATGTTTTTCAGCTTTCACTCCCTCTGTCTGAGCTTTCTCTTCCTCTTTTGATTTTACCAGTGATCTTATTCGGAACCCTTTCATTCCAGATTCCTTTTTCGATTCTCTCCCTCGCTCCTTGCCACCGCCTTTTGAGAAATGTTTTACTTTACTTGTCTTTGCAGACATCGTATTGGATTCTGTCCCCTCCTGTCCTCCTTCATCCAAACTCTCAAAGCTGCTGCATGTTTCATGATCACTTCTGTCTCGCTTCGCGATCCTTTGCTTTAATCTGTCTATCTGCAGAACCTTTAAAAAACTAACTCTTTCCCTTCCTGCAGGTTCATCTCCACCTTCTTTACGTTCATTCTCTTCCTGACCTTCTCTGTCAGACATCTCGTCCTCCTCCTCATTTCCTGTAATCCAGGGAACTAGATTAGCAGTATTTCCAGAACTTAGGGGCCAATTGGTCTCTACGCTATTAGAAAGATCGCAAGGCTCCTCCCTCTGTTCCTCCGGCTCCCCACTCTTTACCCCCTGATCTATCCCCAAATGCAAGCCCTCCTCCCCTCCCTCCCCTTCTCTCCTGTCTCTGGAGAGCGCCCTCGCCAGTCTACGGGGATTCGGGATCTTCCAGTCTCTCCAGTTTAGTTGAAAGGGAATGCGGGAGGACTGGGGTCTTGGGGGTGGCTCACCTTCGCAGCGCTGGCACTTGCTCAGCTGGAAGGGGAAGATGATGTCTTTGTCGTTGTTGCAGAACTCGCACACAAAACCCTTTGCCTGACACAGCTGAGAGGAAAGAGAGGGGGAAAAAAACGACATACTGTAGAAATCAAAACACATTTTGGATGACAAAATAAAGTGAAAGAGCCAACAGACGCTGTCTTACCACGCATCCGGCCACATGCACGGTACCAAGCTTCAGCAGCTCTTTCATTCGAGGAGCCAGTTCTCCGTTGCGAACAGCAGAGAGATCGTTGAGCGAGAAGAGATGAAGGTCTTCGGTCAGGTGGCCAGGCAGGCTGTCAAAAAGGTCTAGTACCCTAAAGGAAGATGCAGAAGCAAAGCAGTGATTCTCCAATCAGTGAGCAGTTCACATCCCACATAGGCTCTGCTAAATGTCAACCCAGGAACATACTCTTTGGCAAACCGACAGGTCCTCAGGAGGTTCTTCATGTGAAACAGCTGCACCCTCAAAACCTGACGGGGGAAAAAAAAGGTCAGTAAAAAGGTGATCCAGAGAAAAAATAACACATGGAAGAAAGGGATTAAATGGGTGGAAATCTAAAAATCCAACCGCTTCCCAGTAAGTGAAGAGTAAAGTGATGTTAACCACATCACTCAGTGGGAAAGCCTTTACTGAAGATGGTAACTCAATGTTTGCCATTTCCACCAAAACTAAAGGACGACTGAAGTCAGAGGAGATGCAGGCAGTAAGGAGCCATTCTGAGTAGGGATGGGCTATTATTTACATTTGGGATATAATAGCAATTAAACAAAATGTTTGTTTTTATCACAGGCAATCAATCTGGTCACATTATATTTAATAAGACTAACACAGACTTTCTAATTACAGCCCTCTAATTGGCAGTTATATGCTTATATTGGGTTAAATTCCACTCAGATGGAAACAGAGTAGCATGAAGACCCATGAACACAACAGTGATAGTAAAACCCTGTGTCAATGGGCTCTGTACAAGGTCATGAATACAATTAATTGTATTCCTAGGGTTAGAGAAAATTAAATGAAATCCTTATTTTGATTTTTTTTGGGGGTCAAAATCCTCTGGCCCTAAATTTGAAAAAGGATTTTCCAGAAATATATGTTGGTTGTCGCTTTAGGATCAATTTAAAACAACTGGTGAGACTATTCTCAGCGTAACATCACTATTTAATCAATAAAGCTGAAGAAGTGCTGAAAACTGGGAAGCTACAGCTGTTCTATAATGTCTGTGCTTTTCTGACGTGTAACAAACCTTTAGCATTTCACATTAGGGGTGGAACGGTTCACAAAATCCGCGGTTCAGTTCCCGGTCACGGTTTTCGGTTCGGTATATTTTGATCTTTACCCGGAAATCCCATAAATATTAATGAAATTAATGAAAAAAAAACCAAAATTAATGAATTGTAATTATTTTTAATGATCCGCGGAAACCCTGGATCATTTCCGCATGTTTTGCTGCTTTGAATTCAATCATCTCGCGCATGCCCTCTACAGCGGAGGCTGTAGGCTTTGCTTTGTGCGGGCGGTCTGGAGCGGAGCGCTGACGGAGTATGTGGGATTTCGGGGTTAGCATGACATGTTGGTCGTGTTGCTGTTAGCATAAACAAAACGTGTTCCACACTGCTTGCACACCGGTACACTTTTTTCCACAACTTTCCTTCCGCCGTCATCGTAGGTCACTCTAAATGCAAAGTGGTCCCATACAGCAGACCTATAAAGTGCTGCTGGCGCGTCGTCCAACTCCTGTTCTTTCCCACTCGCCATACCCACACAATTCTCAACAACAACTGATTTTTTTCTGCTACACCCGGCTACACTGCTTTGCTTCTTCTTCTTCTTGTTTACTACTGGTGGTTGGCTTTGGTCGCAGTACCGCCACCTTCTGCTCTGGAGTGTACACGCTTCGCCTATGAGAAAAAGGAGCCGCGCAAGAACCAAAAGCAACACACTCGAATCGAACCGAGACAGTCGAACCGAACGGTTTTCATAAACCGTTCCATCCCTATTCCACATGCATATTAAAGCTAAAGCTAGATGCAGATGTTAGAACTCCCAGTTAACATAAACAGGAATACATTCAAAGCAGATTGTGTAGAGAAGGATGATGGGGGATCTTTGTGGCATAACTTAATTCTTCCAGCTACTAACGTCCTGAGCCAAAGATGTTTCAGCTGAAAACCTTCCAAAGTATTTGAAATGAAGGATGATGCAGCTCTCTGGTTGTCAGGATGCTGATAAGATTTTAACTAATTCCAAAAAAGAAGCAGACATTTTTGCAGGCCTCACCATGACTTTGTTCATAACTTGCTTATTTCTAAATTGTACCCAAACATAGAATTTATTCTATCAGGCGGACAACGACTGAATGAAAAACTAATACAAGTTTAGATACCATTGAAAGCTGCTGATGGAAATCCCTGTAAAAACATCAAAGTTAGTCTGGCTCCTTGTCCCAATTTTGCTTCAGTTCCTTCAAATAAGATCTGGTCAGCTGACTGGGGGGCTGTAACTGCTTCTGACATCCATAGATAATTCATTAATGATGCCTGCATCCTAAGATTATAAATCTTTTTTTTTTAAATGGAGATTTTTCGTTTTCTATTTCAACATAATTACTAAATAAGTCTTAGGGAATCACATAAATGCTGCTTAAAAGCTTATTTATGGATGAAAGTGTAACCTACAACACTAGTGGTGATTTAAAATAAAAAAAAAAATGTCATCAGGACATTGTAAAATATTAAAATAGTATTAAAATAGAAGTACTTTTTATGTGTTGAATCTTTCAGTCCCACTGCTGCCCTGTAAAGCTGGGTGGTATTTCAGCATTCATAGATTTTTCCATCATTTTAACTGCAGCTGATAACGACTGAATGGCTTCTTTCATTCCCGCCTGTTACTCAAACAGCAACGAGTCACAAGTTTGTTGTTTCACAGTTTGGTGATGCAATCATCTCCTCTCCCAGTTTGTTTTGCAGTCGAGAAAAGTCTCCTTTAAGTTCATGAAGCTCCTGAATCTTTGTAAACATCAGCACTGGAAAATGTCACTGAACTCACCCTGACAGTCTCCAGAGATTTGATCTTCTTATACAAGCCGCTGTTGATGTCACTTGGGTTGAACAGAGGATCCCGGTAATCTTGCTCAACAGGTCCCGGGCAAAGTTGCTTACATAGTATTTGCTGAAGTCCCACTTCCTGAGCACTCTGCCAGGAACGATGACCTGGGCGTTCTCATGGCAGCACTGGCAGAAGTAACGGCCGAGGTATTCGCAATAACGTAGCCGCTTGATGTAGTCTGAGAAGGAAGACAGCGGAAAAACAAACAGTTTAATCTGCAAACTCATAAAAGCTTTTGTTTGTTTTTTATAATATGGAATAAGAGCGAAAAAAAAGCTGATTGGCTTTAATCAGCGATCAGAAATAAAAAACAAATCTCTAATGCGTTATGTAAAAAAAAAAAAGACAAAATAAAATAAATCAGATGAAGAATTGAGCCATAAGAACTGTGGTGGATGATCCTCCCACCACCACTTCGTGTTAGTATTTTCTTTTCTTGCTTTATATTATATTACAATTTGTGTTTAAGTTGGTTATTTTAGACAGGTATTTTCTAATGGGTGCACACTTTAGTTAATGTCTGTCTGAATGTTTATTTACACTTGGTCTTTTGTTTGAGGTGCTGCTGATACAAACCAGCTGGAGAAGGAAATGTGGAGCGTACCATCATTGAAAGACTGACGGGGGAGACTTGTTTCAAGAAGTTTTAAATTAGTTTGTCACTTAAATACTCATTTATTGTTTCTGTTAAGTAAGTTAGTTTTGCTTTATTTGTTTCATAGAATGGTTAATTTTGTATTTATTGGTTCTTTTGTTATGTTGTGCCTCCCTCATTTTGTCGACTTGGGTTACTCCATCCCTTTTTAAGCAGCCTTTAGTTCTTTGTTTGGAGGTCAGTTTTCTGTTTGAGTTGGATCCTCAGTTGACCTCAGTTAAGTTGGGCCCAGATTCTGTATTTAAGTTATTTTGTATTGCTTTTGAGCCTTTGTTAACTCTTTTTACACAATTAAATGGAAGAACTTTTTCAAATTTTGAACACCTTTTGTCCTTATTTAAGTTTGGTCCCTCACAAGAACCCTTTTAAGCTTTTCATAACATGAGGACCCAAATTTGGGTCCTCAGCACTCGCCCCAAGAATATGTTACAGGTTTTAAGACCTGTAACATATTCTCTGGGGTCTTGCCTTTATTTTGATATCAAAACAATTAAAATAAACTCTGTAGTTCTTGAGATATATTCAATTCATTTTGGGCATGTTATTTTCAAGCATATTTCTCGAAAACAGGCCTAGTGTCCAAGAGGTTTTAAAAGCAAATCTTTACATAATTTAGGGATGTGTGCAGAGAGAATAGAGTCTACTTTCTGCTCCGCTATAAATGTATTCTAAATGCTGCTCTGATGCCGTTTTTAAGAGGAAACTAAATGGGCTAAAATGATGTTACCAGATCAGACAATTACAAAACAATCGGAGTGGCGTCTCTGGAACAGAAACTGCATAAATAAGGCATCAGTTATCGTTTATAACCAAAAGATAATGGTTTAAAGATGATGTTAAATAAATGTCAGAAAAAGTTTAATGTTTAATTTTCATTTCTGTATTATCATTTGTCCGACTGCAGGTCATACCTGGGTCAATTTTGGTGCCACAGCCAGCACAGCGGTAGTTCTGCTTGGCGACGATGACCTTCCTCCTATAAGGACACACACAGAGCTGATATGAAATCTTAAAAAAAAAAAAGACAGAAAGTAAAGCACCTACAATGAGCTGCAGAGGTTCAAAGTAACTTCAGTCATTTTAAAAACTTAATTTGAATAATTTCTCCCATTGGCTTTGTTAAAATCTCATTTAGTACCAGGCAGACATACTAAAAATCAGCTGCACATGTTGCTAATGTTCAGACATAGTTATACTTTGATAGATTTTCCTCTTCAACCATTTGGTAAAACCCAAAGTGTTTCATCATATTATTAAAATAAGGGTAGAACATGTAGATAATGTTTGACAAAAGGCAGCAGTGAGGAAGGACTTCTATATTTTCTTACTTTGGAGGAGGATGGATGTTGAAGATAATCTGCGGTCTCGGCGGCGCCCACTCGAGGTTTCCTCGAACTCGAATCCTCAACTTGTAGACATCTGCGTGCTCGCCATCATCAGGAGAGATGGGCAAGGAGTCGGGGATAGGCAGCAGCTGGTAGGCAACAGGATCAGAGTTTATATGAGCTTTGTGAACATGTTTACATGTTTTAGGCTTAAATATTAGCATGAAATTTGATCGTCTATGGATCATCATCATTTAGTTGAGACTATACTGAGACGTTGCACCTTCTGTGGAGCATCGTGTTCTGGGACCAGCCAGTCAAGCTCTGAAGCTGCAGGAAGCTGCATGCCCTCAAACTGCCTGAGTAAACCCATAGCTACCGACTCGGCCGAGTTAGACTGGAGGAAGGATGGAGAGCTAAGAAAAAAAAAAGAAAATGGGTAAAGCGAAGTAAAAATAAATATTAAAAACAAGGATGACAGTTTAACACTTTTCTGTTCACTTCTAATTAATAGAGGTAATGAAAACCTTCAATCAGATTAACAAAGCAGAGAAGAAGTCCCTTAAAAAACAAATTTTTGGTTTCTTTTTTTCTAAGAGATTAAATCTGTGGGAAAAAAAATAGTTTTAAGTTTAAATAATTAAATGAAAATGTTAAAAACAAACTTTAGGGACTAAAAATAAAAAGAAGTTAAAACTTAATATGTGCAAAATTCTCAGTTTTAATGCAAGGTTTAATTTTTTTTTTTCAAATCCATTAACAGAAACAAACATAACTTACATGGACTCTGAGCTCAGGAAGGACCTGCCACTGGAGCTCACGCTGCGCTTTATATCAGCATCTAGAAGATAGAGGGAGAATAGAGGTATGATGGTTTCAGATGGTATCTGATGGTTTCCAGGTGGAGAAACCTTTGTGGTCCACCTCACACCTAGTCCTATAACTTTAGTGCACCACTGCTAGACATGCGTAAAAAGCCTTGAAATAAACTTAACTTCTTTTAGCGGTGGAATAATCTCGATTGTTAATAAAAAAAACAAGTCCCACAATTAGCTGAATGTTAAACTATTGCTGTAAAATTAGAGAAATCTTCAAAGCGCCTCATCCTGGGGTCACTGTCCTTATCAACCATTTATTCTAAGACTAGTTTACAGATCTCTACCAGAGGTGCCAACAATTCTGAAAGGTGTGGTATACTTCAAAAAAAGAAATTTCTCTGATTTTAAAAGTAGCAATAAAATAACTGAACAGCCAGAAAAATGTGCAAGCAAAGGCAGAAGACATATTTCTATTATTAAAATTACAGAAGGTACAAGTTAAAACAAGAAACAAATGTCTTAATTCTTATTAAATGTAAGCATAATTTGCACAAACTCAGGAAGGGGCATGCAGCAAAGGCGTAATCGATTTTTCTACATCATGTGAACTTAAGTTTAAACAAAAAGCCACTGGAAATGAGCAGAACAGGTTTGGCAGAACAGGAGACTGCCTGAAGGGATTTATCATTTCAGGTTCTCTAAATCATAAGATCAAAAATTCAGTTTGTTGTTACTTAGCAGATTATTTACAAAGAGGCTTTGTAATAAATACTTTGAGCAGCAGGAGACAGCTAGCAGGTCAATAGAGGGGGTTTTTCTGTGCAGAAAAAATAAAAATCTGGAAGATCAGAGTTGGAGAGACTGATTTGTCTGAATTCGGGTAACTGTTCTCAGAGGAAGATTGGTTTGCACTGATTGCTTCATCAGTAACTTTCTGCGATTTTTACTTTAGAATAAGAAGCAAAATATACCAGGATCATTGTTTACTTTTATTGAATGAATATAAAGATAGTATGCAGGAATGTATATATGAAAAAATAAAGACAGAAAGAGGTTAAATGATTATTATGATGATGGATGAAGCTATGGTTAAAGCATGACGCCACTTGTTTCCCTCATCTGCTGGCACCTGTACCAAACAGGTACAGGCGCACCAGTCTCCCTGCACCACCAAAGCTGGAGGCACCGACACAGACAGCCAAGCAGAGTGCAGCTCAGAAGATAGAGAAGGCAGCTGGTTCATGTCCAAACCAGACGGTCGGGGTAGGATTTTATTCTAATTGACTGGAAACTGGGTTCATTTAGTTTTATTTAGCAACTAACCTCATGTTTAACACAATAAGTCAATGGCAAAATCAAAACAGTTGCTTTGGAAGAAATAAAACAATTTTCTTAAAACACTGAAGGTCTGATATTTTGTTTCCATTTATAGCTGATTAAATTTCAATCTAGAGCCTAATGAGCTGAACTTTATTTCTAAAGCAGGAAGAAAATTTGCTTATTCTAAATGAAAGGAATAAATTAAATAAAATTCCCCCTGTACTTTCATAATATTGCCACTTAGAAAGTTATTGAAAACACAACTAGTTGCAATGCTAGCAGGATAAAATATTAATCAAAATTAAAACAGCTTTGATGACCTAGCTAAAGCACCTTTAATAAAAACTCATAAATCATGTTTGCAACCACAACTAGTTTTTTTTTTTTTTTTAAGAAAAAAAACTCATAAATTTGAAGAAAAATTATTTATAGTTTACATTTTTAAACAAACAAAAATCTGAAAAGTGTGGCATACATACAACAAACCAGTGGAACGAGGTTTGCTGCTGCACAGCCACCTGAACATCACTCCTAAACCATTCAGTTGGTGGTGGCAGCATCATGCTACGGGGATGCTTTTTTACAACTGGTCAGATCTATTAGGATGAAGGAGAAACCATTGTAAGGCTGTCATGGAACAAAATCTCAAGTCTCTTAAAAAAAATGGTCCATGGATTAAAACTCCCCTTTCTAACAGGAAAAGGACCCCAATAGTTCAGTCGCTACGCGGTTATTATTTAAAGCACATTTATATTTAGGAAGTTGAACCAAGTAGACCGAACACAAGAGTGGGTTAGAGATAAACCGATATAGTGGCTGGCTTCTCCGGCCTTGTGTCGGCCGATATATGCATGCATTAGCCGTTTTATGAACACATTCTGCAGCCATGCCTTGAGAAGCAACGATGCATGTTTGGTGATACGTTAGCACGTTATCTATTTTCTATCCATTTTTAATGTTTGGTTTAACTTTGTTTAGTTTTTTTCTTTTTGTTTGAACTTAGACTTATCTAAAATTTGTTATAGGCCATTATTGCTTAACAGTGTGTCAAACTTCTCAGATTTGTCTTTTTATTGAAAACAATGCATGACTCTCATGTCAGAACTGAAGTATGGTTCATTGTTGTCCTATTGTATAAAATCCCATTAAAAGCAAAGAACAAAGAAACTTGTAGTTGCAGCATGTTAATAATCCAGTGTCACTGTAAATCATTGACTTATATTGCTAGAAGTAACTCTTCAAGCCAAATCTAATGAAGCTGTAAAGATTAAAGATGGTATTTTTCTGGTTTGGATCAGAACCACCAGCTTCCTCTCTGTTAAGAGTTGCATAAAGCCGCCCCGCCCACAGATACCTGAGAAGAGGGAGGCGAGTGACAAGGAGAGGCCGCTCTGAGACACCGCCAGCAGGGACTGGCCCTCACAGCCATCTGAGAGACAGAAACTAACACTCAGCACGACCATCACCCACATGTGCACACCCACAAACACTCAGACGTTAACACCGGCTACAGAGGTGTTAGTTTTACTGCCAATCACAAGGAGGGAGCTGTCATGGTAAATGATTAATAAATCACAGTGCAATGAAGACACACACCCTGTTAAAGGAACAGATAAGACACCCACCCAAGAAAACCAGCATTAATACATCAACAATGCAGAATTTCCTCATCACAATCAAATTTTTTATGACAAGTTTATACAGTCAAACCGGCTATAAAAAGGTGCATCTGGCAATAAAAGCTCTGAATGCGTAAATGTTACTATTTAAATCCACAATCTGCAGACTGGTTTTCTGTGACCTTTGTACTCTGACCTACAGGTTTATGGGGGATGATAAAAGCTGGTTGCTGAGCAGCCAATAACGTTATGAAATGACATGTCATGAATCGTGAACACACAAATGATGGCTTTATGTTTAAAGAAGAAATTTGAAAGAAAAGGTCTATTATCTGGATTAAGGTAATAATTTAGGAGCTTTGACAGCAGTCAGTGGTGAAGACATCCTCTACATGATTTAATGACACATTATGATTATTGTACTAATCAATGAAAGTGATCAACAACTTCTTTTGGAAATTAATATTTAATAAGTTGTTTTTTTTCCCGCTCTCTGTACCTTGTAGTTCACATTCCTCCACCTCCTCGACCGAGCCGGAGTCGGACAGGCCCTGGAAGGAGTCGTGAGAGCTCCTTCTGGAGCCGCCGCTGTCACTGGAGTGGAAATCTGAAAATAAGAAAATTGTTTATAGATATCATGAGAAAAATGCTAATCATTTGTGACTTTCTTTTAAGTGTTATCATCAGGGTTCCTACAGCATAAGGCAAGTCAAATTCAAGACTTTTTAAGACTTTTTTATGCCTCTTGAAATAAAAATTTAAGACCAAATTCACAAGAAACACAAGAAAAAAACAGCTTGCAACAACTTAACCCAAAGGTTTATTTTAACATAAACCACTGCACTAATGTTTCAAATTTTGAAAAGCTTCCCATACAAGAAGAAAGCTAAAAACACACAAATGACAGATATATTTTAACAATTATTTAACTGAATTCACAAACTTTGTTTTAGCAGTAAACAAAACAAATCAGTTTTAAAGCCACAACATAACAAGTGCTAAGTCTTTTTTGCAGCTATTTTCCTTTGCATTGTTTTCTTAGTATGTTTGATTTGGTGATAAGTGGAGGCGTTGCAGAGACAAGGGTGGAACAAAACCGAGAAATACCGGCTGTTTCTCTGTAACTCCATTTTGACGCTTTGTGTTTCGTGCTTCGCATGCGACTCCATTGCCTTTATTTCCATCGTTCCGAGCTTGAATGACTTCTTGCACAAAATCCACTGAGCCTCATGTATGTTCCCTGGTTTTAGCCATTGAAAAAACTCTTGGCTTGAGACAATTTTGGTTACGTTTACACTTGCTCATATTTTCCAGACAAAAAGTTAATGGCGCATCTCCCAAATGTCCCGGCCGCAACAACGCTTTATTGGTTTCGCTATCGGGATGGAACCAATAATGGCGAGCCGTTATTTTTTTTTATATATAAAAAAAAAAAAGTAAATTTTAACGTTTTATTTAGATAACAAAAATAAAATGTAATAAAAATAATCCTATTTATGATGTTTTAAAAATTAAGACCTACGAAAGACTGATTTAAGACATTTTAATACCAATTAAGGCCTTAGTTTTATTTTGAAGAATTCAAAGCCTTTTAAGGCTTTTTAAGGACCCGTGAGAACCCTGATCATAAGATTTTTCTCTGCTTTTCTCTCATATTTTATCCTTATGTGTAAAAATCAAACCAGAAAACAAAGAGAGGGAATAAAGTAAAAGTTACTCCTTACTGAAAGCTAGTTACGGCATTTAATTATTATTAAAAACAGTAAATAATTGGATGAGTTCAGAATAAAAAAGCAGCTCTACGCATGTTAAATCTAACTCGGCGTACTGCGCTGGGAGGTTATGCAGGGAGGCAGGCGGCTGCGACGGATCTGCTGCCTCCTCAGACGGATCTTCTGCTTGAGCTGCTGAATCTCTGAGTCGCTGTCTCCCTCCTCCTCCATGCCCGCCTCTTCCCGCCGCAGCATGTCGTACTTCATCAGCTCAATGGCGGCGATGAGGGACTCCGAGATGCTGAAATGAGCGTTCTCCTGCAAAAACACGGAATTGATCCGACATATCAGAACCCAAACTAAGGCGTGTGGTGTGACTCGTTTCTCAAACGGCTAAACCAGGATCTGAGATGAACCAAATCTCTACCTTTTCAAGGTCGGCACAACTGCCAAAGTCCTGCTCTGACAGGTAGCTGATGAGGCTCTGGCCCTTCGACGGTTTCCTGAACATCCCATCTGGTACGCCTCTGTACTGTGGCCCACCTGAAGTAAACAAAGCAGCCATACATTTATTTCAATAAGCAAATCCAACAAACAAGAGCAGGTGGTTTATATTTTTTAGAGTTTTACTATTTTATAACAGAAACATGGGAACATAGTAGTCCAGGAAATTTTATTTCCGATCACTGCAGTTTCTTACAAACTTAAGATAAAACCTGGATCTGCACAACTCTGTAGAAACATAATCACATCCCATATATTTACTACCATGTTTTCTTTTTGTAAAATTATAAACTTCTGACAGAAATTACAAAAAAAAAGAAACATGATCAAATAAGAGAACATGCAACCGGTTTGTGGAAGAGGAGAGACTGCTGATGTTCTTTGAAATAAAACTCACAGGAGTCCATGTACAGAGAACTGGGTGTGCTGGTATCACTGCGCTGAGGTGAGAAGAGGCTGTACTCCGCCATGCTGGAGTTTTCGCTCGCCGATTCTGATGAACAGAAACACATGAACTGAGCTCCCAGCTAAAGTCTATGTGTTTCTAAACGAAACGTGTCTCAAAAAAACTGATGACAAGCCATGAAATCAATTTGACCACTTAAATGGTTGTTTAAACAAACATATGAGGTTATATTACCTGTATGAAGCAGTATTGAACAAATACATGTTTTTTTCTTAGAGAATATTTTTTTCTATGGACAAATGAGATCTGAACTTGTGTGTAATGAAGTAGAAAGGCGAGGGAATAAGGAAGGAGTACAAATATGCAAACAAATTCCTGTCTTGCTATATGTAGTGAGGACCTTTCCATGCTCTAAGCCTGACAACTCTAAAGCTAACCTTTACCAATGCATACTTAACCCTAAACTCAATTGCCACCTTGGTCCTAAAGCTGTTACAATAAAGGAAGCAGGGACCTGCAAATGGTCCTCACTGTGATACCAAAACAGTACCGTAGAGCCAGTGTGTGGAAAGCCAAATAATGAGCTGAAATCTGTCAACCTTTAAAGACAGTATTTCTGCTGCATTCCTGGTACTGCCAAACATCCTAAAGATAAAGGCTGCAGCTGCAAACTTCTGAATGTTCCAGGAAGATTTACTGGAGCCATAATAAGGTTTTTCTTCCAAATTCTATCACAGAGGTTATACATTTAGTTTTTCCTCTTTCCAAAAGCCAAAGAGTATTGGCACAGTGTGTTCAGCAAGATCAGGAAGCAGAAGGTAGAGGATTTCCAAAGAAAACAACAAGTAATCCATTCAACTCCAATGGCCACTTGCTGCTAAAAACAATTGCTGGAAGCCTGTTTAAAGGTTTAGAAAAGCTTATGAAGTATTGGAAGAGTGAAGTCTGGCCAGATGGGGACAGGTTTGCAGGGACAGTTTTGCAGATCCTCCTACAAATACCAGACCAATTCAGCAGAAGGAAGCGTCACGGCGTGAGCCGTCCTGCAGCACGTGGAAAAGGGAAGCCGCTTAATTAAAGGAACGATAAATGGAGATATAAACTGAGACAATATTGATAACTTATGTACGGAATGACGCTGTAGGAGTCCGTTTCACAAAGCAGCTTTAAGAAACTCAGACTTAAATCCTCAACTCTGAAATGATCTAACCTAAGGTTGGGAAGGCTGAGTTTCGGGTTTCATAAAAGCTGCTGTGAGTTATCTCAATCAACTCTAAGTAGGTCCACTCAGAGATGAGCACATGCGTAACAATGAAAACCCAAAATCAGTGGAGTACCGATTCGACGAGTCACCATGACGACAGGCAACAGAAAATGTCCGTTTCAACCCACTGGAACTAGAGATTTTAATGCAGAAATTAAACAAATTAATGGAGAATGTGTTTAAAAGACAGATTTTTTTTTTTTATTATTCCTTTATTTAACCAGGAAAAGTCCCATTGAGATTAACAATCTCTTTTTCAAGGGAGTCCTTGATAGCTCTATAGCTGCAAAGGAGAGGAAAATGACAAAGGTGAAGATTCCTGCTCCAGTTAGTGCGCAAGTTTATATGAAGTCCAGTATAAAGGGCCGTTTTAACATCTAATAAAAGCGCTTTGTAGATCACAAAAATAATTATTCAAAATCCCATTCCTAGACAGAAATTTAATAATAGATTTTCTAAAACAAATTTTCTTACATACCTTTTCTGACATTTATCAGCTTGACTGAATAATACAAGTGCTGACCAGTAACAACATGAATATGGGGATCTGAATTTGATTTCTGGACATCCAGTTTATTCTAGATGTGAAGAATGTAATTGTGTTTGAAGTGGTCATTTTAAAAAAGAAAATGTTTTTTTTTTCAGATATCAGGAATACATATTGAGTCAAATTAATCATATCAAAATGGCTCTCATCAGGCCGTTTTAACAACGGTAACATTACGGGTTTATTTCTTGAATGGTGCTGGATCAATGTGTCTATTTACTGTAGGTGAACTCATCTGGCAGCATGTGAAGATGAAGAATAAAAACATTGTTCAAAAAGCTGCTTCGGATGTCATCATCCCAATAAATGGTCATAATTAGCAGTTATCAGTCCCATAGAATTGCTTAAGGTTGTGCCAGTAGACTCAGTAGATTGTTTTTACTGAGAGAATCCTAACCGGGAAGTTATAAATTTTTCCCAGTGGAGTTAATTAATCTATTTATGTGTAATCTAAAAAATTATTTGAGTAGTTCATCGTGTACTGAAAACATTATAGAGAAAACTACGGCATACCTTACTGAAACAGGAAGCAAAACAATGTCACTGACTGTAAGGAGAGGAGACAGAGGACACAGAGTTTACTGAGCAAAACCTGCTCCCGACCAAGTTAGCTCTGGGGAGAATGTTACTACGGTAACAGAAACAGAGGTTGTGTAAACTGTTTGTGTGCATCAGAAAACTCAGTTTCCCCGATTTTAGGTTTAGAAAAGAGTTTTCAGTAAATCTGCTTTTTGAAACGGACCCCTGGTTTCAAAGAAAAAGGGTAAAAAAGGGTAACCCTGGCAGTCAATCTCACATTTATCCAAAAAAAAAATTCTTTACAAACTACAGAAGGTCAAAGGTCAGAGAGGGACTCAGGTCCTTCAAGATGTGAAGACAATTTATGTGGAACAGTCAGTCAAAAATCCCACCTGAGACCATATTCTCCACAAAGGTCTTGAAGTTGTATTTACAAACCAGCTTTTTACACCAAATATAATACAAATATCAGCAATGTCAGTTCTTATTAACTGCATTTCACCAACTATTTACCATTCACTTAAGCTGCAAAAAAATGAACTGCATTGGATGGCTGGATGACTTGGGTTTTTGCAAACATTTGAAGGAAATTTTGTGCCAATTATATATATTTAAACTTGAAAAAAAAAAAAAAATCTGTTCCAATATCTGTTTGACACTCAGTAAAGGTTACCATGTCATTAAGACAGTAAAAGACGATGGAGTAACATGTTTTGAATACAAAATGTACTTGTCTCTTCATGTCAAGCATGAAAACAGGTGCAAAACAAAACAACATTTTAAAGTAATGTTTACAGTGAAATGCTGGGACAAAGAAAAAGGGAAACAAAATGTTTGAATAAACAAAACCTCATCAATGGAGGCAACCATCTGTGTCGTGCATTTAAGCTAATCTATCAGCTCCTGAGGAACAAACGATGAGACGAGCATAATACTGGAAATGAGAGGGGTGCTGTTCATAAACATGCAAGAAACAAAACAACTACATAAAAAAAAACAAAGGAAGGGATGAAGTGATGGAAGTACAGGTAAACCGCACTGCCAACCTGCAACTGGATCCTCTATTATTATGGTGATCTTTCTGTGGCCCCCTCCTTTGCACAGAGAGAATATAGAGATAGAGGAGAAGGAAAGCTTAACTGGAGCTAAGAAGGAATTAAAAACAACAAGTGAGCAATAAACTGAAATCTTTTTAAAGCTGTTTAAACTTCCTGACAGGAGGCAACAAAGGCAGGGTTCCTACACAGTTTACATATCATGAAGGATGGATTAAAAGACGTGTGGACAATCCGATAAACGAGCACCTAGACAGAAAGATGGATCAACAGATAGACGCTGTGAAGGAATGGACTAAGAGCCAAATGGACAGATCTGAAATGATGTAGGTAGTGAATTTTGAATTAATTAAATATTAATTAATATTCTTTCAAAGTCGTAGGGAAACGGCTGTTCCAATCGTTGCATTACGAATTCTCCCGAGTGGTGCCCAACTTTACACGAGTGAATTTGTTTGGTCGATTATCAAGGGGGCGGGATTGTTGTGGTGGAAGATTTGCAAGCAAGTTTGATTGTGGCCGGTTTGTCCGAAGCATCTTGTTAACCAGTTAACAACTTAGTGCTAGTAAGTTCCCAATGGGAAATTAAATTGGGACCAAGTAGCACTTAGAAATGGCACTGTCAAGGAACGCTATGGACAGCGGAAACATGCAAGACGATGAAAGTTTTGTGTCGGAGGTCGTAGAGGAGTCTCCTTCTCCATACATTTTTTATTTAGAGGAGGAAAGCGGGGATGAAGATGTTGTGGAAGAGGACCCCAGGGCGGCAGAAGCTTGGTTTGGTGTAGAAGGCTTCCAGCCGTACATGTTTGAGCCCTTGCCTCGCAACGCTGCCAGTTCTGTTAGCTCTACGCCTGCTGAAGACACAGACGTCCATCCCCGTCCAAGATGCAATGCAAATTTGATTGACAGATCAACGTTAATATATGATTGGACGAATTTAGGTGCTCAAGCTGACGTATACCTAACTGGCCTGCATAAAGTAACAGAAAAAACCCACAGATTTTAGGACAGGATTTTTTTATTTTATAAAAATTTTCTACATTTCCGTCTGATAAAGAGTACATTTATATACATGTTTTAGCGATTTGACATTTAAATATGACTTCCCTACGACTTTAAACTTTTTTTCATCCAAATGTAGAAAAAATGTAATCAAACTTTGCAGACTGTGTAGGAACCCCATATAGGACAGTCACATAAATCAGCCTCTGTTAGCATTTCTAAAGCCAACCAACACTCCAACTAAAGCAAGACAGCTTCTTGAAATCTTCTGTTCTTCAAATATTTCCCAGATAAATATATACTGGAGCGCATGGTTAAACAGCAGATACTTCAGATGCTTCAGAAGTCCGATCCACTCACCATTCCTGAGTTTCTGACTGATCCCCGTGTCTGAAAACGAGCGGGTGTGTCCTTTAGCGCCCCTGCCGGGGCCCTTCTGGCCTTCTGAGAAAGAGGAGCGCCTTGGCGGATTCGGGGCCAGAGAACCCCGCTGTGTGCACGGTTCCTTTTTCTGGTCCTGCTCGCTGCTGTGGGTGGAGTTTCTGGAATTGCAACGACTGCGCTGCCCAAGATTACCGATGGCCAGATACTCCGGACCGTCATCGGAGTCGCCATCGCAGATGTCCCCAGATTCGGGCTGAACGGAGGAGGATGGGGACTCTGTTAGGGCGATGTGAGGGGTGGAAGTGGATCCAGGAGGAGGCGTCACACCGCGTTCACCCTCCCCTAGGCTGGACACGAACGCCCAAGGAGTTTCCACCCTGCTGGCTGGAGAGGTAGTGCCTGCAACACAGCATAAACAAAAGACCATCACTGCAAACAAAACCAACCAATCGCTTTTGGTTTTTAATCATTCAAGAAAAGGTGAATTGTTGTCTCGTTATTTATAGCCCCTTTCATGCACAGGAAAAGAAAGAAAATAACATTAAATATAAGAAACAAATCCTGGCATTAAATTAAGAAATGTGACAACTCAAATTAAAAAAAAAAAAAAAATAAAGCAAACTTTGACCTGTGTGGGCAAAATTGCAGTAAATCTATTTAGTCCTGATTCACAAATGAGACACAGGATTTGCAAAGCTCAAGTTTTAAGGTAGTTTCCTCCAAAGCTGAGGAGCAATAAACTAAGCATCCTCGCCTCATGTAGCTCTAATCCAGGGAACTCTGAGGGGAACGGGACTCTGATGGTCTGCGGGGTCTACAACTCCAAGGACATTCAATTTTTTTCCCTCATTTCACAAACAGGAAGATCAATTTTCCTGGTGTTGAGAAAACAGTTAGCATCCTGAACCCAGCACTACTGAATCTTTACTTGCTATAGAGGCTGCATCCAGTGCATTCACAGCCAAACAATCATTATCATGCTTGCTAAGACATTCTTTGAAAATCTGTTAGAAAGCAACTTTATACTAACCAGCTAAAGCAAAATGCTGATGATTCAAGCTAACGAGGCGCCAGAAAGGATCAATAATCTCGTACGTGTATTTTGTTTACATCTGTGAACAACTAGATGTTCCCTAAGTGAACCAACACTAGACTTACCAGCTATTAAAGTCGTAGGTAAGCGGCTGTTCTAACTGTTGTGGTTCGGAATTCTCCCGAGTGGTCCCCGACTTTACACGAGTAAATAAAGTGAATGTGATTGGTCGATTATCAAGGGGGCGGGATTGTCGTGGAGGAAGGTTCGCAAGCAAATTTGGTTGTGGCCGGTGCCTCGTAAACATCCTGCTAACCAGTTAGCAATTTATTGCTAGCAGGTTCCCAATGGGAAATTCCATTGGGACCAAGTAGCCCTAAATTTGTGACTTAGAAATGACACTGTCAAGGAATGCTATGGACAGCAGAAACATGCAAGAGGAGGAGAGTTCTTTTGTCGGACGTCGTGGAAGAGTCTCATCAGTCATACATTTTTTATTTAGAGGAAAGTAGGGAAAAAGATGTTGTGGAAGAGGACGCCAGGGCGACAGAAGCTTGGTTTGGTGTAGAAGGCTTACAGCCGTACATGTTTTATTTTATTTTATTTATCCTTTATTTAACCAGGTAATACCCATTGAGATTAAAAATCTCTTTTGCAAGGGAGACCTGGCCAAGATAGGCATCAAAATTACATCACATCATTACATATGTATAAAAGACACACACATAAAAGCCAAATATGCACTTACAATAAAATTTCAATTAAAACATTGACATGTGAGGGAGTCTAACTCAAAACATCTAATTCTCAACTTAAAAGTATTCAAAGGAACCAATTTACTAAGTTTCATGTTATTTTGCAGCAAATTCCATGTAAAGGGAGCAGAGTAAGCAAAGGCCTTTTTACCCAGCTCAGTACTGACACGTGGGACAGAAAACAAGACAACAGCCTGAGAACGGAGAGAGTAATGACCAGTACTTTTTTTCATAAGAAGTGAACATAAATAAGATGGAAGCGCACCAAGAATAGCCTTATATATAAATATATACCAATGACAAAGCCTCCGTGTAGCCAAGGCAGACCACCCTACACGAGAATACAGCTCACAGTGATGGGTGCGAGCTTTACAATTAGTAATAAATCTCAATGATGCGTGATAGGCTGCGTCTATCATCTGCAGGCATTGAGCAGATGAATGCATATATAATATATCACCATAGTCCAGCACAGTTAAAAAAGTGGATGCCACCAACCGTTTTTTTACATTAAAAGAAAAGCACAGCTTATTTCGAAAGTAAAAACCCAATTTTAGTCTCAACTTTCTCACTAGACAGTGAACAGGAGGCTTAAATGATAGGTTGTCATCAATGACAATACCAAGATACTTATAAGTTGAAACTATCTGTATTTCACGACCATCAAGAGTAACCACTGAAGGAACATTCAGTGACCTGTTCCGAAGGTCTGTGAAAAGCATACATTTAGTTTTTTCTGCATTGAGCACAAGTTTCAACTGTAGCAAAGTATTTTGGACCACATTAAAAGCATTCTGTAAGTGTGCAATGGCTTGTTTAAGAGAAGGTGCACAGCAGTAAATAACTGTATCATCTGCATAAAAATGAAAATTTGCATCAGACACATGCCGATTAAGATCATTTATATAAATAGTAAATAAAAGAGGGCCTAATACAGAGCCTTGTGGAACCCCTTTAAAGATTGGTAAAATACCAGATTGAACACCATCATGCTTAATGCACTGAGTTCTGTCACTAAGATAGTTTGAAAACCAAGAGACAGTTTTCTTTGAAAACCCTGATTTAAGAAGCCTAATCTTTAGAACATCATGATCAACCGTGTCAAACGCTTTTGACAAATCAATAAAAAGTGATGCACAGTGCTGCTTCTTGTCACGAGCAACAGAGATATCATTTATCACCTTCATTGCAGCTGTGATGGTACTATGTTTTTTTCTAAAACCTGACTGAACTGGGGATAAAATGTCCTGGGCGTGCAAGAAGTCTTTCATCTGATCACTCACCAGGGATTCAAGCATTTTGGCCAAAACAGACAAATTAGAAATTGGTCTATAATTATTTAAATTTGACGGGTCACCCCCTTTCAGTAATGGACAAACAAATGCAGATTTCCAGATTTTAGGAATAGTGTTGCTCTTTAAAGTAAGGTTAAAAAGGTACGTTAGAGGCTGTGCTACACAATCAGCAGCTATTTTTAAGAAATAGGGTTCTATAAGATCAGGTCCTGGGGGTTTTTCAGGAACCAGTCCTTTTAGGGCTTTTTGAACGTCAGCCACTGAAAATGGAACGAGATTAAAAACACCCGTAGTGACTGGCACATCTCCACAGGGTGTCACAGCATAAGGACAAACAGTGTCAAACAAAGAACCTGACTGAATAAAATGCTCATTAAAATGATTCAGTATCTCTAGCTTGTCATAAACTACTACAGACTCTTTCATAATAGAAGAAGGAACATTGATACTATCTTTGTTAGAAGAAAGTAATTTTATAGCCTTCCAGAATTTTCTGGGGTCATTTAAGTTATTAGTAGTGACTGACAGATAAAAATCAGATTTTGCTTTCTTAATAGAAGAAGAACATTTGTTTCTTAGCCGTCTAAAAGCAAGCCAATCAGACGAAGAGCCCGTTTTTCTTGCTTTGGCCCAAGCTAAATTGCGGTCATGAAGAATATCTCCAAGCTCAGAGGAAAACCAGGGATTATCCCGCCCCTTAACTCTAAATCTCTTTAGTGGGGCGTGTTTATTTATTACTTGCAGAAAACTATCCCGGAAAAAGATCCAGGCTGACTCCACATCGGGAATCAGCTCCATTCTACTCCAATCACAATTAAACAAATCATGGCAAAAGCCCTGTTCATTAAAATTTTTAAGATTTCTCTTACATATTACACGAGGTTTACCTTTAGGCAACTTAGTATTCCTTACAGCAGTGATAACGCAGTGGTCACTTAGGTCATTGCAAAAAACACCAACAGCAGAAAATTTGTGCGGGACATTAATCAAAATTAAATCAATTAATGTGGATTTCTCATGGCACTTAAGATTTAAACGAGTGGGAGAGTTGATTAATTGTGTAAAATTGACAGAATCACAAAATGACTTAAATTCATCTGAGCAAGGTTTTAGCCAGTCCCAGTTTAGGTCACCTGCTAAAATAATTTCAGAGTAGTCCAATCTGGATAAGAGTTGAATAAGTGTCTGCAATGCAGTACTGAGGGCAGAAGGAGGCCTATAACACCCGACAACAGTAACATAAAGGCCCTTGGCCAACTCCACCCTCACTGCCAAAAATTCCAGCTGCTTACCAACTGATTCTGAATGGACTAACTTCATATTAAATTTAGATTTAGCATAAATAGCAACCCCACCACCCTTCCTTAATCTGTCAGTACGAAACACATTATAACCATTTAATCCGATGTCCGAATCAGTAATTGATTTTGTCAGCCAGGTTTCAGACAGCACAACAATATCTGCATCTGTTAAATTCACCCAAATTCTAAGCAGATCAATTTTGGGTAACAAACTGCGAACATTTAGGTGAATTACACTCAAACCAGACATGGATTTCACATCAGATGGCAATGAAATACACTGCAACTCAGGACCTGGATTTGGCTGAACGTTGCCAGACAAAAGCAGCAATAAGAATATTAACCATCTCTGTTTACCATCAGTATACAACAGATCTGTAGAGTTTTTAAAATGAAAGTCCCAGAAATGTCTGTCATCAAATGCAAAATAGTCATTTAAAATCAAGAGATTTTGAAGCTGATGAATATCTCTGGGTAGAAACCAGGCTAAATTTAAGTCCTTTGCCAACTCTTTCGGCATTTGAGGGGAATGCACAAAGGCTGAACAGTTGAATCCATAGGCTACATCCAAAGAGCCATAAATGTTGTAAGATGTACTCACCGAGTGTAAATCACTTGATCTTAGATTTTGCACAAACAATGAGCAAAGCAACATTAAAAGAAAAGCCATGTTAGCAGAGGATGTTTGCAAAACCCGAATGAGCTGACAGGGCCTCAGGATCCACGCAGAGCCTGGAGTTGTTAGCTGGGCTGCCAGGGTCCGGAGAAGCCAGCAGAACCCCAAGATCCAAGTGAAATCTGGAAGGGCCAGCAAGGCCACAGGATCCAAACAGCACCCAGAGACAGTAACTGGCCTGCTAGGGCCTGAAGCCTAGAGATGGTAGCAGGGTTAGAGCTGAGCCAGAGAAGGAGGTTGGTAGCTAGGCTGTTTGGGCCTGGAGCCTAGAGATGGTAGCAGGGCCTCACGATCCAAGTAGAGCCAGAAGATGGAAGCTGGGTTGCCAGGTCCTATAGAGGCTCGGAGGGCCTCAATATCCAAGCAGAGCCAGGAGGTGATAGCTGGGCTATTTAGAGCCTGGAGTCTCAAAATGGTAGCTGGACTGCTAGGGCTAACAGGAAGAGCCTGGAGATGGAGCTTTTCTGCAACAACGTAGTCCATAATCTAAAAAATTCTCCTTATCTAAAAGCCAAAGAACTCAAGCATAGAATCTGCCAAAAAATTTCTCCATATATGAGTATAAAAGCAAGCAAAATGAGTATAAATGAGAATAGGTATACGCGACAAACACACATCAAACCATTCATGCCGCCATCTTGGATGTTTGAGCCCTTGCCTCGCAACGCTGCCAGTTCTGTTAGCTCTACGCCTGCTGAAGACACAGACGTCCATCCCCGTGAACACTGGGACGGAACTCAATGGGAAAGGAAATTATTCTGATTTCAACCGTTACATATATTAGCTGCGCCATATGAATCAAGATGCTATGACTGAAAAAAAGTTAATTGACAGATGACCGTTGATATATGATTGGCCGAATTTCGTTATACAAGCTGACGTATAACTAACTGGCCTGCATAAGATAACAAAAGAAAAAAAACACAGACTTTAAGACAGGATTTTTTTTTCAAATAGACATTTTTTGGGACAATATGGTCTGATAACAAATACAGTTATACACATGTTTAAGCCAGAATGATTTGACATTTAAATATGACTTCCTTACAACTTTAATTGCTATAAAATAAACAGAAATTAAGCACAGCTTCAGAAACATGACGGACGGATCAAACCTACACTTGGTAGTGTCTGCCGGGCTGAGGTCGGCTTCTCGCAGAGAGCAGTTAGACGTGGTTAGCCTGCGGTTCAAAGAGTCTCCTCCTGGTGATGCGTCCGCCTTCCTCCAGGTCCCACCGGCTCCTGGCAGCACACATAGGCTCTGGCTCTTCAACAGACTGAAGCACGGAGAGCCCCTCAGAGGGGAAAGCTGGAGGAAGGAAATAAACCCCTAAAGGTGAGTCTTTTTTGAATCCCTGCAAATAATCCTCACCTACACCTGACCAATGAACCATAATGCATGTATTTTTCCCCCCATTCAGAGGCAGTTTGAAATACATCTGAAAGCATGAGTAACCCACCCCAACCGTGTCTACTTGAGCCAGCAGTTTGGGGTTATTCTGCTCCACGGCTTCCAGACACTGAAACATGGCGGTCACATGAGGTTCACTGAGTAGGAAGGCATCATCTGAAGGGCAGCCACATGAGGAAGAGATGAAAGCCATGTGAAAAGAAACAAAGATCATCAGGATTTACTGGAAAACACAGAATGATTTGGGTTTTATTTTCTCCCCCTCCCACCAAACTCACCGTTGTAGTATTTCCGGGTGTTTCCCATATGCCGGAGCAGAGGTTTGAGTTGTGCTGAGAGCTTATGAACCTGTAAGCTGTGCAGCAACCAACGCTCGGCCTTGTAGCTCTCCCCGGCGCCGTGCATCCCGGTGCTCAAAACCGGCTCCAGGTGACTGAACTGAGGAGGGAGCAACGGCCAAAGAGATTGGAATACAATGAGTATGGAATCTATTAGGCCAAAACATCAAAAGGAGACGTTGCTCTGTGACGGAACAAGTCCCTAACCTCACTACCGTCAGGTGGAGAACAGAATCAGCCAGCGTTTTAAATGAACCAGTGACCCACCAGCCAAAGACTCACTGTTTTACTAGTCTACAAACCCCAACTACACAGATAGAGAAACAACATGACAGAGGTGGACTAGAAGTCAACCAAAGCAGCAACCTTTAAAGGAGTCATAGAATGCAAAACCAAGTTTCCATTGTCATAGATTAATAACGATGGTTTCGTGGGTGAAATGGTCGTACAGAGAAGTTCAAACCCCATCGACGCCTCCTTTCTCTGCAAATCTCACAATTCCAAACTTCCAACATAAAGCGGGCGAATCCAAACGACGCCCCGGAGTTGAAGTAAAATCGGGGATGTTGCCTTATTTGGTTCTGGCCTGTACTTTTGTTACGCCCAGAAATTGACATACAGACCAGCCCACGGGTTCACTGCCCAAGAACATGAATAGAGGTAGATGTAAGACACTATTCCGTAAAAATTCAAAAAATATCCACTGGACTTGGTTTTCAAGATTTGAAGACGTTTGGCCACCTCTCCAGGAAGCTTTCTCAATTCAAATGTCTGGATCCGCAGTGAGTTTGAGTCTTATATAGACAACGCCTTGTATCGTATATCTGAATATACGATATATTCAGATATTATATTATATATAATATCTGAACCTGTCTATGGTTCTAGGGGTCGGTCGTTAAAGGGGGGATTGTCATTAAGGGGGGGATTGTCTCCTGTGATACCTGAAACCTGTCTATGATTGTTAAGGGTAGGTCGTTAAGGAGGTATTGTTCACCGGCTGGAGCGGGTAGGTCCCTCGTTCCTCTGTGATGGGGTGGGGGGTTTGGTGATATCTGGAAGGGATCATGTCTATGATTGAATTGTATGTTTTTGGAAGCTGGAATCTGAGTCCACCACCTCTGTTTAAAGTTGTTTTTTCTCTCTTAAAGTGCAGTGAGGAATGCTGTGATCTTTGTATTGGAGAAACCAAACAACCTCTCCACAGACGCATGGCCCAACACAGAAGAGCGGCCGCCTCTGGACAAGACTCCGCAGTACACCTACACCTTGTGGACAAAGGACATTCTTTTGAGGACCAGAATGTCCATATTTTGGATAAAGAAAATAGGTGGTTTGAGAGGGGCGTGAAGGAAGCCATCTATGTTAAGAGAGAAAAACCAACTTTAAACAGAGGTGGTGGACTCAGATTCCAGCTTCCAAAAACATACAATTCAATCATAGACATGATCCCTTCCAGATATCACCAAACCCCCCACCCCATCACAGAGGAACGAGGGACCTACCCGCTCCAGCCGGTGAACAATACCTCCTTAACGACCTACCCTTAACAATCATAGACAGGTTTCAGCTATCACAGGAGACAATCCCCCCCTTAATGACAATCCCCCCTTTAACGACCGACCCCTAGAACCATAGACAGGTTCAGATATTACAGGCTAACGATGGAACTAACGACCCATTCATCGGTTTCCATTGCATGTTTCCATGCGATACAAGGCGTTGTCTATATAAGACTCAAACTCACTGCGGATCCAGACATTTGAATTGAGAAAGCTTCCTGGAGAGGTGGCCAAACGTCTTCAAATCTTGAAAACCAAGTCCAGTGGATATTTTTTGAATTTTTACGGAATGACTATGACCTGGATGACTGAGAACCTTCATCAGCATGTAAGACACTAGATTAGCTGTTTAGCCTACAGTTGGGTTTACTTCTACAAGAATTACAAAGCAGGCAGTTTCTCTATTGAAAATGAGCCAGAACCACAGGAATAAATGCAGTATTCTAGGCTGCATGGAGAAAGGCGAACATTTTCAGTCTTCCCAAGGATCCCAAGACTTGACAGGCATGGACTATGTTTGTTTATAAGAAGATCCCTGTAAAGTTTGATGCTCGGCTGTTCATTTGCTCTAAATATTTTCCAGAAGAAAGCTTTCAAAATTTTGGACAGTTCAAAGGAGGATTTGCTGAACTTCTTTTACTGAAACGAGGGGCTGTTCCGACCGTAAGCTCATCACAACCGCAAGCTGGAAGTATTATTTTGTCAATAAGCTGATAGCAATGCTAGCGTATCATATGTAGCAGCATGCAGAATGTGTTACGATGTAACGGGTGTAACGTTATTTCATTTCCCTGGCTGTATTTCGTTCGAATAAATAACATGTTTATATGTAAATCTACACTTTACGATGCACATTTGTCCATATCTTCGTCAGGTTATTCCAGCAAGATGACTAAAGCTAAGTCGAATGATGATAGTTTGGTTGCTAGAAGCTTAGCTGTAATGTTACCCACCTAAGTCAATCGTGTTAGCACTTTTAGAAGTGGAAACAAGGAGTAACGTTAACATTGAGTAAAATTCATCCGATTCTCCCTCTGATTCCGGCTCATACATGTATGGTTCAACACCTAGTGTGTCCATATCAACAATTCCGATGTTTAGTGAGTGCTTGTTGCTATGATGCGTCTTTGCTCTACAGCTTTGCTCGTTGTAAACCAACCAATCAGCTCACAGCTCATCTAAATATTCATGAGCATACCATAAAAGGAAGAAAACCTGTTGTTTCATTCTAGGGCTTTTAACCAGGCTTGCATTAGGGTGCATAGTACAGAAAATATGCCATTTTCAGCCCAATCAGTGTTACACACCCTATTCAGAGACCCTAAGAACCAGCACCAAATACCCTATATAATCATTCTATGACCCCTTTAAGGAAATCTTTTCCTTGACTTGATTTTTCATTCAGGCTTTTACTTTAAAACAGAGAGAAAGTCTTCTACAAATACCAAGAAGGATGAATATATTACCGCTACGTTGCTCTGCTTTAGCTTTCTGAGCATTTAGTCTTTCACCTCTCATAGAGAATCCTGGATTTGAATGGTAGTCTGGTACTATACACACAGTCTACCTGCTAATGCTATACGATACAGATTCTGCATGAAATGTAGAGCTTAGAAGATCATCTTGATAATCATGTCCTTGTTTCAAATATTTCTTAAAACTTGTTTTAGAGTGACTGCTCTCTTAAAAGCAGGTTAGAGGGGCAGAAAACGGAAATATTTTGAATGCCATTATAAATTATCTTTATGATCATTTAGAACCAGCATGTCATGGTTTTTAGAAAAATCAGACAACAGAACTGCCAAATAGCAAAACAAATCCTTTCTGAGCTTAACTTGAACTACAATAGAGAACAGAAACCAGGAGATCACATGACTGTTAGATCACAGCTAAGCCCGGCTAATCAGCAAGAGCAGCAATAATCAGGAGAATTACATTCCAGCTCCTCAAAGCTTCATCTATTGCTTCAAAATCTCCCCAAAAAACAAGCAACTGTTTCTACAGCTGAGAAAAAATCTCATTTTAGATGCAATAGTACACACAAGACTACAAAGTTATAGAAGATCTTTTTTTTTTTTGGCATGTTTAGCATATTATTGTTATTAATTCCTTAAACTGATCTTTATTCTTATCCTTAAATAAAAACAGATAATGGATTTAATTAATATATACATATATATATATATGCATGCATGCTTCTTATAAGCTGGAACAAATGATCTAAAAGGTCAAAACAAAGACATTAAAAACATCCTTCTGGCTTCTAAATCTGAAGCCAGGAGGAAACAAGGCCTGCTTTCAGAATAGAAACATGCATTTTTTCCTCTTTTCGATGTAAATGATACCTTTTAATCATATGACAGAAAGGCAAATTTATAGTAACTATATTTATAAACTAAAAACATGTTTGATGTCAAAACATTCAACAAGCCTGGAAAGTGTCAGCTGAATGGTTCCCTTTTCCGCCTAACTCGCTCAGGGGACCCGCAACCTGATGGAGCAGAAAACAGCCCCAGAAATGAGAGAAAAAATGTCCCCATCTTAGGTATCATTTTAGTAACAATTGGAGAAGTGAAAAAAAGCAAGCTGAGGTTTTCTAATTTAATGCAGACTATAAATTTCCCTGAGTTATTTTCTATTCTCTCATAGAAACCCGTACCTGTTCAACATTCACAGCGAGGTGGGGGGTAATGTAGCGAACACACCAAACAAAAGGCCAGTAGTCTCGCTGCTTGTAGTACACCTGCAATGATAAACCACTAAAATAAATAAAAGAAGGGTTTATTGTTAGCAAAAAGCAATAATGAAGGGAAGGTGCAGCTAAATACTCAGCACAATAATGTTATCTGATAACAATGATACTGCTGGTGAGGTATTATGGTCCTCAGACAGATTAAATTTATCATTCAGGGGGGAAAAAAACAAAAAAAAAACAAAGCAGGTTGAACAAAGACACGTTTTCCTTACCTGCTCGTTTTTCAGCCTGTGACCGAGGATGTTGTTCATGTCCTTGTGGAGCCTCTGCAAGCCCCCGTACCGCGACCAGACATTAGGGTTGTTGGTGGACAGGAGGCCCTCCACAGTGGTCTTCAGGCTGGACAGCAGCTTCCATTGCTCCCTCCTGGAAGCAGCAAGGGAAGCATGATGGGGAGAAAGTAAAAAAAACAATACAGGAGGTTATACAAGGAAGTAAATAATGGCTGGTGACAACAATGTGGTTCAGCTAATCTAAATACATTCCTTGACACTGAGGGAGGAAAAAAGCAGCCTCAGCGATTTAATGAATACAGTCTAACACAGAGATCTGCTTTTTAGTTTAGGGAATCTTTAGGAAAAGATTCTGTTCTTCCTACATATCTTTAGATCTTTGCTTTTGTGAAAATTAGAAAATAATCTAGTCACGAGATGTCAAACAAAAGCATAGCTAAACATGATAAATTTGGACTTTCACTCTTTTTAGCAGAGCGAAGAATCGCAGCTACGAGCACTAATCACTTTAGTTTTAAAAAACAGCTTGCAGTGTTGAAACACTAATCAAATCACATAATGCAATTGGCTTAAAGTTAGATAGCATTCCCCACATACTGCAGAGCAAGCTGGAGGCAACAACAGATGGCTGAGTGTTTCTGAGGGCTTATGTGTATCTAATAAAAGCAGGCAAATGTTTCCTTTTACTAGAGGTTCTTGCTGGCCAGAACATTTCACAAGAAAATAAAAGTCCTTAAAGGTCCATTCAACTTTAGCATTTGTAAAAGAATAATTAAGCATGTCACATTGGGAAAAAAATAACAAAAAACAAAAATATAAGTCTTCATTTCCCAATTTCACCTTTCCTTCTCGGATGTCATGTGTCAAAAACCCTAAACTATTAATGAAGTTGTTGACCATGAGAATAGATACTGATTTCTTGATATTTAGATTGTGTGAATATACCAGATTTATAATCAGCTAGAGAAATTTGTTTTTTTATAGAAACTTGTTTTGTTCTATGGAGCTGTCTGTTGGAGCAGTGGCATATCTGTAGCTAAGGGAAAGTGGCTGGATAAGCTGATCAGGAAGGCCAGCTCTGTGATTGGATGCCCTCTGGGCTCAGAGCAGGAGGTGGGAAACAAAAGGATCCGAACTAAATTAACATCTCTGTTGGATAATGTCTCCCACCCCATGCATGAATCTATTGCGGAACTGGAGAGCTCCTTCAGTGACAGACTGCTGCATCATAAATGCATCAGGGAGCGTCATCACAGATTCTTCCTCCCAGCAGCTGGATGACACCCATAAGCCCCCTTTGTTTCCAACAATCTCGGTTAGTTGTTACATTCATGCTGATTTTGCACAGTTTCTGTCTTGGTCAGCTAAATAACGTGCTGCTGTCATTTTGCACATCCCTAATGTTGCTGCTATTAGCAAATATCCATTACTGTAAAAATGTCCATGGCTGTATATTGTTTATTTTTTCTCCAGGAGCACAGCTTTTATATTGTTAAAACACTTCACTCTACAGTGATTTACTGTTTATTTTTTAACTGTTGACTATTATGTTATTCTTATACACTTTTCTAAGGTCCACATTAGTGTGACCATTTTTTCTATAATTTTTTTCTGCTGTAAACACCAGAATTTCCCCATTTTGGAAGAACAAAGCGATTTTCTATTCTATTTTATTCTGTTTTTTTTAATCATCAGGCAGAACTACAGCTAATTAGCAGTCCTACAAGAGAAAACAACAGATAGGAGAAATAAATTTGCGTTAAATCGTCTGTTTTTTTGAAAAAACAAAACATTTGACAGTTAGCCTTAGCTGCTAGCACAACATACCAACGAAGAGCATTTAAGCGCATACTTAACAATTAGCAATAAAACAAAACTTAATGAATAACTAGAATTTTTTACAAACAGATAACGCAAAAAAATGTCAATTAAGACAGCATATAACTGTCACTGTTAATGAGAGGGTAGAAATGTAGCTAGCTAAACTAGCACACCTTAAACTAACACTGCTAAATTATTCTTTTTGTTGTTGTTTACAACAAAAGCATTTATTTATCTAGTCCTACAGCAACATTGCTTATCGATGAAAACATTTTCTAGTTTTTTGTTCATCTAACCGCAGTCAAACAACCACCGGGTAACCCGGAGGTGCTGAACCCAGAGGGAGCTGTCACTTGCCTGCGCTCCTCCGCCTCTCCCTCCGCAGTAACCTCCATCATGTCCTCCAAACGGAGCCGCTTTGGGCATCAAAAGCTGCCAGCTTCCCTGCTAACTCCTGCAATGTTGACAAAATGTAATTACAAATGCAGAAGTTGATCGAGGGAGTGAGCCGCCATGTCTGCGGTGCCTGCTGGACCAGAGCCTACAATCAAAATACGGCAGGCCGCATTATCTGCTCTCGTGAGCGGATGCTGCATCAGCGAGTGGGCGGCGAGAACAGCCGCAGCCCTGCCTACTTTTTTACACAAATATCAACACTTGTGAAATTAGAAAAAAAAAGCTGTGTATTTTTTTTATATATAATTTCGGATAATTAGAGGTTACTGATTCTGTTTATTGAGTAAAGTACTATAGTATTTAATGTTTGACTTCCTGGCAGAGATTTCTAGAATGTCAATACTGCCCCCTGGTGTTAGGAAATTAATCTTCTTCTTCTTTTCTATAATAGCGGATTGAAAGCAACTTTAAGGTGCATAGCGTCACCTGCTGTACATGAGTGTGTAGCAACATTACTTTACATCAAATTCGGTTGTTTTTTTTTTGTATTCTGTAGATAAATAAAGAATGGTTTTCTTAATTTGTGAATATCCTTTATATTTCCTCCTAATATTCCTTTAAGACTACATTCTTTGCCTGTCCTTTCAACCATTCTTCTCAATTGCTCGCTTTCATGTTCATAAGTTTTACAGTTCATCAATACATGTTCTACATTTTCCTTTTCTCCATATCCTTCACATTTATCATTATGTTTCCTCCCTATTAAATATAAACATATAATATAAATTGTCATTTAAATAGGTATGACCCACTCTTAATCTGATTGTTATTACTTCTTCCCTTCTGTTTCTCTCATTAATGATTCTATTTAATGCAGATTTTTTTAAACCTAATACAATCCTCTCCCTTTCTTATCTTTGTTCCACCTCTTTTTCCATTTTTCCATTTCTTTACTTTTAATAGGAAATTAATCTTTTCAATGAAAAATATTAAAATATCATTATTTTTCAATAGTTAGATCTAAAGTCACCTTCATATATTTATCTTTTTTTAAGGTTTTCAACAAAACAATATGATTCATCATAGCAGAAACGCAAAACAAAAACCTCTCTGATGCAACAAAGCTATTTTGTGCCACCTCTTTTTTTTACTTCCCATTTCCAATGCAAAGCAGACAGAAAATGTTGCAAAATCTCTTTACAGTTGCTGAATTCAGCAATTTCTTCTTTTTTTATTACACTCAGAGAAATCAGCTGTCCTGCAGCCTGCCTTGGTGCTGTTTGGTTTTTTTCCCCCTCCTTCTATTGTTAAGATTTAGATGAACATGAAATGTTTGCAGAAGAGGCAAGTGACAGGCTTAGCAGGATGCTGCAAAAAAGAGGCAGTATGGATCATATACTAGAGTAGAAGCAAGTAAGAAAAAAGCAATTCAACCGTTTTTAGCATTTACTTAATCATATTTAATTACTTTAACACAGGGTATGACATTAAACAATTGCGTTAAAGTAACTAAATATGATCAAGTAAATGCAAAAAATAGTTGCATTATTTTTCTCAGTGTATTAGATATACAGATTCCAGTTATTTCACTTAGAATTCTGCATATTAATCCCTGCATGAGTTTCTTTTCTAGTGCTTCTGTGCTGACCCTGCCCTCATTAAGTTAACATCAGCTTCTACTCTAGTATATGATCCATACTGCCTCTTTTTTGCAGCAGCCTGTCACTTGCCCCTCCCGCAAACATTTCATGTTAAAAGAGTTTTTTGCCCTCTGCTGGCTTGGCAAGGGGGATTACCGCAAAGTCAGGGACACAATGCAAGGGACTGTCCTGCACTTGCTCATTTAAAAGGAATAAAATCAGCAATTTAATGATTAGATTCAAGCTGCTGGGGTTAGACATTTAACCCGTCTGTCTGTATATGATTGAATGGACTGCAAAAGTTAATGAGAAGGTTAGAAAACACTTTAATAAGCATTCTGAATATTTGACCCACAGTTTGTTTCTGTATAACCGTGCCCACGAGATGGCGCCATTGTATTCAAGTGGGCCTGTTGGATTTCAGAATTATTTATTAGAATTATTTATATCTATATTTATTTGACAGTATAGTCATTGTTAAATCGGTTATTACAACTACAAAGAATGCATACAGCAATTGCTTGCATAAAAAATTGATAAATAAAGAATACAGGACAAATAAATATTTCTTTGTCCTGTATTCTTTATGTATTTATGGATCTGTTTATGTATTTTCATACATACACCAGCTATATATATATATACATGTCCTGTTTCTCTGTGTTGCCCTGCGATGGACTGGCGCCCCGTCCAGGGTGTACCCCGCCTCTCGCCCATTGATAGCTGGAGATAGCACCCCAAATGGGACAAGCGTGTCAGATAATGCATGGATGGATTTATTGGATTCAAGTCAGGTGATTGGCTGGGCCATTCTAGCAGATTTATTATCTTTCCCTGAGATCAATTGAGAGTTTCCTTGGGTGTGTTTGGGCTCAATGTCTTGTTGCCCACTGATGTTTCATCTCCATCATCCTGGTAGATGGCAGCAGATTTTCTTTTAATCAAGAATGTCTCTGTACTATTTTCCATTCATCCTCCTTTCAATTATTTGAAGTTTACCAGTACAATATGCTGAAAAAACAGACCCACACTATATTGTTCCCACCTCCAACCTTCACTGTTGGTATGGTGCTTTTGGGGTAATGTGCAGTACCATTTGGTCTCCAAAAAATATGTGTAATATGGCATCCAAATAGTACTAATTAGGTCTCATCTGACCAGACTATATTCTCCCAGCGTTTCACAGGCTTGTCTAAATGTTGTTCAGCAAACTTTAAACATGCGTCAACATGCCTTTCTTCAGCATGGAGTCTTGCGTGCTGAACGTGCATACAGGCGATGGCGGTTGAGTACATTACTACCGCTACTACTACTACTTTTGAAACAATTTCACCTGCTAATTCCAGGTCTTTCTAAAGCCGTCCACAAGTGGTCTCCTGCTCTTGGACAACTCTTCTGATAATTCTTAGAACTCCTGTGTCAGGAATCCTGCAAGGACCTGCTGGTCATGGTCAGTTTATGGGGAGATAATGGTCCCAACAGTTCTCACTGGAACATTCAGACGTTTAGAAATCCTTCTGAAATAAATGTCCTATTTATTTGCAACAATATGGTTGCAAAGTTCTAAAAAAAGCTTTTCACTTTTACCTATTATGAGATGTATCTTGTGTGAGGCCATCATCTGGGACTGAACCAGCTGATATTAATTTGCAATGACAAGGGGCAGGATTGCTTTCTAATTACTGCTAGTGTCTTGGCTCTCCATGCCTTTCTGCACCTCCCTTTCTTCACGTGTTCAATGCTTTTTCCCAGTACCATTCCACATTATTACACATAACCTACTTTCTGGACATCTATGGTTTGATTTCTTTGTGTGTGTGATTGCATGGATTGTTACGGCATCTGGTGAAAATGTCAATAACACCTCTAGAAATATATTTACTGAGAAAAATGGTGGCGTGTTCAACATTTATTTTACTTCATTTATATTTCCCAGGTTAATATTGGTAATTAAGACCTCTTTCTTGTTGGTTACATAATCGTACAGATTCAAAATACATTCCTAACTGTATTAGGTAATACATTACAAAGGAGTTTGGACTGAGATTATTTGACTTTATGGACATGAAGCTTTCTTAGGATGAAAACGAGGTTATACTGTAACTAGTACTCTCTCAATATGTACTATTTGTGTGGACCTGTATGCACATAACTCTCTAAGTTTTTCCAGAATGTAGCTAAAAGGGCAATAATAATTCAGAATAAATAAAAGTTTTTAAAAAAAATCCACTGGACTTGGTTTCCAAGGTTTGAAGACATTTCTCTTCCCCTCCAGGAAGATTTCTCTTTTTTTTTTTTCTTTTTTTTTTAAGGAAGCTTTCTCAATTCAAATGTCTGGATCCGCAGTGAGTTTGAGTCTTTATAGAGACAAGGCCTTGTATTGCTTGTAAACATGCAAATTGAAACCGACGAGCGGGTCGTTTGGTTCCATTGTCAGCCTGTAATATCTGAGACATGTCTATGATTCTGAAGGTCGTGGTTAAAGGGGGGAATTGTCCAGTGGATTGTTTTTTAAATGTTTTTAAAACTTTTACAGAATGACTACAACCTGGATGACTGAGAATCTTCATCAACATAGAATAAATAAAGGTGTAGAAAGATTTAAATTGCTTAAGAATTTCCAGATAAATTTCCCAAGAGGTGTTTTTTCCCCCCTCAAATAAAAAAAACATTTCCTGTTGTACTGGTTCGTACATTTATCACTTTTGACATTAATTTAATCAGTGTAGATTATATAGCTGTATGTATAATGTATGGTTGTTGTTTTTTATTTGAGCTTGAATCGAAAACAAGGTCATATTCTTTTAATGGGACTTAAAATATCATATCTGTAAAAAAAAAAAGGCCACATAGTTAAATAATAGGTGATTACTGTCAAACAGGTCTTTGCCATCCTTAATAAAAACATCATTGCTGTCAATCCAGTTTTGTAAGTAAACTGACTTCCTCTTCCTTATCATGCATTTAATGTTCCATAGTATAGCTTTATGTGGGGAGAGGTTCTGCAAGTTCAATTCAATTCAATTCAATTCAATTCAGTTTATTTATATAGCGCCAAATTCACAACACATGTCATCTCAAGGCACTTTACAGTTCAACCAGATCATACAGTCAAATTGATACAAAGTTTTCTATCTAAGGAAAACCAGTTGATTGCATTGACTCATTGACTCAAATACAATCCCCCACACTAAGCATGCTTGTAGCGACAGTGGAGAGGAAAAACTCCCTTTTAACAGGAAGAAACCTCCAGCAGAACCAGGCTCAGTGTGAGCGGCCATCTGCCGAGGCCGACTGGGGTTCAAGGAGACAGAAGCAGAGATACAAAAAGCTGCTGTAAAAGGCGGCCCCGTCCAGGAAACACACAGCCAGGCAGACGAGCTCCAAGGCAGCTCCCATGCCAGAGGACGAAGAGAGCACATCCACTCAGTCACGGTCAGAGAAACAGGACCACACTGGAAAACAGGCCGATCTCCAACATCTATTAACAAGGGTGTTGATAGAAGCAGCACAGCTGATGTTTTTTTCCAGGATGACGTCACAGCCAAACAGGAACAGACGAGGCAAAGCTACTCTGAGGAAAAGCAGAGAGAGCAGAAGGTTAGAGATTGAACTAACAGATTCTGCAGAATAGGAGAACAGAGAGAGAATGAAGCAGAATGATGAAATGGGGGTCCCTATGTCCTCCAAAAGTCTAAGCCTATAGCAGCATAACTATAGAGATAGCTCAGGATAACCTGAGCCACCCTAACTATAAGCTCTATCAAAAATGAAAGTTTTAAGCCTAGCCTTAAAAGTAGACAGGGTGTCTGCCTCACGGACTAAAACTGGTAGTTGGTTCCACAGGAGAGGAGCCTGATAACTAAAAGATCTGCCTCCCATTCTACTTTTAGAAATTCTAGGAACCACTAGTAAACCTGCAGATTGAGAGCGAAGTGCTCTGTTAGGAACATAAGGAACAATCAGATCTCTGATATAAGATGGAGCTTGGCCATTTAAGGCTTTATATGTGAGAAGGAGGATTTTAAATTCTATTCTTGATTTAACAGGAAGCCAATGAAGAGAAGCCAGGATAGGAGAGATATGATCTCTCTTTTTCATTTTCATTAGAACTCTGGCTGCAGCATTTTGGATCAGCTGAAGGCTTTTAACTACAGTTTGTGGACTTCCTGATAGTAAAGAATTACAATAGTCCAGCCTTGAAGTAACAAATGCATGGACTAGTTTCTCAGCATCACCCCTGGACAGGATATTTCTAATTTTTGCAATGTTCCTCAGATGAAAGAAGGAAATTCTAGAAACCTCTTTGATATGGGATTTAAATGACAGGTCCTGATCAAAAATAACACCAAGATTTTTTAATTTATTATCTGAAATCAGTTTAATCCCATCCAAATGAAGTGACTGGCTAATCAGTTTCTTTTTCAGAGACTCTGGTCCAAAGACTATAACTTCTGTTTTGTCTGCATTCAGAAGCAGAAAATTAAGAGTCATCCAGGTTTTTATGTCTTCAAGACATGCCTGTAATCTATGTAATGGGTTAGCTTCATCTGGATTTATAGACAGATATAGCTGGGTATCATCAGCATAACAGTGGAAATTAATCCCATGCTGTCTAATAATTCTACCAATTGGGAGCATGTATAAAGTAAAGAGAATTGGTCCTAGAACTGATCCCTGTGGTACTCCACAGGTAACCTTTGAGCGTGTTGAAGATCTATCATTAACATGAACAAACTGAATTCGATCAGATAGATAAGATTTAAACCAGTCTAGTGCTGTTCCTTTAATTCCAACAAAATATTCAAGTCTTTCTAAAAGAATATTATGGTCAACTGTATCAAATGCAGCACTAAGATCCAACAGGACGAGCACAGATACAAGTCCATTATCTGAGGCCATGAGAATATCATTAGTGACTTTCACCAGAGCTGTTTCAGTGCTATGATGAGCTCTAAAGCCAGACTGAAACTCTTCAAAAAGTTCATTATGGTGGAAGTGATCGCAAACTTGTTTGGCAACTACTTTCTCAAGAATTTTGGATAAGAAAGGAAGATTGGATATAGGTCTATAATTGACCAAGTCATCTGGGTCAAGAGACGGTTTCTTAAGCAGAGGTTTAATTACAGCAATCTTAAAAGCTTTAGGTACATATCCCTGTAACAGAGATAGATTAATCACATCTAAAATGGAGGAGGAGATCAAAGGGAATACCTCCTTAAATAACCTGGTTGGAACTGGATCTAACATACAAGTTGAAGGCCTAGATGAAGACAATAATTTTGCTAATTCAGAAAGTTCAACTGGATCAAAGCAGTCTAAACCCGGTTCAGATTCCATGACTACCTCAGGTACAATCGCGGATAGAGGAGTGCTTATGATCTTATTTTTAATAAGATCAATCTTATTTATAAAGAATCCCATAAAATCATTGCTGCTAAGAGCAGGTGGAATGGACGGTTCAACAGAGCTATGGCTCTGGGTGAGTTTGGCAACTGTATTAAAAAGAAATCTAGGATTATTCTTATTCTCCTCTATTAATGAGGAGAAGTATGCTGCTCTTGCTTTACAAAGGGTCCTCTTATACAGCAGTAAACCATTTTTCCAGACTAGGAAGGACTCTCGCAGGCCTGTGGAGCGATATTTTCTCTCCAGTTTCCTAGCATTTTGCTTCAAAGTACGCAGCTCTGCATTAAACCAAGGAGCAAGCTTTCTATTTTTAACGGTTTTCATTTTCAAAGGAGCTGCGTTGTCTAAGGCAATACGCAGAGAACTAGCAACCCCCTCAACAAAATCATCAACCTGTGAAGGGGAATAAGCTAAGCTTTTGCACTCTGCAGCACTGCTCAGTGACACAGAGCAGAGAGAAAGTGAAGCAGATTCTTTAAAATTTATAACTGCACTATCTGATAAAGATCTACTAAAATTGAACCTTCTTTTGGGGGAGGAGAACTCTGTTAAAGTAATCCTGAAGGTTATTAGAAAGTGGTCAGAGAGGACAGGGTTGTGAGGAAATACTGTTATTTCTTCACATTCTATGCCGTATGTCAGCACAAGATCCAAAGTATGAAGATGAGAATGCGTGGGACTATTCACATTTTGAACAAAGCCAATAGTGTCTAAGATAGCATTAAAGGCTGCTCTTAAGCTATCGCCTTCAATGTCAGCATGGATGTTAAAATCTCCCACTATGATGACCCTGTCAGTATTTAATACCAAATCAGAAAGGAACTCTGAAAACTCATCTAAAAATTCAGAGTAAGGACCTGGTGGACGATACAAAGTTACAAAAAGAAGAGGTTTTCTTGCCTTGAAATTTGGATCAGGGAAATTAAGGGTTAAATGTTCAAAAGAGTTGTAGGAATTAATTGTTTTGGGAGTAATCAGTAAGTCAGACTCGAAGATTGTTGCTACTCCTCCTCCTCGCCCAGAACTTCTGGGGATGTGAAAATTTAAATAGCTTGAAGGAGTTGCCTCATTTATGCTCACATAATCCTCTTGCTGCAGCCAGGTTTCTGTAAGGCAAAACAAGTCAATGTGATTATCACAAATCAAGTCATTAACTAGTAGACTTTTAGAGGAAAGCGATCTTATGTTAAAGAGACCGCATTTAATTGTTTTAACTTTTTCCCCAATTGGAGTTATTTTGATTTTAATTAGATTATCATGATTTACTCCTTTGGGAATCTTTGCTAATTTATTAGATTTTGGTCGTGGGCAAGACACTGTCTGGATGGAGTAAAGAGTGGGTAACAGTAGAGAAGCTGCAGAGATGTGTGTTAAACTACAACTCTTCTTCCTGGTCTGCACCATTTCTTCAGACCAGAGTTTGCACAAGTGACATTATTTCCAAGCTAAAAAGTTCCTGTTAAAGGAAAAAATGAATAATCTTAGTGGTAATTATGCATCATTGCAATTACATTAAATGTTTTATTTCTTTCTATTTTTCTAAATTTATTGTAAGTGATGGGGTTCCAAAGCGGGGTTGGAGTTTTTCTAAATGTTTCAATCGGTTCTTATTTTACCCTTTTCATTCTTAGACTTAGAGAATATTTAAATTTCAACTTACTTAGACAACTTTTATTGTCACGTTGTAAACACAGAGTGTATACAAAAGTGAAATTTTGTTTTGTACAGCTTTCAAACAGTGAATGAGCAGCAGCTTAGCAGTGAAACATTTCCCTTTTATAAAGTGCAGCATTGATCAAATGTAAACAGTGTGGGAATACATCTTTTTTTTAGGCTGTGGTGTTTATTCCTTCAAGTTAATTTGTAAAAATGTCAGAATATTTTGCTAACAGAGTCAAAGAAAGAGCAGGATGGTCAAATCTAGACAATCCTTTTTCTTTGGATGATACAAAGTTATCTGAATGATTGAAGTGTCTGATTGAAGCTACCAGTTCAGCAGCATTTTGGCCTCGCTTAATCTCAGATAAAAGGTCAGGTGTTGTCGCTCCTTGTGATCCTTACTTATGTGAATGCCGCCATCAAGGCTTAAAAAGAGACAAACAAGATTGTATTGCATCACTAGATGGCAGTGCTGTGTTAGAACCAGTCACATATGCCAACATAAGAGGAAAGCACTGTATCATTTAACTCTGGCTTTGAGGTACTGGCATAAAAGTTATCCTGTTCTTTACCAGCTGCTTTTTTTTCTAACCTCTAATGTACAAAGCCAGATACAAAAAGAAAGCAAAATAGAAAATCTGTATGTGTTTGCATATGAAAATATTAGCTGCAATATAAAATACCCAAATCATTAGGCGTTACCACCTCTCTAAAAGCAGGAGTTTGTTGTAGTTTGCTACTTTTTGGTAAGCATTCCTGTTAACATAGTGAAGATTATCAGCAATGGCCGTACAGTACAAGCTGTTGCTGCATCTAAGATTCCTAAAGCAGATTTAAAAATAACAACTTGTCTCATAAATGTTCATGTTTCTTCCCGTACAGTTAGAGAATATCTGACTAAGATCAGTTGATATTTTTGCCGGTTGCCACAAGACATTCTCCTCCCTCTAGAGATAATATAGTAGCACAACATAGCAGAGACACCACAGCATATCTGGAACAATGTTCTGTAGAAAAATTAGACCAAAGATTAGATTAGAGCAGAATGGGTTTTAGGAATGCTTCATGAAAACCAAAAAAGAGCATAACATCACAAACATTTCATACCAACAGTATGCAGAGCGGAGGAGTAGTGATGATCGGGGTTGCTTTGCTGCCTGATCCAAAGCTTTAACCCTTTAAAGCCCGATCCAAGAATAAAGCAAAACAGAAAACTACTTTTTTTTTGGTTTGAAGTCCTTATTTGGCCTTTTAACAAAATAATTAAAAAGAAAAAACAGAAATACATTTTTGATATTAATAATTTATTACTATGTGATAAGTCAAGATTATTTTTTGTGTAGTCTTCTGCCCTCTGTTATCAGGTATATCTGATTGTGTACAATAGGATTTTGAGCAAAGTTTTTACCATTAAATTATGCAAAAGGTGTCAGACACAAAACATTTCAGAAACCGTATGTATCAAATATGATACATTATATTCAGCAATGAAATGGAGATCTTCCTGTCATCAATTTTGTTTTTGTAACCTGGTAAATATTGAATCAGAAAGAAAGAAAGGAAGAAAGGAAGAAAGAAATCAATCATGCCACATTTACAAGGGTGTAATTTTCTGCTTGCAGAAAGTTTACTTGCAAAGATTGCAGATGACTGGATGATGAGTGACTGTCCTTCCATAAAACCTACATGCACTCATGCATTTAGAGCACAGAACAATGACAGCATCACAAAAGACAAATGCCTTAGTTGAATAAGACTTCCTTTGTCTTTTATAACACCGACACACAAAGACACAGATTCTCTTCGACTTTAACTCTTTGCAATCACTTAGGAACTATTGTGACATACTTTTATTAAAACACATCATCCTGGACCTCTAAAACTGTTCTTCTGGTTCATAAAAAGACACATAAAAGCAAGGTCTTTACTGTCAGTTTTCAGGGTTAAATGTGCCCTAATTTCTGTCACGTATGAAATATTAGCTGCGGGACTCTTAACCTGTCAGAACAGGCTGATGATGAATTTGTATGGTTGTTAAAACGTCGTTTTTTTTTGTTTTTTTTCACCCTCAAGCCTTTCATTCATGGCACTGAATGTACTGATAGACTTTGCTCGCAGTGACGTTAAAGACACTCCCCCTATTCTTGCACAACGCTAATATGGGGCCTAAATGACTCATAGCTATGAAGTGCCGCTGCATGAAAGCACTTGATCCGTGGAAAGTACACTATATTGCCAAAAGTATTTGCTCACCTGCCTTGACTCACATATGAGCTTAAGTGACATCCCGTTCCTAATCCATAGGGTTCAATATGACGTCGGTCCACCCTTTGCAGCTAGAACAGCTTCAACTCTTCTGGGAAGGCTGTCCACAAGGTTTAGGAGTGTGTTTATGGGAATTTTTGACCATTCTTCCAGAAGCGCATTTGTGAGGTTGCACACTGATGTTGGACGAGAAGGCCTGGCTCTCAGTCTCCGCTCTAATTCATCCCAAAGGTGTTCTATCGGGTTGAGGTCAGGACTCTGTGCAGGCCAGTCAAGTTCATCCACACCAGACTCTGTCATCCATGTCTTTATGGACCTTGCTTTGTGCACTGGTGCACAGTCATGTTGGAAGAGGAAGGGGCCAGCTCCAAACTGTTCCCACAAAGTTGGGAGCATGGAATTGTCCAAAATGTCTTGGTATGCTGAAGCATTCAGAGTTCCTTTCACTGGAACTAAGGGGCCAAGCCCAGCTCCTGAAAAACAACCCCACACCATAATCCCCCCTCCACCAAACTTTACACTTGGCACAATGCAGTCAGACAAGTACCGTTCTCCTGGCAACCGCCAAACCCAGACCCGTCCATCAGATTGCCAGATGGAGAAGCGCGATTCGTCACTCCAGAGAACGCGTCTCCACTGCTCTAGAGTCCAGTGGCGGCGTGCTTTACACCACCGCATCCCACGCTTTGCATTGCACTTGGTGATGTATGGCTTGGATGCAGCTGCTCGCCCATGGAAACCCATTCCATGAAGCTCTCTGCGCACTGTTCTTGAGCTACATGAAGTTTGGAGGTCTGTAGTGATTGACTCTGCAGAAAGTTGGCGACCTCTTCGCACTATGCGCGTCAGCATCCGCTGACCCCGCTCCGTCAGTTTACGTGGCCTACCACTTCGTGGCTGAGTTGCTGTCGTTCCCAAACACTTCCATTTTCTTATAATACAGCTGACAGTTGACTGTGGAATATTTAGGAGCGAGGAAATTTCACGACTGGATTTGTTGCACAGGTGGCATCCTATCACAGTTCCACGCTGGAATTCACTGAGCTCCTGAGAGCGACCCATTCTTTCACAAATGTTTGTAAAAACAGTCTGCATGCCTAGGTGCTTGAATTTATACACCTGTGGCCATGGAAGTGATTGGAACACCTGATTCCAATAATTTGGATGGGTGAGCAAATACTTTTGGCAATATAGTGTATGTGAATAGGAAGGCCTGCCAGTGTGACGCAAAGCGGCTGATCCAGTTTATGACAACGTGCGTTTGGGGCATGATAACATTGCTCTTGGAGTTTGCTCTTTGACATCCCTCCAGTTGGGATCCGGCCAGTTCAAGCGGAAGGTCAACACAACCAGGTCTTTTTAACCTCAAAGAGGCAGAGCGTGCTGTAGAGCAGAACTACAGCTCGTTTCTCCTTCATGTTCCTATTGCTCACTGCTGACCGACTCCTCTAGATTTAACTGTAAACAAGTGTCTTAATGAAGGCCAATTGTGGATTTAATTTTTATGGCATGATTGGATCTGGGATTTGGGAATATGTCAGTAAAACATAATTGGATTCACTACAATTAAAGCGGCAGAATGAAGAGTTCCTGTTTTCTGTCTTTCTTTCAAATGGTTATGTAACTAAAACTAAATGAATTAATCAAATCCAGATAATCAGGAACTCAAAGAGGATGAAAGGTTTTTGGATTGTACTAAACTGAAACAGCAATAAAATAACCAATAACATCATCACTAGAAGGCCAGCCTTAGGTCATCACTGGGGCAAAAATAGTCCGGGAGCTGTTCCTCATTCCTCCTTTCATTGTACCTAAATGCTTGCTGATCAGATTAAGCATAACTTTGTAAGACAGAGAGAGGAAACTAGATTCACATGACAGCACCTGTAAACACAGGAGCCTGATTTCCAAGGAAGAACCTATGGGATCAGATGCTTTTAAATGTTTCAGAGAAAGATCCTGCTCTAATTCTGCAGCAATTCACTCTTGTGGGGCTTTTTAGAAATATTAAAGGCAACAAAAACCTTAAAATAACACATTTAGAATATTATTTGAATTGTTTTTATTGATTTAAATCTGAGGGTTTTCCCTTAACTTTTAGAATATGGTCACTTAGACTAGAATTAAGCAATACATTTTTAAATGCAAGTTATTTTACAGAGCTTGCAAATTCAAAAGTTGCTTATATAATCCCTAAGGAACTGTATTTTTTTTTTCCTAACTTATTGTAATGGAACAAATGTTCCCACCATCCTCAAAACAAATATAATTGTCAGGAGATAACAAAAAAAAAATATATTTTTTTTTTGCTCATATAAGCCAACTGTTTGATGAGTGCCAAGAGGAGAAGATTGCTGTGGTAATCTTTATTGCTGGATCTGACTGCACACGAACAGAAACATGCAGATAGAAAGGTGCAGAATATTCCCAGCTGCAGCACTAACACGCGCTTACGTTCTTAGACATAATCTGACAGTAAAAAAAAGCAGGATAATCTTTTACCATCAGGCATAAGGTTCAAGGTTATTCCAGTAAAAAAAGCTTGTAAAGAGATTTTTTACACTATAAATCTGAAAGAAGATGGATTCTGAAAACATTTCAATCCAAACCATGACTCTCTAGCTGTGGGTGACTGTTTAGAGGTGTTACCCGCTGAAGGATGAACTTTGACCCCGGTCACAATGTTTCCCTGCCTCTAAAGTGTTTCTTCCAGCGTTGTTATGCATGCATCTTCTTCCTCAGCTCTGACCAGCTTTACTCTCTGTGTTGATAAAAAGTAGCCTCGTGAGACCATCCTGATCTCGCGCGTTTTCAAGGTTTCACTCGCAGATCAGTCTGGCTACTTTCCGTTAAAGAAAATTTGGAGCCGTTCACCAAACGAACGTGCAATCAGTGTTGGCTTTGAGGCGGGTTGAGGTGTGACGCAACGAGAAGCGCGACAGTTCAGTCTAAAGAACATGGCGGCTTCAGCCGATGAAACTAGCGTTAGCGTGGCTATCGAGCAAGTTTTATCTGAATTACAGAGTATTTCTTCACTGAAAGAAGAGCAAAACACTGCTCTGGAGGCTTTTCTTAGAGGAAAAGATGTTTTTGCTCTTCTCCCGACTGGTTTTGGCAAGAGTTTGATCTATCAATTGGCTTGTGCCTGGCTTGTGGTTGTGTTTTCGTTTTGCTTCGTTGATCTGATTGGTTTATTTGGCCCATCTATCACCAACATAGGCCAATCAGCTAACCAGTATTTTCGCCCCTTCCCAAAATTACTTCAACGGAAGGTTTCCAGATGGATATGTGGAGCAAATCCATCTGGCGGAGTCAGGTTGGATAAAAAGCACCCCACAGCATGATGCTGCCATCACTATGCTAACGTTCTTCTACAAATAACACTTTTGCTTAAATGCGGATTTTGCTGTGAGCCCCTGAATCGCTGGTAACACAACTACAAACAGATTTGTTGAGTGATTGACTTATTGTTGTCCAAACGATTCTCCTTCATTAGGTAAGAATATCTGCAGCTCCTCTAAACCTAACAGGGCTATTTTGGTTGCTTCTTTAAATAATGCACTCATTGACCAACCTTTCAATTTAGACGACTTCATTGATGAAAGCAAGATCGTTTCACTTCGAATGAAGGTTTGAGTAGTGGTTTCCTAGATATTTATATTGTTTTAGGTTTTTCAGACAAAAGAAGGCTTTATTATATTCATGCCACTCTATTCTGATTATTATTTGTTTCAGAAGAAATAAACAATGATAATTATTGTAGTGTTATCGTTGCTTAGTAAAGCATTTCTTTGTTGGTAACTTACATAACAATCTAATAAAATCCATTGAAGCTTGTGGTTGTAATGGGACAAAATCTGAAAAATGTAAATGTGTGTAAATGATTTCTGTCTCAGGTTTGTTGAAGGACTTAATACCAGCTGTTATCCACCAGCATGGCTTAGAAAATAAGCATTCAGCTGAACTGTATTTACCTCTGATTTATGTGCGAGCAAACACATAGCTGATGGGTGGATCAGGATCAGGATGGCGTCATCTAGGTTTTTACACGGATCTGTCTGCAAAGGTGTCATCTTACCTTTCCTTCTTTTTTTTTACAGAAGAAAAAACAAACTGGTATCAGTAATTTCTAAGGAATACAAGTAACTACTTCCTCCAGGGAAAAAACAAGAAAAATTCCTCCCAACTTGCAATCAGGTCAAATTCCCAGGAGCATCATCAGAAACTCGTTGGTAGCAATAAAAAACAGAGCTTCCTTGATGGTAGTGATATAATTAGGATTACACCAGGAAAATGTGATTTTGGTTTTATTATTTTTCGTGACAAGACAGTGAAGCAAACACGAACAGCATCATGCACGATGTGTTTAGTGTTTATCATTTGAGCTCATTGCACAAATATTAGGAAAAACAAAACAAAAACACATCAAGCAAAAAAATCCCCGGGTAAGGACTGCTCTGAAAATAGAAAAGAAGGTATGTGGCGGCAGCAAGGGAGACAAATATGTTGCATGTTGTTAACAGAAAGCAGCAGGGAGGAAGGTATGGGGAAGGAACGGCTGGGGATGATGGGACTGGAACAGATCGAATAAGGAGGAAAAAGACATTTGTTTCATTTTTAGTAATTACAGCAACATTTATTTACTGTTTATAAAGTTTATTTTAAACACATATTATATTTGACCTCTTCTACAGTCCTATGTATCTTTGTCATGTTTCTAAAAAATCTTGTTCAGCCTTTTTCTTAACAGCAACCCTATAATGCCAAATGTATCGTATTTGATACATACGGTTTCTGAAATGTTTTGCATCTGACTACTTTTGCATAATTTAATGGTAAAAACTTTGCTCAAAATCCTATTGTACACAATCAGATATACCTGATAACAGCCAGTAGAAGACTACACAAAAAATAATCTTGACTTATCGCATAGTAATAAATTATTAATATAAAAAATGTATTTTTGTTTTTTCTTTTTACATATTTTGTTAAAGGGGCAACTAAGGAATTCAGACCAAAAAAAGTAATTTTCTGTTTTGTTTTATTCTTGGTTCAGGCTTTAAAGGGTTAAGGTTGTTGTTGTTTTTTTTATTAAGGTATTGTACTGCGTTAGAAAGTTTCATCTAGAACTACAATCGATTACACAAGAGAGGAGATTAAAGCTAGAGGGTCTGTCTGCTGATCGTTTGCAGGAAATCCAGAATGAGTAAACCTGCTTTCTGGGAGCAATGTGCTCTATGGGGAAAGTATAAAACTAACAGAAAACAAACAAACCCTGTATAAGAAGCCTCACAGAATCACAGCTAGCTAATGAGATGCCATGAAGAGAAATGACAATGGAAAAGAGTTTTTATTTCCCTTTTTGTCTAATTATGCATAAAATCGCAGTAAACTGAAAATAAGACATTGTGTTTATCTTAAAAAAAAAGGTGAAATTCCTTAAAGTGAGCCACAGGTTTGAATATATTTACAGGACAATATATTTAAAGTTTTGAAGTCACCACATTAATGATTTACTCTGATATAAATCACTGATTTAGGCCTGACCCGACCAAAGGACCTGTTCCAGTACGTCTATCGCCTCGTTTAACTGCCCTTAACACCTTCTTTGATAAAGCCTGTCAGCATAGGCACACGTGTCTTCAGCTTTAATCTGTGTTCTACCATTTCCATTTTGATAAGAGATTGAAAAGCTCTCCATGAGGCACCAAAGCTTTTTAACCTAATCCTGTTTTAAGGTTTTTTTCATCACATGTCCTCTAAAAGACATTGAAGCTCTTTAAGGAATATCTTTAAACCTGAAGGTCACACTATTTTGTAAATTCTATCAGTAAAACTAAACAAAAAACTTATACGGTAGCTAAAACTTCCCCATCAATAAGCTACTTACTTTGGTCAGTTATATAAATTAAAACACTATTATTTGTAACTGTATTGTAATATCAAGATGGAACAAATGGGTATAAAAGCTTTTGCAATCTTATTCGCTACCAATGTTTTTTTTCTAACATGTTTAGTCAAGTGAGCAACTTTAATGAAAATAGAGATGTTTACTGGCACAGGCAGATGAATCTTAGTGTGTCACACGTACTTTGCAATAAGAAAACTGCCTTCTCCAACTTGTCTTACAAAGTTTATTTTCCTCATTTAAGAAATCCAGATGACTAGGTCAATTATAGACCTATATCTAATCTGCCTTTCTTATCTAAAATCTTCTTGAGAAATTAGTTGCTTAATAAGCATGTCACCACTTGCTCCATATGCTTTCAGCCTCATTACAGCACTGAAACAGCACTGGTGAAAGTCACTAATGATATTCTCATGGCCTCAGATAATGGACTGGTATCTGTACTTGTCCTATTAGGTCTAAGTGCTGATTTTGATAAAGTTGATCATAATATTCTTTTAGAAAGACTTGAATATTTTGTAGGAATTAAAGGTACAGCACTAGACTGGTTTAAATCGTATCTATCTGATCGATTTCAGTTTGTTCAGGTTCATGACAAATCTTCAACATCCTCAAAGGTTACCTGTGGAGTACCGCAGGGATCAGTGCTAGGACCAATTCTCTTTACTGTATATATGATCCCAGTCGGTAGAATTATTAGACAGCGTGGGATTAATTTCCACTGTTATGCTGATGATACCCAGCTATATCTGTCTAAAAATCCAAGTGAAGCTAACCCATTACATAAATTACAAGCATGTCTTGAATACATAAAAACCTGACTCTTAACTTTCTCCTTCTGAATGCATACAAAACAGAAGTTATAGTCTTTGGACCAGAGTCTTTGAAAAAGAAGCTGATTAGTCAGTCACTTCATTTGGATGGGATTAAACTGATTTCAGATAATAAAGTAAAAAATCTTGCTTTTTTTTTATTTTTGATCAGGACCTGTCATTCAAAACCCATATCAAAGAGGTTTCTAGAATTTCCTTTTATCTCCGGAATGTTGCAAAACTTTGAAATCTCCTGTCCAGGGTTGATGCTGAGAAACTAGTCCATGCATTTGTTACTTCAAGGCTTGACTATTGTAATTCTTTACTATCAGGAAGTCCACAAACTGTAGTTAAAAGCCTTCAGCTGATCCAAAATGCTGCAGCCAGAGTTCTAATGAAAATTAAAAAAAAAGATCATATCTCTCCTATCCTGGCTTCTCTTTGTTGGCTTCCTGTTAAATCCAGAATAGAATTTAAAATCCTCCTTCTCACATATAAAGCCTTAAAGCTACAGTGTGTAATAATTACAGGGATATAAAGTCAGAAATGTAATATATTATACATAACTATGTTATTTATCATCACCTATGAGCTCAGCCTTTTAACTATAATATTTGCGTTGCCTTAGAATTCGTTATTTATAATTACATAGGAGCGGGTCTCGCAGCCATGGAGGCAGACATCTTTGCTCTACGGCAAGCGCAGAGGCAACAAACTAGCGATTGCGAGATCGCCCATTACGCTCAAAAATAACTACGGCAAGTTGAGAGAGATTAACTGAGACGGTACTGAACAGTAGATGGCAGTATTATGCCTGAGAAGCGTTTAGTCTGCCTGAAACCAAAGAAGAAGAAGAAGCAGGTATACTGCGCATCAGTAACAAGAAAGGTGAACAAGGCGGCAGGCGTGAGTGACTTTGCAAACTGTTTGGCACTGTGTGGCCAAACATCAGACGAATGGAGGATCATGCCTACTCTGTATCACAACGAAAAGTGGCGGACACCGAACCCCCGTCATCTAAGAAGCGGAAACACGACGAGAATAAACGCAAGCGTGACAAGAAACGACAAAAAATACGGATCAACATTGGCACGGCATTTACACGATGGAAGTCACTGATGGAGGAAAAAGGTTTTCAAAGTGACGCTCAAGTTGCCAGTTTTCTCTTGGACAGGTAATTAACCCTACACACACAATTGTCTAATATCACTGCAGTTTTTGGAGTACAGGATGCTCAGACCTGTCTAAAACAATAACATGCTGCGTGATGATGCTGTTACTCTCCAGTATACTTATTCAGCAACGTCCCTGACGTTTCACAGGTAATGATTCAGTCATTTCTGTAAAATAATTTTCTGGATATATACCTCGGTTACTTCTCTCCGGCTCCTTTGGAGATCTTCAAGCCTTTCTTCCTCTGCTCTCACCCCGCTGGCACCCCTCCCTCGCCTGGCCCTAGCTGCACGGCCTCCCTGCCCTCTCCCTCTTCCTCGCCTTGTAACCCCCGTGCCACAAACATGACTTGGACTCTGTCAACGGGGAATATATATTCTTCCTGTGAACACAATCTCGCTGTTAAACTAATGACTACAATTACTTCGTCTGTTTATATCACCATGCAAAGCAGCTCACCAAAACGTCACAACGACGTAGAAAAAATAACGGGTATATTTATTATCTAAAGTCTACATGAAATCTATACCCTACACAGACTAATGAAATACTATCTGTAAAATAATCTATGTAAACAAACCTCATCACTTGAGAAGGTAGGTGATGCGGACGTCGTGGAAGACATTTTGTCCCGTAATGATCGCCGTACTGTTGGGGGGGAGAAGCGGTGGGGGGGAGACGTTCATGTTGCTGCGGTCTGCAGTCTGGACGTTAGATGTCGCTGAAAATTACACACTGTAGCTTTAAATGGCCAAGCTCCATCTTATATCAGAGATCTGATTGTTCCTTATGTTCCTAACAGAGCACTTTGCTCTCAATCTGCAGGTTTACTAGAGGTTCTTAAAATTTATAAAAGTAGAATGTGAGGCAGATCTTTAGTTGTCAGGCTCCTCTCCTGTGGAACTACCTACCAGTTTTAGTCCATGAGGCAGACACCCTGTCAACTTTTAAGGTTAGGCTTAAAAATGTTCCTTTTGATAAAGCTTATAGTTAGAGTGGCTCAAGTTGTCCAATGCTGTCTCCATAGTTATGCTGCTATAGGCTTAGACTGCTGGAGGACCAGTTCATCATTCTGCAGTATTTGTTAGTTTAATCTCTAAGGTTCTGCTCTCTCTGCTTTTTCTCATAGTAGCTTCATCTGGTCTGTTCCTGTTTGGCTGTGACACCATCCTGGAGAGAAATATCTGCTGTGCTGCTGGACCTTTGTTAATAGATGCTGGAGCTTGGCCTGTTTTTCAGTGTAGTCCTGTATCTCTTACAGGTGCTGGTCATAAAATTAGAATATCATGAAAAAGTAGATTGATTTCAGTAATTCCATTTAAAAAGTGAAACTTGTATATTATATTCATACATTACATACAAACTCATATATTTCAGATGTTTATTTTGTTTAATTTTGATGATTACAAATGACAACAAATGAAAATCTCAAATTCATCATATCAGAAAATTAGAATATTACTGAAGACCAATAAAAACAAAGGATTTATAGAAATGTTGGCCAACTGAAAAGTATGAACATGAAAAGTATGAGCATGTACAGCACTCAGTATTTAGTTGGGCCTCCTTTGGCCTGTATTACTGCAGCAATGCGGCGTGGCATGGAGTCGATCAGTCTGTGGCACTGCTCAGGTGTTATGATAGCCCAGGTTGCTCTAATAGTGGCTTTTAGCTCTTCTGAATTGTTGGGTCTGGTGTATTGCATCTTCTTCTTCACAATACCCCATAGATTTTCTATGGGGTTAAGGTCAGGAGAGTTTGCTGGCCAATTAAGAACAGGGATACCATGGTCCTTCAACCAGGTACTGGTAGCTTTGGCACTGTGTGCAGGTGCCAAGTCCTGTTGGAAAATGAAATCTGCATCTCCAAAAAGTTGGTCAGCTGCAGGAAGCATGAAGTGCTCTAAAACTTCCTGGTATGTGGCTGCGTTGACCCTGGACCTCAGAAAACACAATGGACCAACACCAGCAGATGACATGGCACCCCAAACCATCACTGACTGTGGAAACTTTACACTGGACTTCAAGCAACGTGGATGAAGTGCCTCTCTTCTTTTCCTCCAGACTCTGGGACCTTGATTTCCAAAGGAAATGCAAAATTTACTTTCATCAGAGAACATGACTTTGGACCACTCACCAGCAGTCCAGTCCTGTTTCTCTTTAGCCCAGGCAAGACGCTTCTGACGCTGTCTGTGGTTCAAGAGTGGCTTGACACAAGGAATGCGACAGCAGAAACCCATGTCTTTCATACGTCTGTGTGTGGTGGTTCTTGAAGCACTCACTCCAGCTGCAGTCCACTCTTTGTGAATCTCCCCCACATTTTTGAATGGGTTTTGTTTCACAATCCTCTCCAGGGTGCGGTTATCTCTCTTGCTTGTACACTTTTTTCGACCACATCTTTTCCTTCCCTTCGCCTCTCTATTAATGTGCTTGGACACTGAGCTCTGTGAACAGCCAGCCTCTTTAGCGATGACCTTTTGTGTCTTGCCCTCCTTGTGCAAGGTGTCGATGGTCGTCTTTTGGACAACTGTCAAGTCAGCAGTCTTCCCCATGATTGTGTAGCCTATAGAACTAGACTGAAAGACCATTTAAAGGCTTTTGCAGGTGGTTTGAGTTAATTAGCTGATTAGAGTGTGGCACCAGGGGCCATCAATTTTGAACCTTTTCACAATATTCTAATTTTCTGATATGATGAATTTGAGATTTTCATTTGTTGTCATTTGTAATCATCAAAATTAAACAAAATAAACATCTGAAATATATGAGTTTGTATGTAATGTATGAATATAATATACAAGTTTCACTTTTTAAATGGAATTACTGAAATCAATCTACTTTTTCATGATATTCTAATTTTATGACCAGCACCTGTATGTCCTCTCTTTTGTCCTATGACACGGCCACTGTCTCAGAGCTCATCTGCATCTTTCCCGGACAGGGCTGCCTATTTTACAGTTACCTGTTGTATCTCTGCTTCTTTCTGTACGTCTACTTCTGTCTCCTTGAACCCCAGTTGGCCTCAGCAGATGGGCGCTCACACCGACCATGCTTCTTGTAAAGGTTTTTTCCTGTTAAATCTGAGTTTTCCTTCTCACTGCCGCTATGTGTATTCCTGGTGTGAAGGATTGCTGTCCAGTCAGTGAGTCTATGGAATGAGTCAGCAATCTGACTGTATGATGAGCTTGAATTGTCCTTGTAAAGTGCCTTTAAGTGAGATGACAGTGTCATAAATTGGTGCTTTATAGATAAACTGAATCACTGAAAAAAGTGTGCATGTAGTAACATGACTTTCAAATTTGCTCCATGATTTCAGACATATTTGTGTCAGACTAATAACATCCAACTTTAGCTGCAGGGCTTATACTTAGTCACGTTTGTGTTTGACCTGCATTCGATTTGTTTGCAACACCTCCCACCCGTTTATAGTCATCACTCGTCTGACAAAACAGATCACTATGACAAGTGGGAGACTCAGTATATTAAAACATTGGAAAAACAAACAAATGAAGACACTTTGTGATAAAACCTGTTTTTTTTTTATTTCTGAATGAAAACTAAAATAGTTTTTTAACAGCACATTACAAGGGCATTGGTTTTGACATTTTTTTTTCCAAGGCTCAGTGATCCCTTTCATACAGTACATCTGGCATGTACACGGCATCTCCTTCAAATTAATGAAAACAAGGGGGGAAAAAAAACATTAGGGGAAGGAAGATTTAAGAGATGTCTGATTGTACATTTACCAAGCAGTTTGGTTTGGTTCTAAGCCACAGAGAAATGGACCGAACGGCCTGCGGACTGCAGGGCATCGGCACCAGAGGCACAGAGAAGTGAAAAAGGACATCCTGTAATAAGCTCAGCAGCTTTAAAGTGTGTTTAGATATCTGCACATCAGATTTAACATTAGAATAAAGATGGCTTCTTCTGTCATCTTATGCACACAGTTCCTCCCTCATCCTTTAACATCTCCAACTTTACGTTTGTTTTACCATCACAATCCTTTTGCGTCAAACACTTTCTTACTGACTCCACCCCTTCAGCTCACAGTTCCCTTTCTTGTTCACAAATCTTACAATCATTCACAGAATGACAGTTAAATAAGAGTGCTGAAAAAAAAAATGAAAAAAAAAAGCAAATGAGGTAAGAAAGTGGTCCGATTACAGATCATGCAGAACGAGCAACAAAATATTTATAGGGAAGGAGAGAAATAAAATGTGCATTCAATTGAAAATGATGACTAAACAGTTTTTGAGTCTTTGGTTATAAAGTAGGTTGAACAATTTTCACAGTTTTTCATCTCTTAAAGAAAAAATAATAATTTTTTGTTTTGAAAAAAAAAAAAAGCCTAGAAAAAGTTAAATTCATAGTTTTCTTTATTGAACCATCCCATCATTTTTTTTTTATCTTAATAGGTACTGTCCTGTACAAACCCCCCACACTCTTTAATACTTTACAAAATATACATTCAACCTGGATTTCACCTCATAAAAGCTCATCTTTAGTGTTACCACCAGTTCTTGAGAACAATTTCAACCAAGGAATTTATTGCCTACTTATTCATGTTGGAAGAAAAAAACAAATAAACAAGCAAATGTTAAACCTGACAGATCTTAAACTACTAAGAAACTAAAGTCGTTTTGAATTTGTAACTTCATGACATTGTTCATTTTATATTATGAAATAGCAGCCCTGAAATAAATAGAGAAACAAAAATTGCTAAAACTGAACTACTGATGACTTTTTATTATGATTCATGTCAAAGTACGGTGGCTTTGAAAAAACAAGCATTCGATGCAGCACAGACATATATATATATATATATATATATATATATATATATATATATATAATTTCTTTTAAAAGCGTAGACTGTTGTCTCTCTCTCTCTGCCTATCATGTCCTCCTCAACGAGGACGTGTTCTTCACTCATTCCGACCGGCACCATGTCTGCCTACGGCCTCCCCCTCTACCAGCCCTGAAGTGACGTGGACACCTGGAGGACAGTTTGCGTCAGATGTTTGTTGTTTTTTGCAGGAACTCTGTCACTAATACTGTCCAGCACTGTTTACCCCAACAGTTTAAGCTCACTGAGCTTGGTAACCCTCCTGCCTCCTGCACAAGGACAACATTTAGTTTAATGCCTCACATGCAGCCGAGCACAGGACACAATAAGACTAAGTGTTGGTAAATGTCTTGACAGTGTGACGGCCCTGTGCTGGCATAAATGCATACTAATGCATGAGCCATGCCTTCTGCTTAAAGGGCTAAGAGGACAGTTTGGTGTTTTTCTTTGTTTCTCCAACGAGGACATTCTGCTCCTGTCCGTGGGAGGCATGTCCTTAAAACATGTGTTTAAAGGGGGGAAAATAAAGGGAGGGTGAGGGGGTTCACGCTGAGGTGATGTTTGGCTGATAGGAGACGCCTTGGCTCCCCTCGTGGTGAACCAGAGAGTGGCCGCTGTTTTTGATGAACGGGGGCTGATGCAGCTGCAGCGGCGGTGAAAGGCAGCTGAGCTGGCTGGACAGCTGGGTGAGCTGCTGGGTGTTAGCCAGCGACTTCAGCACGGCGTTCTCGCGCTCCAGCACAGAGTTTCTCTCGTAAAGCTCTTTGATCTGCTCCTTCAGCACCTCCACCTCCTCGCGGACGGCGTACATCAGGTGGCTCTTCACCAAGTCCTGAAGGGGGAAAGAAAAAAAACAGGGAGGTTAGGACACCAACTTTTAATGTAGAGGAACAAACTAGATCTCTTATCGAGATAAAGCGGTGAGGTCTGATCTTTTTTTGGCACCAGGTTGTCCTCAGGTGCCCTGAAAATTCGATTACGTATCTTAGATAGAATTTTTTTATGATTACCAACTGTCTTTTAACAGTGCAAAGAAGGTTGCAGAAAAAAAAGCCATCACTGTGGAGGCATGTAAGAAATGTGTTCAGCCTTAGTTGAAATATACAAAATCATAATTACCATGGCCTGCTCAATCTTGTTATCGATTGCGACCACATTGGCACCAGATGCACTGTTGAAAGGAAGAGCGAGAGATAAGACATCCATTCAGCTTTCATCATGCGCTTCAGATTCATATCAGCCATTTCTTATTCACTAATAATATTAAACTATTTTATAAACTCTTTTTGGAGCAACAAACATCAACCAGGGGTTCTTTTTTCTGGTTAGGAGTCAAATGTACCATAGAAGAACAATAAAAGTAGATTTCAAAAATGTTCAACATGTTTCAGAGTAGCTTAGTCATCATGTATGTAGAATTATGGGAACATTTTGACAAATGCTGTTGTTTACTGGCCACAGAGAAATTTAGAAATAAAAAAACAGATTAAGATTAATGGCGAAGAGTTCAATCTAAAACATCCCAACAATAAAATATAGCTACAGTCCAAACATCAATTATTAAGACAAAAAGATCTCTCTAAGGGGAGACACTCTTTGACCTTTTACCAAACAGGGACAGATAACCAGCTAAGTGGCTATAAATTGTTAGATAAAAGCGAAAGAGGCTGTAAATGAGCAAACAATGAGGCAGACAGGCCTTACACTATACATACAGTAGATAAGAAATCTAGAAAGGGAGCATTTTCGCAGTAGCAAGCTCTTTTAAATTAAGATATCCCAAATCTATGTTCTTTTGCAAACATGTTTCAACATAGATCAATCAAATCTATTGTTTCCCACCTCCTGTAATCAGACATTATATTATTAGCAGCCTGTTTCCATGTGTTTCTATTGAAAAAACAGCATCTGATATTTGACCCTAAGCTGTAAAAACACGTTTCTAATCCCTTTTATTCTCTGCAATACAGTCAGCACAGCATTAACCGTTTATTTATAAAGTTAGTTTCTTTAATGGACCTATAGGGAGCACATGGTCTCCTATACAATCCATTAAGTGTTGCCGTCCTGCGTGCTGGAGCGCACGTACAGCGCTGCATGGAGCCAGCTGAGCGCAAACTATAAACACACGGCGAACACAGGCCACATTATAGGCGGAAACATGGAGAAAATCACCCAGCCGGACCCAAACCAGCTGTTGGTTAAATATAAAGCGCTACGAGGAGCCGCCATGCAGAGAGCGGGATGATCAGCAGCTAAACGCGGTGGTTTACCTGACACATCTGGCTCTGTAGGACACCATCCTGCCTGAATGAGGAGGAGAGATTCCCGGGGAGCAGGGCAGGCTGTAGCTCATCATGCAGCGCATGTTTCAACCTTCAGATTGATCCTTTAATATTTACTAGCGAGGTTTAAACACCTGATCGAGTCTAGTGTAGAAAGCGGACAGAGTTTCTTTAAAACCCCGCTGGATCACATGGCAGAGCCAAGCCCCGCCCCTAACTCCTCCTCAATAGTTTTCTCCCTCAGGGGAAGAAAGTTGCTCAAGAAACACGTTCCCTCTCTATCTACCTGCGACTGGCTGGAAAAACCTGGTGTTAATTTAAAGAAAAAGAAGCAGCGATGCTTTGCATGTAGAGGCAACGTTACTCAAGCTGAGCCTGTTTTTTTCTGAGTAACCATAACATGTTTAAACTGTTTTAGGAACCAAATTATCCATCTATCCCTAATATGGTAAATAAAAAAAAAGATGGGGTCCAGTAAAACAATTGAAAGCGAGTTTGAACAAATGTTCACTATGTAACTATTTCTTAATGGATAAATATGGAAGTTTACAGAATTGGATTTTGAATGGAAAACTTGCAAAATCAGAACTATATAGAAAACATCCAAGAAGATCCAGGAAAACTGTTTTTCATATTAATATTTACCTTTTCTACTAATACACAAAGATGGTGTTTTTTTCTTTTCCCTTTGTGCGTGGATGCACTTTACAAGCATATAGGAAAACCAAAAAAGTAAAAAAAAACAACAAAAAAAAAAACACTGGATTTTGTTTTCCAAGTTTGAAGATGTTTCATACAGAAGATGATTAAACAACAAAAAACAAAACAAAAAGTTAACTGATTTTTTTATTTAATTCAGTATAATATGAGAAAAAAGTCAGAATTCTGACTTTATTCTCAGAATTTTGGATCTTAATGTAGATGGAGGAAGAGATGTGGGGGCACTCAGCTTCACTGACAAAGATGTGAGTTGTTTGGGAGGGCCAGTAACACATTGGTGAAAAATTATGAAATTAGGCAACTTTTTATGTGCCTGAGGGGTCCCCGGTGATGCTATTTCATTAATGGAAGAGCAGAAGGGGATTAAAACAAGAGAGGTAGTCTGTAAAACAGACATGGCTACGGCTCGATGCAGACATGTTTGTTAGCTGTCAGAATTCAGTCAGAATTCTGACTTTTTCCCATATTAAACTGAAATAATATTTAAAAATCAGTTAACTTTTTTTATTTTCCAATGGCCCTAATCCTCTTCCGTAGTTTTGCTTCCTATCCATAAAGCTTTCACAAATCGGAATGTCTGGAGGAGCAGTTTTAAGTATCTTCACAAGCAGAGAAATTTAGAAATAAAAAAAAGAAAACAGATTAAGATTAATGGTGAAGAGTTCAATCTAAAACATCCCAACACTAAAATATAGCTACACTCCAAAGTATCTTGAAGTATCTTCACAAGCATAAGGGAAATCCTTTGCTTTCCTTCTCTTTTCTACATTTCAGTGAATAAAAGCCATCCCCTGACTTCTCTACTGCACACAACAGGTAAAAGAGTTTACCAATCAAAATGTGTGATATTGATGATAAAACACCCAAAGCAGAAGACATCCCTCTCTTTGAAGTAGGTACATAAACATCTGGGACAGGGAACCAGAGGAATGTCCATGGGCTCTGACTGGAATGTGTTTTCATCAATAACAAAACACAAGAGGCATGCAGATTGAATCAGATTAGCCAGTTAAGTGACTTGGAGATGTGTCCAGAAGGAGTTACATGAAATGTTATGATCAGGAGGGGATATGATCAGGAGGGGAGGGGTGGGGGTCAGATGCTATTTGGTGTCCAAGAAAAACAGTAAATTGTACATTTTATTCAATGAGGAAGACATGTGGGGGTTTATATAAGAGCCACTTGCTGAGTTAGCCTCTACACGGACCTTCCCTGCAGATTGCTGCAGCGGTTTCAGGCCCCCCAGGAACGACGTTAGGACAAGGACATTCCAGATCAGGACACCCCTGAACCCGAACATCTGCGCCAGAGAAGCCATCATGCTGCGATAACAAAAAGCTGACAGACTTTGCCCTCTTATATTCATCATGTATGCTTTACTCCTCATTAAGCTAAATGTATGTGCAGCTACACTTCATGACATACACCTAATTACCCCCATTCACCATTTTACATGATATGTTTATAGTTTCAGAAACCCAATATGTTCTTCATTAAAACCACAGACGAAGCGGCACACGTCCCCGATCCTGAAAGCCCACAAACAGGCACCGTGGGGGAGGCAGCTGAATAAATCAGACCTGGGGCTTACTCCTCTCCCCCCTTGCTTCGTATTTCAAAACAATAACTGGAGGATGGGGGCTGGCAGCTCGCTGCTGCTCTCTTACAGATGCAAACACAGCTCTGCTTTAGCTGCAAGTGATTTGAAACATGCAGTTCAGCTATTCGACCAGATGGGGACAGTAGACGCTTCAATCAGCAGCCATGACTCCTCAAGTTCCCATTTGATGCCATTGCCTTGATGCTTTCAATATGCACCTTTGCATGGAAAGAGTTACACTGAGGTAAATGCTGCTTTAATTTAAAGAATTGTTTCTGTAAAGCTGAAGGACATTACATACCACCGGTTATATATATGTAAAACTTTTCTTTCTTAAATGAAAGAAAAAATATATTTTTCTTTAAATCTACTCATTGTCAAACAGTTTTAGATGTATCATGTTACGCAGCAGAAATTCTAATGACCACACACCTAAAGCTGTATTCTGGAGATATTACTCTCTTATTTACCCAATCAAAAAAAAAGTACATTTAAGGCACAGTCCATTTTTTATATAGTTTTAATACTGCATTTTGCTGGGGGAGTGGCGGCCTAGTGGTTAGTGCAGAGCTTGGAATACTGAGGTTCTGAGTTCGAGCCCCACTCCCACAGACTGCCACTCTGGATCCCTCAGCAAAGACCCTTAACCCCACACTGCTCCCCGGGTGCTGCACAATGGCAGCCCACTGCTCCCCAAGGGGATGGGTTAAATTTCATTGCCCTGTACTTGCGACAGCTTGACAATAAAACGCTGGGGGGGGGGGGGGGGGGGGGGGGGAATATGTAACAATTTAATCTCAAATACTAATTTTAAAATAATCCTGCCACAACTGTAGAGATGTCCGTTTCTTCTTCTTCTTCAACATGACGTCTTTTAGATGCTTCATCAACATAGACACGGGCCCAGAAACACACAAAGACCAGACAAGCTAGATCTCAAAGCAGTAAAGTTTTATTCCTTCTACCATTAAATCAGTCTCAGCTAGGTGTGTCTGCTGTCATCTAACTTCCTCAAAAAAAGCCCTTTGGCTACATCCCCACCTATGGCTTAATCACTAAACTGACATACAACCAACCAAGCATCCAGCTGTATATTCAGCTCGCAAACCTTACACAGTGGCGACCGACCAGGTCATCCTCCAATAAAACACTAACTACTCCAGTAAGAGCAAAGCTGGATGACTGGGAGCATGAGAAGCAGTCGACTTCCTCAGGGGGGGGAGAGGATAAGCTCTGAATTTTTTGGTCGGTGGACAGACTTTATTTCTGTGAATTAAACCCATTTATACACAGCTCTGTTATTTCTGCTTGGTTTGGGGCTATAACAATTGCCAGCAGGGACGGCTCATGATGGCTTCAGAGCCACATCCACTCATTCTGGAGGAACCATAAAATAACTTTAGGAGTCACATGACCGAAAAATACCAGAGAGACAGTGGGGGGGTCCCAGGCAGGGGGTTTTCCAGCCTGAAACAGTACTTGTTGATAAGTTATCAGCTAAAATCTAATCTTTACAGTCCACAGAATAAGCATTTTACCCTCTTAGATTACTCTTTTTGCTTCTTCAATACTTCAGATCAAACAAAATAGCATCAGAGAAAAGCAGCCTGAGTAAATTCAGATTCCAGTTTTTATATATAGCGTATTTGCATAGGGAAAAAAAAAAAAAAAACATCTAACCAAGCAAACTTGGCACCATGCTAGGAAGTAATTATCTCGTTAAACCTTGGAACTGGTTGCTCCAGCCTTGCCGGCAACATCTGATGTAGAGTGTTAAGGAGAACTTGCGGTGAGTCGATAACGATGCTGTGGCGGGAATTTTTATCAGCAGGATTGTTTTAATTCAGCCAAACTGAGGCGTTTTCAGGTATGGAAGGTCATGTGATCATGATTTAGGTCCAGACTTTGACTAAGCAAGTCCAAAACCTCTGATTCATTTCACTTGGCCATTCAGAGGAGGACTTACTGATGGAGTTCGAATCACTAACCTCACATCATAATCCTGTTTGAGTTTAAGGTCACAAAATGATGGCAAGTCATTTACATTCAGGATTAGAATGATTGTTCTATAGGTTACAGCCAGTTTTCTATACTCTGAAGCAGCACCAGACCATTACACTACCACCACCATGTTTGGTTGATGAACTCTGAAATGTTTTTTTTACACCATATGCAATGGAATGGACCTTTTCCAAAGATGTTCACTCCTATCATGGTCAGTTCATGACAGGGCCAACAGGGGCCAATGCCACTGTAAAATGCTCACAGACCCCGTTATGGCCCCTTTACTGAAGACATAATACAAATAAATTATGATAAATAGAGGAACAGAAAGCACAACTTATTAATCCCTAGAACCAATTGCTTTTTATTAGTTTAACATAATTCTGTTTTGATTATTATAAAATGTAGTTGCTGCACATTTTACCTTTAGTGATGTCAATATAGGATCACCATCTTCGTCTGCTAGACCCGAGTTTATTTTTACATTTTTACTCATTGATCATTTAACAAAGCAGTGAACATATTCTCTGAAGACTAAAGAAGTGGGAAATTAGCATTATATTCTGATTGTACTCAAACATATTTATACTTTCGAACGGTGCTGTAATTTTAATATGAGCATCAATATATTACTAGGGAAGAGAGTGTCAATAATCACCACAACCAAAACGAGTATCAGAATCAGACATACTCTAATAATCCCACAGGGAAATTACTTAATAGAAAACAAATAGATATAAACAAATAGATAATAGAAATATAATAGAAAACAAATAGAAGTAATGTGTATATGTGCTTCAATATACAGTTTATCACTTTTTTTAAGCAACAGTAATTTGACCAACTTTTTTTTTTTTTTTTTACACAATCTGGATTAAAAACCCTCTGGAATTTGATCACTGCGATAGCCTAAAACATGAGGCATTAAAGGGAAAGTCCTGGCACCTCCCTGTAAACAAGGCCTCTGTATTCGCACAAGTGTTTATCACAAGATCAAGGCTCATCTCTGAAGTCTTCAGCTTTACTCACAGCGCTATCACTAGGAGCTTTGCTGGAGAACAATTAGACAACTGCTGCTCTCATCTGTTCATCTACAGTAGCCTGCTTATCTTTAAAATGATCAGATAATGCAAATTGATAAATGCAAAATGCTAGGAAAAATGGAGAGAAAATGGCGCTCTACATGCCTACGGGAATCCTACCTAGTCTGGAAAAATAGATTAATGCTATATAGGATGACCCTTTGTAAAGCAAGAGGAGCATATTACTCCCCATTAATAGAGGAGAATAAGAGTAATCCTAGATATCTTTTTAATACAGTTGCCAAGCTCACCCAGAGCCATAGCTCTGTTGAACTCTTAGCGGTAAAGATTTTATGGCATTCTTTATAAATAAGATTGATTCTATTAAAAATAATATCATCAGCACTCCTCTACCTACGATTGGTTTATCTCTGGAAGGTGAGGCAGCATCTGAGGTAGCCATAGAATCTTAACCGGCTTTAGACTGCTTTGATCCAGTTGAACTTTCAGAGTTAGCTAAACTATTGTCTTCATCTAAGCCTTCAACTTGTTTGTAAGATACAGTTCTAACCAGGTTATTTAAGAAAGTATTCCCTTTGATCTCAACCTCCATTTTAGATGTGATTAATCTATAATTAAGCCTTTACTTAAAAAAATTGGAATAAAGAATTCCAGAATAGATTCTATTTAGAATGGGAGGCAGATCTTTTAGTTATCAGGCTCCTCTCCTTTGGAACCAACTAGCAGTTTTAGTCCATGAGGCAGACACCCTGCCTACTTTTAAGACTAGGCTTAAAACTTTTCTTTTTGATAAAGCTTACAGTTCACAGTGGCTCAGGTTATCCTGAATTGAAACTGGATTAAACTTGTGTCGATTTCACGGTGTTTTTTAAATTAGATCATGAAGATGGTAGTTTACTAAGATTAGTAAATTAAACTAACAGAGTGCTGAAGCAGATTGGAGCTGCAACAATAAGCCAAGTATTTAGTTAGCTCACAAAAAACAACAACAAAAAGAGACTTTAAGAAACAGTTACGCGTCACCCTACACCTACTATATCAACCCCCCAAAAAAGTCAAAAAGTCATACCTATTCTGTCCAACTTGTCCTAGAAAAGTCAGAAACATACCCTCCTTAACTATTGTCCAACTGTTTAATCATGGGCTCAATGCTTCAAAGCTTTACAATCCAAGATTTCGCTGGAGGGGTTCTTCTACTCAACCACTGAGTAATCTGTTCAAAACTATGCTCTTATTGAGCAGAAAGATCCCGCAAGTAAAAATGGGTTAGGTCCTCTGAGAATATGTCTCAGGGCCTGTTAGCAATTACAGAGTGTTCCTGACTGCGAGCATGCTTTCCATCTGTGTGCGGTGAGAACACCTCCAGCGGACGATGTTTAACCAAATGCAGGAGAAACTATGAAATAAACGCTTCTTTTAAAACAGACAGAATAAAAGGGGGATATTTTAAAAAAAAAGCTGCAGAAATGGCATATAAATGAGTCAAATACCAGGGTTCTGGTTCTGGCTTGTCATCGTATAAAATATGAAACTTCTGCTTTCTCTTTGACCTAAAGGTAAATGTTTGGGTGACGTAAACAGCAGCTTTGTTAGTGGTCTGTATGAAATACGGATTTAGGACTCAGCTACTGAGTCAGCTTACTCAGACAAATATAAAATTGGGCTTATCTTTTTTTATTCATTCACATAAAGTTAAAGATTGTAGGAAAAAGGCAGTAAAGATTCTGCTGATGTGCTGCTTGGGACAAATTTCTCACTTTACAATTAATCTATTCAACAGGCAAATGCCTGCCTGGAGCATCTCCAAATACAAACTATATTTTGGAAAATTAAGTTGTTCTCCACATGCAAACTCTGTACTAGTAGCAGGGATATATTAACCACATTTGATTAAATGATCGCTATACTATGATCCACTCAAAGTGCTGAATAGAAATGCATTTTATTTATTTATTTTATATGTTGTAAATTGTGAAATGTATGCATCTTTTTAAAGTGGTGCTACAATTGTGCCCCACATTGTGCCAGTACATTACAGAAAATCCCAATAAAACATTGAACCATGTGGTTGCGACCTCCCAACACGTTCAAACGGAGGGAAAAGGTTTACAAAGCTGCCTCAAATCTAACTGTTGCACATTTCTTAAGTATTTAGGTCAAAGAGATATTCATTATTAAAAGTGGCTCCCCATTTTCACCCGGAAGCAGTGGCACCACCGTCAAAAAAAAGCACGCATGCATTGATGCCCCCGCATTTTCAGATATTTGAATGAGAAAACCCACTACATAACTTAAGATTTACACAAATCAATCACTTTCAAGAATGCTCCTCCATGCCCTGGATCTGTTTGTGAGCAATACTCTATTCACTTCCAACAAGTCCAACCTTGCAGAGAGATCTGGCTCAGGACAAAGGAAGTTGGAATGAGGCGTTTCCCTCAGGTTTACCTGCGGTAAGTTGAAAAGTTTTGAATAAAGCTGCTCTGTTATTGAGCCTGAAGGCAAACAAGAGCTGGAAGAGGAACAAACGGCGTCTTTTTCCAGCTGAGAGGAGACACACTTGCTCAACTGCTACTGTTTCTCCTACATAAACATCAATATTGCCAATGGATGGCTCCAAGGGATAAGGTTCCTATATAATCACAGTAAAATAAAGACCATCTTGCTGAAAATCAGAATTTAGCTGTACTGTAAATGACAGCTTCCTGTGTCAGCACAAGCTGGAGCCGAACATTGGAGCAAAACACTTATTTTTCACATTTAACAGCAGTTTTACATAAGCAAAGAACAACTGATTTAGAGGCTTAAAAATGCATCCAGAAACTTTGATATTAGTATTCAAAAAAGCAAGCTAACGCTTAGCATTTGCATATTAGTTTAACTACATCAAAGTTGGGAAAAAAAAAAAAAGACAATGGAAAACAAATTAAGTATTTCTTTTTGAGAGTCTGCCTTGGCGGCAGCCAATGAGAAACGCCAACGGGTAAAAAACAAAAACAAAAAAACGGTCGGTTCACTTACAAGTAAAAACCAAGAAAGCATTCCTTTGGCTATTAAATGGTATTAATAAACAGGTGTCTTCATGCTTTAGACCTAGCGCTAAACATGCCAATTTTTCAAAGTATGAGAAGCCAAAACTGCATTAAACTGAGAACGGCATTACTTTGATATAGTATTTTAACCAATTATGACTGATGGTAACTAGTATCTACCAACCTCTGTTACTAAACCATAGAGGTGCAATCTAAAGAACAATGGAACAACGATTATAAAACTCATGTCATTGTTTTCTACTTTCAACCACAAGCAGAGCAGAGGAATCCCCCCCTGCAAAAGCACCAAAGCTCCAGTGCTTTTTGTAAAGCGCTTATGAAGAACAATGACAGAGTGCTTTTCAGTTTCCTTATTCAGGTGTAGAGTGATGCTTGCTTTTTATGAAATATTCAGTCAGTTTAGTGTGCCAGGACCCTCAAAAATGGAACAATCAGGTAAAACATCTTCCCAGAGCTTGAATAAGGCCTTGAATAGAGTCAGGTTTGTAGGGTGAAAGAGGCTGCAAGCAATTTAAGAAAGAAATACAATAAACGCATAAAAAATTTAGTAAAACTCAGAATAAAATGGAATTGCCAAGTCTAAATAATACAAAACACTTAAACATTGTAATTGTTGCTTGACCTGCTATTATTGAGCTGAACACAGTGGAGGCCATGCCTGGTTAGTGAATGCAGCTCACTGTAGTCATACAAAGCAGATCACTCATGAGGGGAAACTGCAAAGCATTTGCTCTACAAGCTAGGAATGATAGGGGTGAGATGCAGCTCATGACATTTAAATTCACAGAATAATAAATAGCTAACAGGAATTTGACCTCAGGGGCTTCACAGCACCTTCAGATCTAAACCTATGAAAAAAAAACAAGAAAAAATAAAAGCTCAATGGGATTTAAAAGTATGTTCTTATTATATGGAATATTTAATACCTATTTATTAAAAACGTATATACGTTTTTTTTTATTCTAACGCATTTTCAGGAACTTAGATCCTCTGGTCCCCCCAACAGAAACCAAAAATTTCCTATTTGCATGTTTAAACTCGGCATGCAAGTCTTAAAGGAATAGTACACCCAAAACATGATTAGCCTTCATTTTCTACTCACCCCCATGCTGAACAACACTCTGGAGTACTTTTTTGATATCTGATATGCCGGCTTCCGTAGGCTCGTGAACGCGCATGTGCGCGCTTTCAGGAAATCCTATACACTACTGTTTATGCTCTAAAAACATTCTAAATGACTTCGTTTCGAGTAAATTCTGGATGCTACCCACTCAGGACACTTGGAATACATTGGACGAGCAGTATGGAGGAATATTGACACGTTTTTTGTGGACTTTTATGGACCTTTCTGTCTCGGACACCATAGACCTCCATTATTTGAATGTCAGCAGACAGCAAGAAGCCTCCCAGATCTCCAGATGCATTTGAGATATCAAAAAAGTACTCCAGCGTGTTGTTCAGCATGGGGGTGAGTAGAAAATGAAGGCTAATCATGTTTTGGGTGTACTATTCCTTTAAAAACCATCAACCTAATTTCCTTAGAATGTAGAAAACCCTCAAATAGCTTAATTATTAGGTCTAAATGTTGATTAACATTAACATCAAATACGTTTTAATGGATTAAGATGCCAAAAAGACGCCTAAATCTAAACTAGATAGACTGGAAGCTTCTTAGAGATTCTTGCATTAAAAACAGCAGTGTTTTCAAATGAAGAAACAATGAGTAGTTACTTGGTAGAGAGGAGTGCAGTGAAAGGTCTGGTTAATCCAGCCAGCCCAGGCCACACATGCGTGTGTAAACACACCCGAGCTCATACCTATCGCTGGTGGGCTTTGACCCCCGTAATCTGCTAGGCTGGAAAGCCTGGTAGAAAGCAGTGGACGGGTTCCTGCGTTAACGTGGAACAGTAAAGAAAGAAGAAGGGAGAAACATGAGAGGAAGAAGGTGTAGATTGAGCTGGCTGAAGACATACAGGGATCTGAAAATCAGATCTAGTGAAACTACTGATATTTGATGTCCCAGAAAACTGCAAAAAAGGAGATTTCTGGAGAGACTGCTTTCAGTTTAACAAAGTAAACGGTATAAACTGAATTTTTCATGTTTGAGAAAACCTCTTTATACCATGAAGCCCAACATATTTTTGTTCAGGCTAATCAAGGATGATAAAGTAACTTTTTCTCAGTGGTGTCCAGACTTACCTAATGGGGTGACAGCGGAAAATGACGCAGCTGAGCACACATTGTTGCAACTCCACCTGTTTAGGTATCTGACAGTGCCGACATGTTTGTCATAATGCAACATTTACTGAAGGAATTTATAGAAAGTTTACACAGCCCGCTGCTGCAAAAACCTTTCCACATCACCCTTCTAGTGGAACTACATTTTACTGTCATATTTAATCTTCTAGGAGCTGCAGCAGATGCTGTTATGCTTTATAATCATAACCCGGAAGTGATGAACCAATTCCTTGCATTGGATTGGGGTTTTCCTACTTAGAGGAATTTCTAGGTGGTTATGTCCAAATTTTATCACAAAAAAAGTTCTTAACTCTAAAAAAAATAACTATTTATTGAAACTAATACCCAGAAAAAGTTAAAGAAAAAAAAGGAATAAGAAAGGATAAAAGTGTTTTTAGGGAAGTTTAAAAATGTTCATGTTGGTGTCAGATTTTAACTTCAGCTAGATGCGAACGTCTCGTCTCACAACTAGGAGATGTGGTCTCTAAGATCGGAAAGTTTTAAATGCCTAAAAGGAAAGGAAAGGAAAGGAATACATTTTTTTTTTTGTATAAAACGCCCAATGTGGGGTTAACCAACCACTACTGTAGTGACTGTTGTTTCTGATTTATGACCTAGCCTTCATATCTGAGCCTTTGACAGATTTATCTCTGCCACACCTCACAAACAGCAGCTCAGGACCTTTGAGTTTCCTGAAGCTCTGCAGAGCTATTTAGACTATGCTAGTTTAAAGACCTCACAGACGAAATGCTTTCAGAAAGCAGCTGTGACCTCAGCTGTTAGAGCAAGTCAAACTACAGGGTTAGATAAGAGTTCTATACAAACTATTTATGTGGCAGGAACGAATTGACAGGGTGGTAAAGAGAAAAGAAATCATTAAATTCTCGTTTCTCCTGAACTGTTTAAAGCATGAATTGTAAAGGAGTCATTTATCCTGAAACCACCTCAACAGCCAGAAACAAGAAGTTGCTGTTCTCCAGTTTAAAGCACCATGGAGCTTACGATAATAATCTTTTTAAAACTACAAAAAATAGAAAAGTATTTTAGACCAACTTGGAAGAACTGGTCAAAAATGAATAAATAAGGCATCAGCTTTATGCAAAGTAAATTTAGCCATTACTGCTTTGTTTCAGTATATTGTCATTCTGGTCCCAGTGCAACCAGAAATGTAAAAAAACCAAACATTTATTTCTTTACACTAAACCAGATTGAAGCGTTTCTCAAAGTGACACTTCAAAACCCAGAGGATGATAAATCAATTATAAAAACCTGAAGGTTTTACTACAACATGAGCTATTCATAGTGTTACATCAATAAAAACCTACAAGACACGGTAAAAGTCCAACTGATGCATTTGTTTTAGTGCTTGTACAGACTTCGTAAAATGTCCCTCCAAAACACATCGGTTAAACTTGATAAATCAAAAAGGCCGATAATGATTTAAAGAAAAAGTTTTAAAGCTTAAACTTTTTGCTAAACATTTAGATATAATTTTACCAAAGATTTCCTCTGAAAGCAAGTTTACACAATCATGGTTTCACTTCATGTTTCTACGTGCTGCAAAAGCAGAAAAACAGTCATTCAAAAAAGAAAAAGATTGAAGTTAACAGAAAAAAATCCTTTTAGAAGATTGTTTACAGCTGTTATTAATAAAAGTGAAACAGGACCTCTTCAAATTATAATTCCTCACTACCTATCATCAAAGAGAAGTTTGCCTTTATCTAGTGAATAAAACGTCCATCTTGTTGAAAGCTGGTGATTTTGTTAAATGTAGGCTTAACCTATTATTTGATGCCTGGGAAAAGAACACTTTGCTTTGCTAACAGTGTTCCTACAAAGTGCGGATTCTTAAACCTAATACCTACAAAGACCCAATCTTCTAGATTATTTTTCAGTTTTTATTACATTTGATCAGAAGACATTCTGGACTGGACTCATCCAGGATTATAAAGAGGTTCTGAAATCAGAGCTAGAGTTGTGATCAGGGAATTTTATTTACTCTATCCCCAAAATAAAATTAAAAAAAAATAATCTTATTGCTTCGATTGACTTTTAAACAAAAAGGACCTTTTGTCCAGTTTAAATTCACCATGGATTTTACAGCCAAAAAGCAGCCCTTTCTGATATAAGAGTATCTTGTTTTTTTGGGGGGGGGAATAAAAATCATGAGTGAAGTAAATAAGAAATAGTTATTGACTTGGAGAATTATCAAATCAAAGTCAATGCTAGATTTTCTTAATCAACTGCTCATGAATCCAGGGCTGAACGATTTTGACTAAAATCTAAAATACAATCATTTTCAACCAATATTTACTTTGCACCAAGCACAAACCTATTATTCTCCTGCGTTTCAGCTTTTTAATGACCTATGAGGCTTGCTTGTCCAGTGTCCATTGTTGCAGGACTTTAATGTAACCTGAGTGAAAAAGTTCTTACTTATACTATCATGCATGGATCTGCTGCTAGATGCAAGCCTCTGTTTGCTAAATTGTGATTATATTGCAAATGCAATTATTTGCCCTGCCCAATCAGAAACCACATATATTGTAGACTTTTAATTTGAAGTTTAAAAAAAGGAAGTAGTACATGAGTTGGTCTGTTGTGTGCATGAAGAAGCTCTAAGCCCCTTTTTAAAAACATTAAAGAAGCATCGTTCAGCTTCAAATCATTCATTCGGCACTTTGTAGGAAATAGAAAAACAGGCAGACAACATATACAGCAGGTATTTGATGTTTTTGTATCAACAGGGAAGAGGCTACAACAACACTCCAGTTGGCCTCTGTGTCAAAGCTCCCAAACAAAATTGCTCCTCTTTGGTATTTTCCTGATGCATTGGGGTGAAAACCCAACCCAAGTAATATTTTTAATGCTACTTTAATATTTGGATCACCTCAGAATTAGACAAGAGACTAAGGTGCTACAAATCTTTAAGACCAACCTGGACTTAAAACCTTTATTTGTGAAAAAAGGTTATTTGTTTTCTCAGGAAATATTCATAAACCCTGATCTTATGAAGAGTTTTGTCCACCATTACACCGTCCAACTCTTTCTTTGAATATAGCTATTACGATTCATTATCATTTAAAAAGTTAGTAGAAAACCTCTTTTACAAAAAGGATAAAAATGGAGTATTATGCCGTCCTTGTTCTCACTATCCTGCCATCCCTTATCTCACAAGTGCTCAACCAGGAGATGTTCCTAATTAGATGAAAACAAACCTTCCAATGCAATACAATAAATACTTTTATCTGGAGTGACATTGTACTTTGAGCAAAGATTAGACTTTAAGAAAGAAGTGCAATGACATCATTACTTTTGATAAATTCAAACCCTAAACAGTGAAACCGAAAACCCCCTGTTCTGATTACCATGCAATTGTCTGCTTTTTTACCAGCTAAAGAGGTAAACAGAGTATCGACACCAGGCAGCGTTGCACAAAGGACCAAACCCAATACAAACACTGGGTTTAGAAATACAGGCTGTTCTTCTGGACTTGTTTTTCCAGCAGCCACCTCTTTGATGTTGATCTCCACGCATGTAAAAACATGTGTGGAGATCTGCACTTCTTGCTCCAAAACCACCAAAAGTTACGTTTGCAGAGTTTTATTGGCTGAGAAGCGATTTGGATCTGAGAGCTGACTAAAATAGACTTTGGGAAGAGATGTGACCAAGCAAAGTGCCTGATTCTCATAACGGGGCGATTAGGAGAGGCTGTGGGAGTGGGAGGAGAAGCCTCAGTGGCAAACATGGACTTGACTCTCTGCATGGCGCAAAGCCTGCATTCATCTCCAACTCAGGCAAAACCCCCAGCTGTGCAGCTAACCAACGCTGACAGCACACCCCTCCACCTACGCTCTGGTAGGCCTCAGTATTCAGGAAATAAAGAGCAGCTTGTTGGTGCAATCTCTGACTAACTTACAAAACCTCAGTAAATAAGAACACAGCTTAGGCTTTAGCCAGCAGAGGCTCAGTGAAGGCTGACAGCCATGTTTAGTCCGAAAAAAGATAAGTGAAAATATGTCACACTGATATGAGCATTCTCAGAAGCAGAGGGTGTTCACTTCTGCTTGACTTACACATAATTGCTAGCATGAGTACTGATGAGTCAGTATACTCCAACTGGGGGGCGGCTCAGTCAGCTGTGGGGAAAACTTTCAAGCTAAGCTTTGGAGCAATCCTATCTGCTTCATTTCCCCCTCACAGGGTTCAATCGTATCTACTTCAGCGGGTAAAGAAGAAACATGATTGGCTCCCGAGGCATGACAGAGGCCTAGTGAACTTTGCCACACAGACGGGCAGCCCCGTTGTTGTCACAGCTCGTCAGCTGCTCTCCAACAACACCGGCCTGTCACATGCCAAAGCCTCTGCCTGGGGTTAAGTGTGCAGGCCAGGCAGCTAATGAGCAGATGTACAGTAGCTGCCAAAAAATACACAAAACCTATGCTGACAAATGGGCAATGCAACATGTTATTCTGGCCACAGTGTGTCATCATTTACAGTCGGAGAAATGCTCAGATTACTGACAACTCACTATAGCTATCTATCTATCTATCTATCTATCTATCTATCTATCTATATATATATATATATATATATATATATATATATATATATATATATATATATATATATATATATATATATATATATATATAGAGATATAGATATATATATATAGAGATATAGATATATATATAAATAAAACTACCCACGAATTCCAGCTCAGAGCTAATGAAGCTACACATCCATAGGGAATGTTACCAGCTGATGCAAATGTGATGTTTGTCACAAAGCATTGATCAAAGGTCTCCAAACTATGGCTGTAACAGCCGCCGTGTGCCTGAGAAGACTTTGCATATCATATCTAGCAGATTCCTGTGACAAATCACAGCAAACGCCTCTTACATACCAAACACATGCTGCACACTGGGTGTATCAGGAGGACATTACATTCACTGCCCCATGGTGAACTTTCCATGCTCTGTCTTTATCAACAACGGGAAGTTAAAGGAAAGGTGTCATGTAGGGGTATATGAGAGAGGGTTAAAATAATGAGAAAATGAGTCACAATCTTATTCATTCCCTCAATAGTAAAGAATATCTGGAAAATAAGACAAAAAAAAATACAGCAGTGGAGATGCAGATTTCACCACTTGGGCCAACCTTTTTAAACTACTAGGTTTCTTCCTGGTAAAAGGGAGTTTTTCCTCTCCACCTTCGCTACAAGCATGCTTACTCAAAGCACTGCATATCAGCATTTTTTTAAAATAATTTTAATAAGTTGCGAAGGTAAATAAAAAGGTAGAGGCTATTATATGGACTCTTATGAACATTTCCTTTAGTAGGAGATGTGTGTCGTGAAGGATACAAACTGGAACCTCTTTGCTGCATCATATCGCAGAAATCTAACATATCAGGGGGGGTTGACTACTCACATTCTCAGAATTTAATTTCTACAGATTGAAATTTCAAAGAAAGAATAAGATGCTACAAAAACAAAACTGGCCAGACGTTTTAGAGCTAACTGCATGACTTAAAAATCAAGGCTCCCATTTTCCACATAAATGTATTTTTACTTTAACAACAAACAATATGACTTCCTAAACTCTGCTCTTAGCTTTCTGTTGGAAAATAGACTTCAATAAATATTATCCATCAAAACGAGGTCACCTACACTTCTAATCCCAACAATAAGCAGATAAGTAATGTTTATGGAAAAGGATACAAAATAGTTTGTTTACAGATAAAGAAATTGAAGAGGTGGAAAGCTGATAAAACTGTGAAACGGGTGAACAAATTGATACAGATGCAAACTTGACTGAATATGTAAAAAAGCTAAAGGTTTGAGTCTTTCTTGGTAAAACGGGTTTTGTGGGTGTTAAAGGCAGGCGGCTGTCCAGATGCAGAGCAAAATACAGCCTTATTCTAAAGCAGATGAGTTCTTAGCTTCTTTAAATCTACTCTGGAGAAGCAGTTAAGAGATGATGCTCTTTATCTTTTAGGATTCCATATTTTCATTTAGATAGATTTAAATGAAGGAGGATCTCAATGAGCAATGAAATGCCAGTGTGTTGCCCCTCCTGATCACAGCTGCCGTCTGCCTGGTGGGGTACATTCATTTACAAGCACAGGATGTGGTGCTCGAAATATTTTCCATTGTTTGGTATGGAGGTTTTTGGCCGACCTTGTTCTGGGTTAAAGCTAAGGGTAGCAAAAAGGAGAGATGGAAAGGACACAAGGTCAACAGCAGAAAAAGTATAATACAGAGCAAAAAAAAAAAAAGGACAAAAAATGTTTATTTTTACAGCTTTTTTTTTTAAAGAAATAACTTCATGTTTTCTATCAAATTCTCTCCTTTCAGCTGTTTTTTTCACATAACTGCAGATAGGAATGTTGCTGCATTATCTCAACAAGTTCAAACAAAGAGGATGACTAAGATGAAAAGTTGAGCGCCAGAACAGTGAGAAATATCCGTATGAATGTGTCATTCTAATAGAATGAGCTATGGGTCAGTTTGTATTATGCTGATTAACCAACTCCTCCTGAGGTCACATCACCTTCAGGCTTTTAATTATACGAAATATTTAAATGAACGCTTTTATTCAAAAGCTAAAAAACCTAAATGGCTTCACCAAGAAGTGCGACGATGACCCAGATTTGAACATATACTAAAAAATAAGACAAAAGTGAACATGTGCCACCGGTTTGTTACTACTGCTTCACTGTAGTCACTGCTGTCAGTCGAGCCCGCCACAGTGACTCACGTCCGTTTCCTTTCAGAAACCTGCTCATTGTAAGGCACGGGAGGATGTGCAGGGAGCCGCTGTGGTTCGACTCTGACGAGAGGAGACACTTCAGGCAAACTTGACTCGCCAAACAAAAGAGGAAGACGACGATAGGGGAAGGCATTTGACAGAATACAAAAGCGGACATCAAAGCGAAGAAGGAAACTGAGGTTTTTACAAAATGAGCACATTTTCAACTGACTGCAGGGGGTTGGTTTGCCTTCATGGATGTCAGATTCTCTTCAAAGGACATACTTTGACTGTCTTCACCAAATAATAAAATATAATCTCACATAATTAAAAAAAGATTTCTCCACTTCTGATAAACAATCACTTCCCTCATTGTTTAAAACAGACCTAAATGCTTCATCTCGAATTTCAACCAGTAAATTGCAGAAGCTTGGCAATAAGGGGGCTTAAAAGGGTGAGGTAAGAACCGAGCTGCTTTGTGGGAATCTCAGGCATCTGGAAACAGGCTGCTATTTGTTTACACTGCCTGCATCCACAACGCTGCCTTTGTTTTTAAATCTTTTGTTTTTTTAAAGTTAAAAGCATGGTGCAAAACAGCAGTGTCATCAACAGTCACACTTAAAAAAAAATGACGGGTTGAGAGCTTTTATTTTTTTAAACATGCAATCGAAGCCGGGGAGCTGGGATCTATGAACTAATAGACGCTGAACGGCCTGAGATGACGTGTTCACTGAAATAATTAATCGGATCAATCGATTATTGAAATAATCTTCAACTAATTTAGTAATCGATTAATAATTAACTGGAGCGTAGATTATAAAACATGCCTTTAGCTGACAGAGTACTTAGAGCAGTAAATAAACCAAAATTGTATAAAAAAAAAAAAAAAAACAAGTAAAAATTTTGCACTCAAGGTAAAGTATACGTCTGTTAATATGCTCTATTCAGAACTCCTCAAGTGGAAAAGATTTAGCTTTACCTGGTTTATTTCGTAAAAGTTCTTCTTTAAGGAATCTTTGCCTATGCGATTATTGATTAATTCATCAAAAAAATAAATATAAAAATTACTGACAGATTAATCGTTTTGCAAAAAAATGGTTAGTTACAGCCCTAGTTCACCGCATTAACAGACCTGTATGCTTAAATGAAAGCTTGTTTGGCTTTTAACAGGAAGTTAGTGCTAGCCTAGCCAGCTGAGGGTAGCAAACACAGCAGAACCAAAGGAGGCCCTCTATTCCCTCGTTTATAAATATATGAACCAATAAGCCTCTACATATCTCTAATATAAATGCAAGATTTAGAATTATTTTAAATAGATTTGTCACTGCAGAAGAGTAGGCGGCGGATTCTCAACGTACCTCTGAAATAACGACAGTTTTGTCCTAGAGACAACAAAAAAATACATAGACCCTAGAGCCAGCAAAATTTGCTTTGTCCTCGAGCCCTTAAAGAGTAAACATTTATTTTTGGTTCTTCCTCTGCATTGAACTAACTGCATTGCAGAAATAGAAAACTAGCTAGGGCGTGCTACAGTGGCGCATAGGTAAGCACACACGACCGATGTACAGACGCCTTAATCCTCGATGCGGCCAACCCGCGTTCGAGTCCGACCTGTGGTCGTTTGCTGCATGTCTCTCCTCTCCTCTTTCCCCTTTCCTGTTACCCTACTGTCAAAAAAAACAAGCCACTAGTGCCGTCAAGAAAAATAACTTTTGAATCATGGTCTACTTTGCCACTAAAATCATAGCCTTTTGGATAGCTTTGTGTCTCTAAGTCTCTGTGCACAGCATCCAAATCACCACTGGAAACAGCTGTGCCCACGCACATGGGGACTGCACCCCACAATGCATTGCTCCATGCACTTTCAAACCTCATAGCTCTGGGGAACCTATCATATCTTCTAAATTTTTTATCCAGTGAGGTAGATTTTCTCATCGGATAAAGTTCCAGAAAATATTTGATGATTTCTGGGGGGTTTTTGCTACATTTTTTTCCTTGTTCTGGACCTAAAAACTTAACCCACAACTTATATCCAACAACAGCCTAAATTATTCCTCACGCACGGCAGAATAATGCCCATGAAATGTCATAAGCCAGTGTCCTGAGGGGGGCAGCAATGCGCCCAGCCTACATATTAAGATTTCTTTGATCGCGGTACTAACCTAGCTGCCGTTTACCACCCACCAAAAGAAAAAAAGAAAGAAAAAAGGTTTGCAGTCGCAGCAGATTCAGCGTCACATCTGCTAGGAAGTTTGTTCGTCATGGCTGTTGGGCGTAAACGCAGGGAGGATCCATCACACTCACCCCCATGATGAGGAAGAAGTCTGGAGGAGAACAGACACTTTCCTACTGTGAACCCCCTTTTACACCAAAACACTGCCAGTACACCATTATACAGTAGCTGTAAGTTAGCAACGCGTTTAGCGGTCGTCTAGAACACGTCAGATACGTTGATGTTTAACAATATTGTTTATATTTAGCTATTCCTTTAGTCATTTTTAAAGTAGGTCAGTCAATTTCAACCAATTCTAATAAAAATCCAACACTGACACTTTTACTCTTTATAAAACAAGCAACTGTGTTGAAGCACACAGTGATTGAGCTCTCAGCTGTCTATGTTTGGCCTGTGTAGATGATCAGAGAGGCCCAGCAGCATCGACTTAACAAGAACATCTTTCTGCACCAGTTTAGGACGCCTGCTGGGTGAAAAACTGCCTTCTTAGAAGAGGCTATACATAAGCAGCTCTTGAAATCAACTTTTCAACCCCAGTGCAGTAGCTTGATACCACAGCACACACTGAGTCAGTAGAAGCAGTGAGCCCATTGGAAGTAAAGTGAGTGGATGGCTGCATGACTCAAGTGCAGCTGCCTGCCATGCTTTCCACACATCCTCATTACTCACAATGCAGACATGCAGAACTCTGGGAGGGCCTGCACCCCTGAAACCTTGTTGTTCAGCCTCATTTGAGTCCAACACACAGCTTCATGTTTTGCAACAGCATCCGGTCGGCAGTTTTAGAGTTAAAGACAGTTACGGTACATGCCATAGACTTCCAGTCGTCAACCATTTCATTCCTAAGGGCAAACTCTGATGTGTGGTGAACCTTTAAAAGCTTTCTCCACTAATGACCTGAACCACGCTGGCTGAACATTACATTTCAATCTAAAATAGCTTTTTTTCACAGCTCTTCACAGCAGTTTTAAATAAAACAAGGCAACAAAGAAAGGGTTTCATTGCCTTTGTGCACAATTTTCTCTAATTGCTGCATTCAGCCTCTGCTAAGAAACAGTCTATTAACAGACTCTAAATAGCCTTTTTCACTTCCTGAATTCTGCATCAGAATATCTGCTTTACGGTAAAGCCACGGGCAAACGAGATGATTTTTTATAAACAAATGGGAAATAGGTCAGATTTCTAAGGAAGTGGACTTTGGAGGACCTCAGTCAAGAAAAGAAATCCCCTATTTTAGACACAGACATCCACTGGGTCACAGTAAGATCAACTGGATGCTGCTCGGAGTATATAAAGAAATATTTAGTTTTTTCGGCTTCTGCTTTTCACAGTTGAGCAGACTGTAAATGAAATGCAAATAAAGCAGCTGTACCTGAGGTCTTCAGACACACCAACCTCCCCGATGGCTATGATGGTCTGCAAAACTATCTGCGCCATGTTTTACATGCCCAGCCACAGATCTTGGTAGAGCATAATAACTTGCTGACTATTTCCAGAACTTCACCAAAGTCACCAGAGGTTGGTACAGTTGTAGTGATGTTGCAGTGATCAAGTTTAAGTCTAGGAAAAATTATTCATTTCAGTGTTACACGGTTCTACATCAACTCAAACTGGCTTAGGTGGTAGAATGTTCAAAATATCTTTGCACCAAGATAGAAGAGATAATGGTTATGATAATAGTTCACCCACATTATAGTACCGCAACAACGCTCCTTGAGCTCTATCATCTTAGAGGCAAAGATCTGTATCAGGTGTGGCCATAACAACAGTAAAGGTCCACTGAATTACCTAATAATTTAGCCCCATCATGTAAACACAACTCCCTAAGTACCATTTCATCTTTCAGCTGAATAATGCTACTTTCCACAAAGTTAAGATGGTTCAACACTGATTTTTGGAGCAAAGTGATCCTTTCAAGGTTTAAACTGGAATAGCCCATGGAGGCCCCCCATGTCAGGATTTACTGGACTAACAACGTTGTGCCAACGTCGGACTCGCGCCTGTAACTTTTCTTTAACATCAGACCTCAGATTAAAACATAATCAGGAATTATTTACCCCATTGTTAGACTACACTGCACATTTTTGGGCAGAGTGATTCGGACAGAGATTCAAATGTAGCATTAACCCCACTTTGCTTCAATTGATTTTTTTAAGATTTCTTTATTGCAAAATGACTCAAATAACTTTGGAAACCTAAACATCCACTGTCCTTGAAATATTTAAACTTCAGCTAGATCAGAGGGACCAGAAAAGAAATCTTCACTCATTATTAACAGGCTGACTGAGTGTTCTGTGATCCACAGATATGGTGTTAAAATGAAAAGCTAAAGTTGCACACTAATTGAGACATGGCACAACATTTCTGCACAACCCTCTACTCAGTGCAGCAAGCTGAAACTGGAACCAAGAGATAGTTCTTCAGCTTGCAGAGTATCTTCATGCATGCTTAGTGTACCATAATCATCTGTAACTTGTTGGCACCCACCTTGATTGGCATTTTGGAAAGAGAACAAAGGTAAATATGATGCACTTGCTGTCCTCCTCCTCAGAGCATCCTGAAACACAAACCCTAAGTGCATCAATTATTGCTTTTCAGCATGATCGAAGTTAGCCTTACTGGACAGCCAGAATCACAGTTGTTTACTTTCCTCCACTGGGCTACTGTGAATTGAAGTAATACCCCCAAAAACATCTGGCAGAGGTTAAGGCTACTTATTCAAACAGTTTCAACTACTGGTCTCTTTGGAGCATTGAAATTATACGAGGGAGATACTTTGAAACAACTGGACAAATCACTGGTGAACCTTTAAGAAAGGAAAATACTGCTTTTGCCTTTAAAAAGCACTGTTGCCATAGCAAGCATAAAAACAGAGCTGAAAACCAGAAATGAGTAACACAAGGGCAGTTCCAGAAGACATAATTAATAGCAGTCAAATCTGGTGAACTTATAATGCTGCTGATTGTGCAACCCTTAAACCCCAGCCACAAGTTTAAAGCCAAGTCAGAGAACAAACTACGGCTTCAAATGAAAAAAAAAAAGGGAAAGACAGTAAAGTGAGTGCAAAACTGGCAGCAGGACCAACGACTTGGAGAGTAATGTGAACATTGGTAACAGATTTGAGGGACTTATTAAAGACATTCTATCTTTGAGGAGGTAGATTAGAGACATTTCAGGGTCAATGCACATGAAGTCAATGTGCTAACAGATGTAAGAAAATAATCAGATTAAGCATTTGTCCTCTGAAACAAATAGGCCTATTTATGAGGTCACAGCTATAGCAATATCATTTGCCTAATAAACAACTAGTGTCAACTGAATGCTCTTTATTTCCTAATCAGTCATCCATTTACCACAGAAACAAAGAGAGGGATCTAACCAGTGGTATTGGACACTTGGGAGGCTAAACCTTCCCTTTAAATTTAATAAAATAATTGGTCAAACATGTTTTGTTAAACTTCATAAATGTAGTGATTAAACTAAATTAAAGGTGCACTAAAAAGCACTTGATTTCATGAGTATGTTGCACATTTATCAGCTGTTGAGCCGCAATCCTCTTTCACTCTGGAGCACCATGATGCTGCCTGAGGCTTGGGTTTCTGTGCATTCAAGCAACTAGGGCTGCAACTAATTACTATTTTGCTAATCAGTTAATTGATTTATTAATTTTTTGACAAATCAATTAATAATTTGATGGCAAAAGGTTTCTTAATGAAGATTTTATGCAGAATCAAAACAAAATGAAGCTAAAACTGTGCCTTTGAAGGACTTCTGGATAAAACATATTAACGGATTAAAAAGGTTTTTCATCTTGAATACAAAATGTTTGGATATTTATTTACTATTTTGGTATAAGAAATGCTCTGTGTGGGTTGCTTTTTCAGTTAAAGGCATGTTTTTGTGTCTCTAAATTCAAATTATCAATTAATCAATTAATTGATTGGTAATTGATTAATTACCAAAATATAATATCTGAAAACCGTTTTTTCTCTCTAAATTCACAATCACATTAAACTTCCTTATAAAAAGATAAAAACAAATGGTCCTGATAAAACCTAATCTATTATTCACAATAAATCTAATTAATTGTTTTAGCCTTAGAAGCAACAAGCGAGAAAGTAGGGCGCTGATTGGATAATACGCAAAAGCTGTAACTTCCAGTGAGGCTAAGCTTCTTATTGGGTCAATGGAGCAGGGGTGGCCCAATGCGGGTCCTGAAGCTGGTTGCTTGATGCCGATTGGCAGAACACGATAAAAGATTTGACTTGGCGTGGCCAAACGGAGGAAAGGATTTCCTCATGAGACTCAGACCAAAGAGAAAAAAGCAGTCATTCAGTCAGAAGTCATCTTGTGCAATTGGTATGACATGATCATTGGCCACTTCCTGGAAAAGGAGAGAAAAGCTGATTTTGTTTATAAGTAACACATTTTAAGTGTTTTAACTTTTGTTAATGCAGTACGTTATGTTTGGATTTAATTAAAACCATTGAGTCTCTACTGTTTCAGAGACCAGGAGCCGCTACTAGATCTAACTGAACTTTATAACACTTTGGAGAATAATGACTGAGCAACAATCTAGTCATTACCTTCAGGCAAACTGAACATCTGCATTACCTTCAAAAAGATCATTGCTTGCATATGTGAGTGACACTTTTTACTAACAACTCTTTTATAAGGAACAATAACAAAGCAAATAACATCTTAGGGTAAATGAAAAACATCCGTTGAATGCCAGCAATGTGCAACAAATGTGAAAAGTAAAATCACTGAATGTGGAATGTGTACGATCATTATGCTGCAGAGGAGATAAAGATAAACTGACAAATCATCTTCGGCAAAAGCACAAATAGGAAATATTAAATAAAAAGTCTATAACAAATTTGGTAGATGCAAATCGTTATAAAACACACCTTACTTTCTCACAATTACATACTCAGGATTGGAAATCCGTGCCGACAGTACAGGATAATATGTCCTTTAGAACAAATCGGTATTGGCTTTAGATTTAGGGCAGAGTACAAAAACAAATCACACAAAGTCAGAAGACTTTAAACCAAGCCCCCTGGGCAATAGCATCAAAGCGCTGTCAATCCAACTCCAACACGGGCTTCTTACAGGGCTGACAGATATTGCGAAAATAGTGTTACAAGTAGGCCAAAATGTTCTTCCCCAGAGGTTAGAGCCAATCATAGTTGCTGGACTGACAGGGGAAATAATACCTGTGACAAACAACATAGTCATCTATGAATCATTTAAAGATTTAGCATGAAGACAGCTGCTAAACTCCAACTAATCCTCAAATCAATCAAGGCCTTGTTCGTTTTTTGTTGGCAGCTGAAATGAAGATTGGCTTCAAGAGTTAAAACTGATTCTTTTTTTGGCAGCAGCTGAATTCATGTCCAAGGTCCAGAGGCAGTTAAACAGGAAGAAATCCTACAAATCACAATCGCTTTGCTTTTTGTGTGACATTTAGCGTGACTTAGAGCACTTGATTCTGTCCTAAACGGAGTTTTCACAATCCAGTGGCGGCTTCATATGCAGGCATTTGGATTAATAGGAGGACGTTTAGCAGCTGGTGGAGACACTGACCCCAGTTAGCTTATTCATCGATAGCAGAGGAAATATTTGTATCTATATGCCTACCAAACCTTATCATTCGCCTTTTTCCCTGAGATTACTCTATTACTCTAGCTCTTTTCATGTTACTCTGTCTCAGATTTGTCTTTTTATATAATACTAATAAAGGTATTTGTCACCTATTTCTGCCTAATACAGGTTTATGAGCCCCAGTGAGTTCCCTGTGGTCTAAATGGCATTTCAAAAACATAAACTGGACAGCTATGGCTAACACAATCCAACAATGTATTTGGGGCTCACAAAAAAATAAATAAGTAAAATAAACAAAAACAGAAATAAAAACATTTCTCCGAATTATTTCTGTCATCCTAGAGATGCTTTCCTGGGCGCCACCATGCTTCATATATTTATCCGACCACGTCCCACGAAAAAAACCACGCTGGCCCCAACAATCGTCAGTGTGATAAACCACCAAAACCTCACTGTTCAGGATTTTTATGTACACTCTCACTCATTCCAGGAGGACCTCACAAAGCTTCAAGGGGCCCCAATGGATTACATAGGAGAGCTTCATAAACAGAAATCACAAATTCAGCATCAATAAGTCTCACAGCGTCACCCAAAGAGAAAATCAAGCATGACCCGGTATCTAGAGTAAACAAGGTGGTTATGACAGAAACGTGTTTTCTTAACTTCTGTAATTTGCCTCCTAGTCAGCCAGGGCTGACACAGTTTTGACATCTTCAGCTTTATCATTTACAAAAAGCCACTCCTGCTTCACATGAGCCATACATTCACGTGAGACGGGGTTATTCAAAAAGGTATCCAAGCCTACAGGTGCTCGCAATTATACGAGCAATCTAACTGACAATCACTGAAGTACGATATTCACGTGCTGCAGCAGCCCGGAACATATATCCCCTAAGATCACTGTAATTATTTGTTCCATCATCGTTGGTCGGGACACTTCAAACAAAAATGGTACTTCAAGAAAGCTTGCAGTCAAGAGCTTTTGAAGTATATGTGGAGAGAACGGTGCAGGACTTTGTGTATGAAAACATCAACAGGCCTATAGATAAGCAGAAAAGTACTCGTACCTCATCGTGGGTTTCTAATCATTTTCACTAATACAAGCAATGTGTTTCTATGGAAAAATGGGACAGAAACGGCAGGAAACTAGAGCAGGAGCAAATTTTCTGTAAATATAGAAACCATCGAGTGTGACAGTGAGACAGGCCTACCAAATTTACTTGAAGAGCTTTTCAACAACTCATCCAGAGTCCATAAAAGAACAGTAAACAACTTTTAAAGCAGCTGAAACCTATCCCTGGGAGAGTAAAAGAGGCCAAAACCACTGCAGACTGAAAAGTGGAAAGTAGGCATCGTGTCATAGCTGACATAAAACTAACAACATTCAGAAAAAGAAAATGTTACCATCAGCCATACACGGCAGCGGTGGTGTAATGGTTTGGGGCTCCTTCAGCGCCTAAATGACTCGTTATAACCATCTTGATTAATAAGCGCCTCAATATTTAAGTTTGAGAAGCGATTACTCTTTGGGTTTTGATAGATTATAACAGTAATAGTTGGCCTAATAATAATGACATAATCATTTCTTAGATGAACAGCTGTGGTTTTCCCATCTTCTCAAATAAATGAACATCAGCCAGTCCAAAAAAACAAACTTGCTTTACATTCTGTTTTGAGAGTCAGCCACCATTGTTAGTTCATCACAGTAAATCTAATGAGCTATGAAGTAATAATTAGCATTTATCACTCAGGCGGTAAGGGACGGGGTTGTCTGTCCAGGGAAAAGGAATTACAGCAAGGGGCGAGTGCTCCGTTTAATGAGAGCCAATTTGTCCCTGGGGCAGCTTCATCACACCACTTGGCAAATATATGGTGGACGGAGCGCAAATCCAAACCATTTCAAGCTGAGGGGAAATCATTGTTATCTCACAGCTCCACCCCCACAGAGCCTTGTTCCACTTTGTGATGAACTCTAATTCAAAACAGAACAATGAAGCTCGGAGCGGATTCCTCAGGGAGACCGAGTTTGTATACAGAACAATGGCCCTGCTGCCAAGTGGAGAAAATCTAAAAATCGGTGTCAACTCATGTATGGGTGTGTGGTTTGAAAGAAGTTTTGTCGTCAAAAACATTTGCAGGAAAGTTATGAGTGAACAAGGCATTTTAATTACAGCTGGAAAAAAAGTCCAAACTGTGGTTATGGCTGCCAACTTGCCTCTGGATCCACAAACCTTTTCCGTACGTTTTTGAGGTTTAAGATATGAAATCATCTGGATTTCTTTCCAGGGAACTAAAAGAACCCTTTTCTGTAAGAGAGGGAGTAAAAGATCATATTCACCACAAATATGGGTGGATAATTAGATCCCTAAAATGTCTGTGTTTGAAAATTGCATTCAAACTGTGCAGCTCCTCGGCTCTGATAAATGCTGGAGACAAGTTTCATCACTTCCTGGGGAATAGAGAGTGGGGAGGGTGAAGCTTAATGGACACTAAAAACTCCCAAAACTTTTATTCACACACTTTTCAAGAAAGTTTCAGATTTATGCACCGTTTGTCCCACTTTCATCATGAAAACGGTACAGCTGCATCTTCACCAGACCTGTGAAAGCCATCGCCCCCCTCGTAAGCAGACACATCCTATCCACCTTGATGACTCTTACACATGCATCGCTCGCCCTCCACCCGCACTCTATCACAAACACTTTATGCAGATATAACGCATTATATTTCTATGCACATATGTTTTTCCCTAAAGGGTGTTTCATATTTCATAGGGATTTCCATTTCCTACTTTTTGTCTGTGCCTTCTATGCTACGATCTCTGCAAAGGTCCTCTACGTTTTCATAAAGATAATAACAATTCTTGATCAATTGAGTCCTGAGTGAGATGAAAAATGCTGACCCGTGTAGACAGAACCTGCTCCTCCTGCAAGACTCAAAATACCCAAACTGACTCCTTAGAGTTTTACAAAAAGCCACAATAATCACTGAAAGGAGACACTTCTTAACCCTGTAATGCCAAATGTATCATATTTGATACATACGGTTTCTGAAATGCTTTGCATCTGACACCTTTTGCATAATTTAATGGTGAAAACTTTGCTCAAAATCCTATTGTACACAATCAGATATACCTGATAACAGCCAGTAGAAGACTACACAAAAAATTATCTTGACTTATCGCATAGTAATGAAATATTAATATCAAAAATGTAATTCTGTTTTTTCTTTTTACATATTTTGTTAAAAGGGCAAATAAGGAATTCAAACCAAAAAAAAAAAAGTTATTTTCTGTTTCTCTTGAATCAGGCTTTAAAGGGTTAAGAAGGGAGTCGACCCTGAAGCTAAAGCTAAGAGATAATCACAGGGGGCAATACAGCAAAATGGACTTCTGCTGTCTTAAAAAAAAAAAAAAAAAACACTTTTAAAAAACAGCTCAGCTGTTTAACTGGACGCCATTTTCCAATTTTTTATTTTCAGAAACACAGAAGTTGATTTTTTTTTTTGAACTAAAAGACCTGAGGCAGTAAGCCACCAAGGAGCTTTCTGTGTGAAAGGTGTACTTTGAACATGACATATAAAGCATTTCCAGGCAGCATTGCCATCAAAAAGAAAAGTCCAGTGTAGTAACAATAAAAACAATAAAAAGTGTTCCCTTAAACCTCTAGAATGCTTTTTCTTTTTACACTGAGTCACTATTATCCGAGCCAGTCACTCTGACCTGAGATTCATAGGTCTGTTAAGAGTACAGCTTTAGAGCAGGAAGCTTTGGTTGTGCCCAGCCTCCTAACTCCATTTCTAAAATAAATATCCACTCTCTATGTAAAACATAATGTCATTGCATAAAAAAATTAGATATTTGTGGGTTGGGTAGCAACTCTAACTTTAGGGACTGATTCGATTATAAGTTCTCTTCCAAATGAAACGATTCAATCCAGTCCAATCTCAAAATGGATTGCTGTATCTAAGAATATTTTTTGGGCTGGTACTAAAATCATGAGAATGTGGAGTGAGGCAAAATATGAATCTTAGTATTATATGAAAATTCAACGATAATAGTAACTCATGGTGGCTATAAAGGCATTGGAAAATACATTTTTGAACACTCGATCTTTCGTTATATACATCGATCTTTAAGGATCAACATGAGAATTGATTCAGAATTGGAGTATTCTTTTGTTTTTAAATACAGTCCTAATGTTTTGAAGGTCACGGCTGTTTGGAGACAGAAAAAGTCCTGCCTGGCCTTGACCTCTATCTGGCTCTAAACTTTAGCTCCTTGGTTGTTGTGGAAGAGGACGCCAGGGCGGCAGAAGCTTGGTTTGGTGTAGAAGGCTTCCAGCCGTACATGTTTGAGCCCTTGCCTCGCAACGCTGCCAGTTCTGTTAGCTCTACGCCTGTCGAAGACAGTCTTCCATCCCCGTGAACACTGGGATGGAACTCTATGGTAAAGTAAATCTTTCCTGTTTATTATTTCAACCGTTGCGTATATTAGCTGCGACATATAAATCAAGATGCTATGACCGACAGTACAAGCTGACGCACAACCAACTGGCCTGCATAAGATAACGAAAAAAAAAAAACAGATTTTAAAACAGGATTTTTTGTTTAAATAGAAATTTTCTAACTTTTGGGACAATATGGTCTAATAAAGAGTACATTTATATACACGTTTAAGCCAGAATGATTTGTAATTTAAATATGATTTCCCTACGACTTTAACCATCAATAAGAACTGTAATTTAATTCAGTTAGTTTATTTACATTGAGCCAATTCAAACACCTCAAGGCAGGTAAAATAAAAATAATCTATTTCCCATGTATGTTGCCATCATGTGCAGTATTAAATAAGTCATATATAGGCTACTATGCTTTGTTTGCATGCTCTGGCCATTTGACACTGGTTGGCCTGGACTTTTATGGGCAGGCAGAACACCAAGTGCATGTTTTTTTTTAAGTCGGGCCAGTTTACAATCTCGTATAAAAAAAAATAATAAAAACAGGGAGCACACAGGAAACAAGGAAATCTCTTTAAAGGTGGAGTGCGAGTCGACACAACGTTAAGCTTATGTTTCATAGCTGACAGCTCTCACTGGGCCCTGAGTCAGAGCAGAAGGCAGTCCTGCTGCGTCAGTCTGGCCATGTCACTGCAGCTATGGAGCAGATTACATGCCAGCTATTGTGGCAGCCGGTGTGTGTGTGTCATGTGTCCATCCTTTCCATCTCTCCAACGTGTCCTATCTTGATCCCCGGATTTCTTTCCCCCCCAAATGTATCTCACACAGATGAACGACTGCTAAACAGCTGTTACAGTTAAAGAAAAATCCAGATCATTACAACAAAACTTTTTCCACACAATCTTGATAAACCCAAACTGATGCTGCTTGGATGAAGTCTTAGTAAACAATAATTAACTCGGTGTTCTAAAGACCATAAAAATCATTACTTGGCCTCGATAAACACAAATTAAATCCCACACACTGACTGGATCATTCATAACAAGTGCAGAACAAAGCGAGCAGATAAACACCGAGGCCTACACAACGCAGACCGTGCACGCGTATGGATGCCAGCCCTCATTTGAGGTTATTCTTGGCTCAAGCATCACCTCGGCAGCAGCTCTGCTCGCAGCCTGAGTGTTGCAACATCTCAGCTGAAGCTTGAAACAGTCTTAAATAGAGTGTGTACATTACAGGAGTACTATAGGAGAGTTTGTATTTATAACGTCTTTAAGTTGGGAGGTTGGGAAAGGTGCCCAGAGCAAACACACTAGCCGTCTTTCCACAAACAACAGAGAATAGAAGCCAACCTCTTCATGATTGGCATTTACTTCAATCTCAGCTGCAAAACAAAGTTTGTCTTGTAACATATACAGGGACTTTTTAATACCCAGAAGCTCCAAAAACACACTGCTGGTGCTGTTTAAGGAAGCCAATTACTGTTCTGTTTAAGCATGGAAAGCAGGTTAAATTTACAATCATCCCCTTTCTACTCTGCCCCTCCCCCACTTGTTAGCTGTTGCTTGCTGTTTATTTTTGTGTTGTTTCTTTTTGTCATTATTTTAACAAATTGCTGAAATAAAAATGTAGGGGTATACAGCAAATTGTTAGCTGCATGCCTAACAATTGGCTGAATAACCAGCTAATATCAGCTTCTTAGACCTCTACTTTTTCTCTATAAAGAGCCAGACAGGAAAAGGGATGGTTGTCTGCTTAATCTATAATTATTCCTTAAATTTTATGGCTCCAACGTTTTGATCAAAACTATAGAGATCAAACAACTGGTTCTAGTTGGGGGTTTTTTCAGACTGATGCTGATTATTTTGTCATCAGTCAAACTGTTCCCAGATATGTCCTGCTGGAAGTTTTTGCACTGATTCTTGGAGTCTATCTAGTTTTTTCTTCCTCAATTAACATGCTAGAACAATTAATAAGTCCCATAATGCCCCCCCGAGGCGCCACACAATGGCAGCTCTCTGCTCCCCAAGGGGATGGGTAAATTGCAGAGATACAAATCTCCAATGAGAGATCAATAAAGTTCAATTATCATAATCATGATAAAAAATGTTATACAGCTCTCGATTTAAACAAAAAAGAAACATGACCAATTAAAATGTGGGGGGTTGTGGCAATGCATGCACTTGAATAATCAATGCACATAACGCACAAAAAGCAAAAAAAATTGTGCAAAAATATTGACAGGCTGATGTATCAGTTTATCTCTGATCAAAAAGTTGCTTTTTTTAACAAAATAACCAACCACAGAGGGTCTAGAGTGGTGACAAATAAAAGTGTTAATTTACTGGGGGGGACATTAATAAATAATTATTTTATAAATTTTAACTGGTCAAAAAGTTAAAATATTTACTGCGTATGATGCAAACCTCATCCAAAAGGGATTGTGCACCAATAGGACTATTAAAGTGAGAAATAAGACAGAACTCAGGCTCAGTAGCTCGATGATAGAGCTGGGAAATGAGTTACTCTATGCGTTACATTTCTCAGATTCAAGCCGATCATAGAAGAAGTAAAACAAGGGTAAATATCAGTTTTGATTGCTGGTGCTGACTTTAAGCAAAAGAAGCCATTAAGATGTTGCTACTTTCCTTCTGACAAGAGTTTTTGTTTGCTAACCAAACCAATGATTAGCATTGGCGGTACAACTGAGGGTTGGAAGAAGAGTTTGGAGTGTGCCGCCTGCTGGCCAGGAGGAGTTAAGGTGTAGTTCTCTCATATGAATCAATGTATTAACATCAAAACATGAATGATTCCTGCATTGGCATTACATAAACCAATCACATAACGTTACACATTTCAGTTTTCTTTTTTGTCATTATCCTCAAATCCAGATATTTTTACTAAATGTACCTTAGCTGATGAATGACATAAAACTAAACAGGGACTGGCTTTTAAAACGCTTACCCGTCTCCGTCTGTATTCATTGTAATCTGGATGCCAAAAAAGTTCTTGACAGAAGGACTGGTCAAGCGCAGGCTCTCGCCGATAGGTGACATCACCCCGTCTTTTTGTGGCCCTGCACTACCACTCTGCAGAGGAACGGCTTCGATCGTCTTTCTACCGTCATCCGTTGGGTGACCGACTCCCCCACCAGCCCCCTGAAGCTGGTTGAGTGCTGCTGCGCCGGGTGCCTCACCCGATGCGTCTGAAAGCATGCTGGTTGGACTTGGCACTGTGGTAGGCACACTCTGGCTGGCCGTTGTGGAGGGTGCAAAGGCACCGCTTGCCCCCCCTGAAGGCTGCTGTTGTGCGCTTCCTGAAATGACGGGGGCCACCGCTGAAGCATTGCCCACCTGCTGCATGAAACCCGGGGTTGAGCTTGCATCCCCACCCTGGCCTTGTGTTCCTGGACCAGCAAGAGGGAACGGAGGTGAGGACACGGAGGGAGATGCATTAGGAAGGTGTATCTGGCTGGCTTGAGGAGAATAGACAAACTGATGGTGGTGCGAAGCAGCAGACATATTGGCACCATGGTGAACATCATTGAGGCTGTCAGCTATAGGCGTCTGGGGGGTTTGCTGTAATGCTGTGCATGCATATCCCGTGGTCTGGAAGTCACTTGCTCCACTCCCAATCTGAGGAGCTAAACCATAGTTCTGCTGCAGAGACTCAGAAGCCTGAGGGAGTTTGTGATGTCCAGAATAGCCACTGTCTGTGGAGTTCTCCAGACCCTGTGCAGAAAAGGTACTGCTAGTGACAACAGAATTACAGGTAGCCCCATAACCACTGTCTCTGTCACCACTGTGGTCGAAAGATGCGGATGGCTTCATGCTTTCCACAGTCCGATGGGTTCCTGAA